>NC_088931.1:44045000-44105000 GCF_038396675.1 Hydra vulgaris
TTTTGCCATTGCACTGTGTGTCAAAGTTTGGAAAAACCATTCAAAAGATTTTTCAAATTTCAAAACCTTAAATATATATAAGTACGAACTAAAGCACTCATTCTAAAAATATAAAAACAAATAAATAATTTTCAATAAACAACAATTATAGGGAAAATGCTAATTCTAACTCATAAGGTAAACTTTGTGACATCCAATGCTACACCATCTTTAATTAAGAGTTTTTTCTGATTAATTTTATTTGCTGCAGCCATTCAAAATGTTAAGAAAATTTACTCATCAAAAGTTTGTTGTTTTTATTGTTCACTTTTTTTTTTAATTTTTTAAGATCCCCCATTTACATGAGCATATTAGTTTATTTTTTATATTTCAAACTGAATAGCTTAGACCATAGTCTGACCTAAAAAAACGCTAATATAAAAGCTGTTTCATCATAAACCAACCAAAAGATGAAGTCAATAAAAATGATTCGGTTATTTTTAAATTTTCATTACAAGTGGACTACTAATGTTGCATATCTCATATAATGTTTTCCTTGTTTAAAAATACTGTGGGTTGTTTTATTTTTGTAAATGTTCAATATTCCGACTCTCCTGTTTATTTAGATCCTTTTATTTATTTGGCAGGTGAGAGTATAATTTTATTTATTATACTTTGAATTGAACATTTAAGACTTAAATTAGAACAAAAAAAATTATAGTATAAAAGCCATTTTATATTAGCATTTTATTAGCAAAAACCAACTAATTTTTACCATGATGGATGAGCAACAAAATATTAAATTTTGATCATAAACTGACAATTTTATTATTTATTAAATAAAAAAACTTTTTTTTTTTACGTCATTTATTTAACACTGGATTGGAGAAAAGAACTTTTGACAAAATCAAAGATAATGTTAACATATTTAGCTATATATTTTGGAGATACATATGTCACATTTGCTAGGTCAGAAAAAACACACATTTTAACTTTCTTACAAACACATAAGACAATAAGTTTAATAATGTCTAAAAAATGAGTGTGTGCTTAGTTTTTTGTGATTAACAAATGTATGACTCAAAAAGACAGTCTTAATAAGCAAAGTGGAAGTTACTTGGTTTTATTATTTCTTTTGCAAGGTTACTTTCACACAGCCTTTTCCAGACATTTGAAGGTTGCTTAGACATTTCATTAAAAGCTTCTTTATTTTTTACAGCTACAGTATGTCTACATTTACTTAAATGATTAAATTGTTGATACAAGAAATAATTCTACCTTTCTATTACCAAGACTCTCAAATAGGTAACAGTGCATAACAGGTAATATAGCTAGTGAAGAGTTGATAAAAAAAACTTAATAAAAAAAAACAAACAAGAGATTTATACTATTTGCTTACTGGAATAAAGATTATGAAACAAAAAAAATTCTTGTTAAATTTGCAATGATTTATGATAGCATTACTTATTTTACAGCAAAATATGAAACAATAGAGTATACAATATAAAAGTAAAATAATAAACAATGACTAGCAGAATGGTAGGAAATCTTTGCGAGCTGGCTCACATTTGTATGATATACTATGTGATAGGATTACTCTGCATTTGTAACAAATACAGAATAAATTTTATTATGGTAAATGTGGATGGTTTGGCACCCTCTTTAGCCTTAGATACAATTGATGTTAGAAGCTTATATAAATTTGTAGCCTAAAGTTATACCTATCACTTTATACCAAGTGATTTGCATTTAGATTAGAATTGAAAAAGTTATAACCATCCAAATTTAAAAAAAAACTACTTTTGACAACAGTTTAACAAATCCATATATTGAAAATATGCTACTTAAAATCTCATAAGTTTTTGTAGAATTATTTGATTTTGATAATGTTTACACCATTAAAATACTGTATTGTATAACTAAAATACTACAATGTATAAATAGCCTTTCCCTATGATATATAACTATCTAGTATTTTATCAAATATATGTGAGTGTGTGTGTGTGTGTGTGTGTGTGTGTGTGTGTGTGTGTGTGTGTGTGTGTGTGTGTGTGTGTGTGTGTGTGTGTGTGTGTGTGTGTGTGTGTGTACACATAGTACACTAATACAAACTTAAAAATACCTCGAATATTCCTTCAGGTAACTTGTTTTTAATAAATGCATCACCGTATGCATCAAATAAAGGAGGATTTTCAACGAACTCCTTGATACCAGCTATTAAAAAACCAAAAACTACGAAAAAATGCAAAATCTGCACAATTTTTACGATATAAAACTTTACAATTCCAGATTGCCGAATATTTTGATCCATATTTATGAAGTATGAACGTCATATCGTGAATCTCGTTGAATTATATGATAAGATTTTAAATCATTAGACATTATATGTACTATGGTATAAAAGGCTTACGAAAAAATATTGAAATAAAGTATAAGTATAGAAATGGTCGGTGTAGTATTGACTAACCAAAACCCGTATTTTACTGGTTCGGAATTTTAATGGTCCGTAAATTTCTACCGCTTACGGTAATCGGTAGAAAAATTATACATATTGTCTGTCATACATACTTTTTAAAGTTATGAAAAAAAATATAATTTCTAAAGGCGGCTTTCCACGGAGCGAATTAATTCGCGCGAAGCGAATTAATTCGTGTCTAATTTTTCGCTGAACCTGAGTTTTAATTTCCACGTAAATTTAGCGTAACTTTTAGCGCGCTTTTTGGAAAACATGTTGATGAAAAGAAGATTGTTGTTAGTTCGAAGAAAATTAATTATTTTAAATATGATGCAAATGAAAAGAAAAAAAGAAAAAACGATTTTGGGTGAGAAAAGTTTATGCCGAACGCCTACAGAAAGGAGAGTTTCATTTGTTAGTACAAGATTTACGTTTACACGACCAGGAATATTTTTTAAGTATTTTCGCATGTCTCCAACAGCTTACGAAGAGTTGCTTTTGTTCGTAGCACCTGTCATTGTAAAACAGAGAACTACCATGAGAGACCCTGTTAGTCCTAGTGAAAGGTTGGCTGTAACACTTAGATTCCTTGTAACAGGTGATGCTCAGTGTACTATTGCTGCAAGTTACAGAATCAGTGCTTCTACTATCAGTAGGATTATTAGTGAAACGTGTGCTGCTATTTGGAGTTCATTGAAAGAGAGAAACTATCTACACGTTCCATCAGAAAAACAAGAATGGAAAACAATTGCAAAAGAATTTGAAAATATGTGGAATTTTCCGCATGCTATAGGTGCAATAGATGGCAAGCACATTGTTATGCAAGCTCCTCATAATAGCGGATCAGAGTATTTTAACTATAAGAAAACGCATAGCATAGTTCTTCTAGCTGTTTGTAATGCTAAATACGAATTTACTATGGTAGACATTGGTGACTCTGGAAGGCAGAGTGATGGTAGTGTTTTTAATAACTGCAGTCTTGGTTATGCAATTGAAAATAATAAATTGAATATTCCTGATCCAGAAAAAATTGGTAACTCAGATAAAATACTACCGTACGTTTTAGTTGCTGACGATGCTTTTGGTTTAAAAAGGCACATGATGAAACCATATCCCAATCAAAACATTCTTTTAAAACAAAAAATATTTAATTACAGACTTTCAAGAGCCAGAAGGGTTATAGAAAATACATTTGGTATTGCTACATCGCGTTTTCGAATTTTTCGCAGACCAGTTATTGCTAATCTCGAAAAAGTAATTTTAATTACACAAGCGATTGTAGCCTTACACAACTTTCTAATGAAAAAAAGGTCAGCAAACAATTATCTCTACTGCCCCACAAATTACACTGATATCGACGGTCCTGCTGGGTTTAGACCAGGTGATTGGAGGCAAGATAATTCATGTTCTGCTGCACTGCAACCACTGTCATCAGGTTCTAACAACTACTCAAAAGATGCAAAGCAAGTTAGAGATGACTTTAAAGAATACTTCAATTCACCAGAAGGTGAACTCGAATGGCAATTAGACTTAGTAAATAGAAAATCATAAAGAAATCGCTTTAAAAAACTGTTAACACGTCAATTCTTATTTTTTTTAAAAAAGTTCTAAAGCGTTCTAGAATTTCTGTAAATTTCTATAATTTCCATAAAGTTTCTGGATTTAAATATATATGTTAATACTCTTGATAAACATTTAGAAATTCATTTGAATGTTATTACGTATAATTTATTTTATTTGTATCTGTAACACAGATAAAAATAAGGCATTAGCAAATATAAAATATATAAAAGTAGATTTTAAAACATTTAGGTGAAAAGCAAATATAAAATACATAAGTAGATTTAAAAAAATAAATTTAAGGTAAAAAGTCTCCATAGTAAACCATGTAGTTTAAGGGTAGTTGCTATCAACTATTTGTCAAAACATTACGACACTTTATATTCTGATATTTTATTAAGACAAAGTTAGTAATGTTAACAACTGATATGATAAAAAGATTTTTAGAGTAAGTTATAATATAATATAATATAATATATATATATATATATATATATATATATATATATATATATATATATAATATATTTATACATTTATGTATATATTTATTATATATATATATATATATAATAATAATAATATATACCTAATATAAACCTATATATATATAATAATATATACCTAAACACTTTATCGTAAGTGTGTATATATATATATATATATATATATATATATATATATATATAAATATATATATATATACATATATATATATATATATATATATAAATATATATATATACATATATATATATACATATATATATATAAATATATATATATATATATAATATATATTTATGTATATATTTATTATATATATATATAATAATAATAATATATACCTAATATAAACCTATATATATATAATAATATATACCTAAACACTTTATCGTAAGTGTGTATATATATATATATATATATATATATATATATATATATATATATATATATATATATATATATATATATATATACATATATATATAAATATATATATATATAATATATATTTATGTATATATTTATTATATATATATAATAATAATAATATATACCTAATATAAACCTATATATATATAATAATATATACCTAAACACTTTATCGTAAGTGTGTATATATATACATACATGTATATATATATATATATATATATATATATATATATATATATATATATATATATATGTATATTTATATAACTTATATTATAATTTACTCTAAAATTCTTCATGCTCGCCATACTTCATGTTGAAAAGAAGCGTTCTTATCTTTATCATGGCCCGTCTGTTTTCTTTTATTGGGAGTTCTTTCATCATTGGAATAAGGCTTCGACAAAATAGGGTTGTTTCATCTTCCTCGACATCTTCCATTGACTTTTTTATCATCTTGTCACACTCTACTAATGATTGTGACAATTGTGACAATGACTCATCATTTTGATTTTTGATCCGTGCTTTTTTTGGAATGGATGGTCTTGTACAGCTTAATCTTTTTCGATTTTCAGTTATAAATAATTCACTGCTACAACTACTGACACTTGGACTTATTGGTAAAATACTACACTGTGAGTGGAATGACGGTGAAGCAAAATCTGGAACAACATCTACATTAGAATCCGTTGGTTTGTTCGCACTTTTTTCATGTAAAAATGACATTTGATCAAAAAACTTACATTTTGGTAAGTTTGAGGCTGCTGCTCCTGATCTAGTCATACGGTTACGTTTATCTAAACATTTTTTTAGTGTGTCTTTCAGATTTTTTAACTTTTTCTGAAGGAAGTCCTCATCTTTACAAAATTTCAATGCAAGTTTTTTCCACGAATTTAATTTCACTAATCTGTCTTTGTATGTGCGATGATTAACATCCCATAAGCTTGGAAGCTCACGAACAGCTTCTAGAAAATTATCTATATCGAATTCAACAGCCATACAATTATCGCTTTCATTCTCTTTATTTTCGTGTACTTCACCAACTACTTCTTCATTCGTGATTGCAGCTTCATTTTAAGAAGCATTTAATAAAGTTTCCAATAAATCAACGTTAACATTTCTTTCTTTAAACCACTGAATAAACGTGTTACTATTGTCGGCCATTATAATTTTGTTGTGTTTGTTTTTTGCTTTTTTGCTTATTTCAAAGGTTCTGATTGGCCCTTTCTTCAAGCGAAAAAATTTGCTACAAAAAAAGTTGAAGTTGATCCAACTATTTTGCGAAGAGAAATTTTTCGTCTAGCGATATAAAAATCTTTGTGCGCATGCGCAGAATTATTTTTGGCGAAAATATTCGCTTCGCGCGAATTAATTCGTGGAAAGCCGCCTTAACATAACTTAAAAAATTTTAAACGCTTTCGCAGTCGTTGCGCAAACCACTTTTTAGTGGGTGAAAATAAAAATCTGTCAAATCTTTGTTTTGAATTAACAATTAATGTTCAATACTTTATAACTTATTTGTAAAATTGTAAACTTCTATTAAAAAAAGTTATTTGGGTATTTTTTAATTATTTAATTTTTATTTTGCCGTAGAAAGTTACAATTTATAAAACAACATAAATAATAAAACAGATGGCTGAAGAAAGAAGAAGACATCAGTTTGTCTTATCATTGAGCCTCATTATGGCTCAATTACAGGTCGTTTTTTACAATGAAATATATAAAATCGTGATAAATGCCTGTGATAAAATATATATAAAATGTGCAAAACTGCGTTTTATAATTGATATAACTGTTGATATATAAATTCTTTTTGAAAAATAAATTTAGAACGAATAAAAGTAAAAGCAAATAAAACAAATAGTCCGTAGATAATCCGCGGTGTTGGACTGAGCATGGATTTAACTTTAATGTAAATTTTGGGATGACAAAGTTGTTATATGAGAATCTAGTAGGGTATTTATGACTTATTTCACTAAGATAGGATTTAAATATTGGTGGATATATTTTATTTTGTAAATAAACTGTAAAACAAGATGTATGTTAATTTTGTATACATTCAACACTCCAAGTTTACATAAGAGAGGTTCACAAGACACTTTTTTACTTACTCAAAAGACAATTCAACAGACATGTTTTTGTTTACTGTAGAGTTTTAAAGCTTAGTATAGTTTGTACTTGCCCAGGCCATGTTACCATAGCTTAGGTGCCTATGCATTAATAGAAAATATAAACTTTTTAAGCACATGATATTTAGGAAAAGTTTTGCGTTATACATTAATGAAATAATTCTTGAGAGCCTTCTCCCTAAAGTGTTTATATGGAGCTTCCACGAAAAAAATTTTCACACACCTAGAAAGTTTATGAACGTTTCTCTTTTTATATTAGTATTATTTATTTTTAGATCAGGTAGTTTAAGAGAAATACTTTCATTTTTATTTGGTTTATGAAAAAGGATGAGTTCGGTCTTTTTTGTCTTAATGTCTCTATGTGAATAAAACAAATTGTCATCCACAAATAAGATTATTTTTAATGACTTTAATGTTAAATATAAATCATTTATGTAGAGTGAGGAACCCCGCAAGTTATGGTGCTTTTTGTTGTTTCATATTGAATGTATTGCTTTCTGTTTGATAAATAACCTTCAAATTTTTTTAGACGAATGTTGTGGTTAGAAAGATCAATAAAAACTCCTAATGTAAAGCAGTCATTATTAAAATCATTAGATATATGAGTAACTTGCAATTATAGCTTAATCGGTTGAGTGGTTTTTTTTTAATTCAAATTATTTACCATCAAATAACAGTAAAGTCTATTATACATGCCGCATTCTAGTAATTTAGAAAAACATGGTAAAACTTGATATAGGTCTATAATTATTAGGGCATCCAATACCGGTATATCGAAAACCGGTATCCCGGTTTACCGGCCATTTTTCTATTACCGATACTGAGTTCTTAATACCGGTATATACCGGTATTTCAATTATTTTTTTCATCGCACAGAAACTGTTCCATTAGACTTCGTGCGTGTTTTGACACAGACATTTTTAAAGAGTTATAAGTTTGAAAATATCATAGAAAAAAACTTTGATTATAAAAATTTTTCACTTTGTTTTTTGTAACTTAGTTGTGTTGTGCTTCATTTTATTTGTTTTATATATATTTGCAAATATAACAACAACAAATAAAGACAAAGAATAAACTAAAAAAATATATTTATCACACACGTATTCATAGGCAAGATAAAAAAACCTAAAAACATCTCTATATAGTATAAAGACTATACTGTATAAGAAAGTTATATATTTTTTCATGTTTGAAATCTCGTTTTCATGTTTTAAATATCAATTTTCATGTTTTAAATCTTCATTTTTTAAATTTTCAAATTTTTTTTAAAATTTCAAATTTTTTCAAAATTTCAAACTTTTTCAAAATTTCAAAATTTCATGTTTTAAATCTCGTTTTCATGTTTTAAATCATCTTTTAAATCTGATATTTGATACTTCGTAATCACTGGTTTGCACATACTTAAAATAACGACTTCTCAAAATAGAAAACGATTTTGGAAGTAATGACTTATTGGCTTGTATAAGCATGCTTTTTAAGACTGCTTGGGAATTGCAATTGCGAAATGATGTGTATATATATGTGTAGTTTATATTATTTTTTTTTTATATTTTATGATTCTCAGTCAGTTTAAAGTGTAACACATTTAACGAAATAAAATATAATTATATGAAAAGTTCATATAATTCAATATGTAATTCATATAATTATATTAAATTCATATAAGTTCATATCTTTATCTTCATTTTTATAAATTTTTAATATTTATTTATTTTGTATTTCAATATTATTTTTCATATTTTGCAAATTATAGTATTCAAAAATGTGCTGCCATGGCTGATAAACCAAAAGTATTTGAAGATTTTAAAAAAGGACTTCAGGACAAAAACTCTATGTGGAACTACTTTTTGCGCAAAAAGTCTGGAGCTACAGCAAAATGTAAAAAATGTGCTAGAGAAATGAAGACCTGTGGTGGCTCAACTAGTGGACTCCATACACATTTAAGGACTTCTCACCAAATAAATTTATTGAAACGTTATCAAGTTGAAGTTTCAACTTCGCCATCTACTGCTGGTGTTTAGACTACGCCTGATTTGCAACTCGTTAGGCCCAGAAATGAGCTAAGAAAATCGCTGGTAGCTCCAAGTTTTGATGTGCTAAAATCATCTGAATTCATTCGCCAAATAGTTATGAAATATGCTACTAAAATTCGAAATACAATAATAGAAGAATTATCTGAACTTCAACCTAAAGGAAATCAATTTAGTCTTACTCAATTTAGTTTGACGAGTGGACTTCGGTAAAAAATAGACATTATTTGAACATTAATATTCATTATCGAAATAGATTTTGGAATTTGGGTTTAGCAAGAGTTAATGGACATTTTCCAGCAGAAATGTGTGTTAAATGAAGACCATTTAGACAGACTAAAGATTTTATAGAGCTTACCAAATTCAAATGAATTTGCAAATAATTTGGCTCCATTGATAAGCAAAGTTAGAAAAGTTGTAAAGCTGTTCAGACGATCACCAACAAAAAATGAAACCCTTCAAGTTTGGGTTTAGCAAGAGTTAATTAATTAATCAATTTAGTCTTAATCAATTTAGTTTGACGAGTGGACTTCGGTAAAAAATAGACATTATTTGAACATTAATGTTCATTCTCGAAATAGATTTTGGAATTTGGGTTTAACAAGAGTTAATGGACATTTCCCAGCAGAAATGTGTGTTAAATGAAGACCATTTAGACGGACTAAAGATTTTTCAGAGCTTACCAAATTCATCAATCCCACATGGGTTCCGTGTGGGATTGATGGGATTTACGTGGGACGGATTTTCCCATGTGGTATCCGTATGGAAATTTGTCACCTTAAACCCATGTGGGTAATCCCACATGGGTTACATGTGGGAACCATATGGTATTTACACACATGGGAAATCCCACGTGGGTTTCCTGTAGGATTTGCATGGAAATTAATTTGAAAGCTGGAAACTAAAAACAAAACTTTTTAAAAAAAACTAAAAAAAAATTTTTAAATCGACATTGCATTGCGTTACGTTTATATTGTGTGAAAATATTCTATATTAATATAGAGAATGGCAAGTAAGTATGTAAGTACCACGAATAATGTTTATCTTTCTTTATAGAAATAAGATTAAGATTTGTGCAAATAGACGTATTATTAGGATAATATAATAGTTATTTGAATTCAGATTTTGAGTAAATTATTTGCAAACAATTAACTGATGCAAGTTGAAATGTTGTCAAAAACCAATCTTGCATGCATGGGACACTGCAGTGTCCCACAAAGAATTGCAGGTTTGAAAGTCAAAGAACTCCCAATTTTCTTTATTAAAAAAAGAAAAAAATAGGATGGAGATGGGTTTCTGTAACTTTTTTTATGCTCCAAAACTTTTAACTTTAGATATAATAAGGTCCTTAAGACTTAAGGGACTTACGATCTACATTGAGGAACAAAAACAGGATATTTACAGAAACGTTTCAATTTTTAATTTGGAGTACCACAGTGTTATTGGGAATAAAGCCTCTGGGTCCAGTTTTCAAAGTAATATGATCTAAAGTAATGTTTAAATAAAATACTAGTTTCCTAATGCTATTATCATCACAATGTTAATGGTATTCATTTTAAAGTGAAGTTTTGTATCAATTTTATTGTTTTAATGTTATTTATATATAAATATCATCACAATGTTAATGGTATTCATTTTAAAGTGAAGTTTTGTATCAATTTTATTGTTTTAATGTTATATATATATATATATATATATATATATATATATATATATATATATATATATATATATATATATATATGTATATATATATATGTATATATATATATATATATATATATATATATATATATATATATTATTTTTACTTTATTTACAACACCATTTGATATACAACAAACTCTTACAAAGCTTACAATAATTCAGTTAAAATTCAATCTGAGTTATTGAAACGTAATAAATTTAACATCAATAGAAAAGTAAAGCTGTCATTATTTAAAATGTAAAGGGTGTTGTCAAAATATGTTGAAAGTAAAATTAACTAACAAAATCACATTCAACAATGATAAATATTCTTACTGTAGTAAGAATTAGTACTAGTTAACAAATTTGAACAAATAAATATAAAATAGTGAAAAACAATGAACAAATAAGAACTTGAACTTGAACTAAATCTTGATTTTGAATTAATTGGTACTAATTTGTTCAAGCATAACCTTAAAAAATAAGTTTATATAATAAATTTTATGTATAACTAGTTATACATATAGTTAACTATCAGGAGTTATATGTATAACTGCATGCATTTTAAAGCATTTTATTTAATTTATATATTACTTTAGATCATATTACTTTGAATACTGGCCCCAGAGACTTTATTTCCCAATTACACTGTGGTACTCCAGATTAAAAATTAAAAATTTTCTGTAAATATCCTGTTTTTGTTCCTCAATGTACTTCGTAAGTCCCTTAAGTTTTATGAACCTTATTATATATAAAGTTAAAAGTTTTGGAGCCTAAAAAAAGTTACAGAAACCTCCCTATCTCCCCCCTATTTTAATATTTTTGATAAAGAAAATTTGACTTTCAAACCTGCATTTCTTTGTGGGACACTGCAGTGTCCCATGCATGCATGCTTGGTTTTTGACAACATTTGAACTTGCATCAGTCAATTGTTTGCAGATAATATACTCAAGAACTATATTCAAATATCATATGAACATGTTAGAAAATGTTCATATGATATTTGAACATCACAAGTTTAATAATATTGTTGTGATATGTTATATAATAATACCATAATAGATTATGATATGAAAATAAGATAGGATATGAAGGCAATGATCAAAGAATAAATTTACTTATAGAAATTTAGATGTTTGTTTAATATATCAATTTATACAACTACAGCTACAATATCAATTACAACTACAACAAAAATATCAATACTCAACTACAACAAAAATATCAATTAAAATATCAGCAGTATGTCAACTTCATTGGCCAAATGAAGCACCTTTTGAAAGCAAATATGGGAAGCAATGACCTTTAAACCCACCATCTGTTTTTAAAAATATTCCGCCTAGTTGTTTAGCCACACCAGCAAGTAAAGTTAGAAAAACTGTAACTTCAAGCAGTTTTCGAAGCATTTTACCAGATGAGTTAAATGATTTTCTAAAAGAGGATGAACTTATATTTGACGATATTCAATCTTTGTCAAGTGATAATAACGATGTTATTGTTTTCCAGCTTAATAAAAAAAGAACACCTTAATGCTATGAGAACAGTTAATGTTGGTGAATTTTTATATACTTCAGATATTATATGTAGAGCATATGAGTATTTTGCTATGCGACGAAGTTTATATGATTGTTTGTGTATTGACTACAAGTTGCCAAGTATAAGGACTTTAACACGATTGACTTCAAAAATAAGCTCAATGGAGGACCTAAGTTTCATAAATAGTATTTTTATGAATTTAAATCCATTGAAAAGAACTTCCATAATACTAATTGATGAGATCTATGTCAAAGCTTCATTACTTAACCAAAGAGGTGCTTTGTTTGGTCAAGCAGTAAACTACCCTGAAAAGTTAGCTAAAACAATTTTATCATTTATGATTAAATGTCTTTTTGGAGGTCCAGAATTTATATGTAGAGCTCAACCTGTTGCAAATTGTTCCTCCGAATTTCAGTTTGCTCAATGTCAACAAATTGTTGATACGATAAATAATATTGAAAATAGTAAGACACTGTTAATAATTACTGATGGTAATCAAAGATTTTTTGGAATGTTTAAAACAGTTGATAGTAAACCATGGTTAACAACATCAGGTATATATTTATTGTATGATTATGTGCATCTCTTAAAATCTATACGAAACAATTGGTTGACAGAAAAGACTGACGAACTTCAATTTTTGAACAATAAAGAACTGGCTTTGGCTAAGTGGAGTGATTTAGAAACTTTATATAAAACTGAGTGCAATAGTCTTTTTTAAACTCTCTAAACTTACAGCTAAATCGGTTTATCCAAAACCAATAGAGAGACAATCTGTAAAGTTTTGTTTGTCTGTTTTTTGTGAAAAAACAGTAGCTGCATTAAGAACGCATCCAGAGATTGAAAATAAAGCATTTGAAGGTACTGCTGTATTTATTGAAAAATAACTTTTTTTCGAATGTTGTTAATGTCAAAGCACCTGGTGCTGGCATTCGGTTTAGAAATGAATTATGCGGAGAAATCCACTCAGTTGGTGATCAACAGTTACAACTGCTACGAGATATTGCTGAACTGCCAAATTTTATGAAACCTACACGTAAGCGTGTAAAACAGCTTACACTAGATACTAGCAATGCAATAGCGCATTCATGTTATGGCTTTATTGATCTCATAGGAACTTTGTTGAGTAATGATGCAAAGTATGTCTTAATAGGTTGAAAAAATTAATACTAAATTGATATTACAACTTGACATTCCTGCTGATGGTATCGATGGTCATACTTGTGACATATGTTTTAGAGATATTTCTACTGATGAAAAAGAACTTCTGGATAATATACATGATCTTGAAAGCTCAGTTAATAAATCTACATTAGTGGCTATAGTTTACATAGCTGGCTATGTGCAAAAAAGCGAAATAAAAATTTATGATAGTTCTACCAATTATTATTATAAATATGGAAGTATATTCTAATATTCTGCTAAAGAATTACTCACTAAATACCACCCCCAAAATACTAAAGCTATCATAATTTATCTGAAAATTAGTTTTGTAATTTATTATGCTATTTACTTGTTATGTTTTTTATTTTCTCATTAGCCTATATGTCTCTCAATATGTTTGGATTTGTAAATATTTACCCTGTTGAGATATATTGATAAAACTTTTTTTTGCTTGAATCAACTTTTGTTTTTTATTGTTGTTGATTTTTATTGTTACCATTTTTAGCAAAAAAAATTAAAAATACAGTTATCTTTCTAATATATAGATATATACTTTGTTATAGTTCTGCTTGTTATTGATACTATTTAATATTACATAAATATTCTTAATGAAATTTGAAATACGAAAAATATGATTATCTTTTAACAATTTTTTGGTTTTCTTTTTATATTTCCGTCTTTACTAGAGATTATTATTAGAAAACATAGACTGCCATTACACCTTACCTAATATAAAAATATATCAATATAAGTAAAAGCGAAAGTTTAATCGGCCTTCAGTTTTTACGGCATTTTGCGCGATGTCAAGGCCTGTTATTATAGAAGGCCGTGTGTGTGACGAAAAAGTAAAGATACTTTTGCATCCAGTGGCTATTGCACCCAACCTCTACATCATTGAAAAAGTAAGTTTTTACATTTTTGTTTTTATTATTTTATTTAACTATTATCCTAATTGATCACTTTTTTTCAGGATTCTCCTCATGGGTTCAAGCTCATTACGCATAATATGTGTTCAATTACCCATAATACGTTAGTCATTGTAAGTAATAAATTAGGAAATAATTATTTGTGAAATATTGTAGTCATTAATGACTTCAACCTGTCTAATAATTAAAATTGCTCGACTAATAAGGTTCTTTATTAAAATTGCTCTCTTTCTCTCTCTCTCTCTCTCTCTCTCTCTCTCTCTCTCTCTCTCTCTTTCTCTCTCTCGCTCTCTCTCTCTCTCTCTCTCTCTCTCTCTATTTATATATATATATATATATATATATATATATATATATATATATATATATATATATATATATTTGTATTTATATTTTTTTTAGAAAATGTTTGAAGAAAGTTAGAAGATACTAAAAACTTTGGTATTATGCAAGCCGAAGCGATTTAATTAATTCAATCGACAAAAAACGGCGTGTAAATCGCAAAAGAAAAATAATATTTTAATATTCATTTTGGGTGTATTGATTAATAGCATTTATTTTAAAATAAATGCATTTTGCAACACGTTTTTAATTTTATAAAATTTCGTCATAATAGTTTAAGGTAAATCCCACAGGTTATAGGTGGAAAACATCACATGTAAAAGATCAAAAATGCTACACATTTTGAATACCAAATGGGATAAAGTAGCAAATACCAGATTAAGTTAAGCCTCTCTGAAAGCTTCGATGATTAATTTTAAATTACTATTTAAGTAATTTTTAAATTCAAAGAATTTTAAAAATTATCATAGAAGCATTCGGACTTTCATTTGTCTAGTATTGACTACTTTTATACCATTTGGATTAAAATATGTGGCATTTAAGATCTATAACATGTAGTATTTTCCACCTATATCCCATGTAGGATTTACCACATAAAACCCATGTGGGATTTACCATATGAAACCCACATGGGACAAAATAATAATCCCCATATGGGTTACATATGGTAAAAACCCACGCGTATCCCATATGGGATTTACCATATGGAATCCATGTGGGATTTACCATATGAAACCCACATGGGTCAAAATAATAATCCCCACATGGGTTACAGTGGAAAAAATCCACGCGTATCCCATGTGCGCTTTTTCACTGGGTACCATCGATCAAAAGATATTGGCAGATTGCTTTTTGTACAGTTATTATTATCGACTATATCTTAAATCGTATTCCATGTTTTTATGACTCGTACAGACTTATAAATTTTTTATAAGTTTCTATTAAGTTTTTATTAATTTTTTTTTTCCAGACCATCCAAAACTTATTAGGAACCTTAACCCGTCATTTATTTTTGAAGAAAATAAAAGTTTGAATGTTAAATCTTTTTTCTTATAAAAAAAGTTGTCATTTAAATGTGCGTTGAACGCGTAGACTTGACTAATTTTAATTTAAATAATTATCTAAGCACTTTAAAAACGTAAGTAAGGCGCAAAAAAATTTCTACCGCTGGTGTTTAATGCAATTTTAGGCTTTTTAAAAATTCTCTCCCTTTTGTTTGTTATAATATATTATATCTTTATATACCAACAATAGAACTTTACAAATGTTTTAATTTTTATTTTAGAAAGTTGAAAAAAAATTTAAAAAATTAGTATTCAAGCGACAGGATTTGAACATTTACGGTGTACTTTGGAGCGCAGCAAGCTAACCACTTTGGCCATTAAGACATACCAAACTGCCAATTTTAACACTATTTTAAAAAAATATATATGAAACAGCAAATAAACGCTTTAAATCAAAACTAAGGAGATTCGGCCGCAATGTACTTTTTAAATAAAAGTAACGCTTTATTAAAGTAAAAATATCTATTGAACTTTAAAAATGTTTTATTTTTTATTTTAAAAAATCTAAAAAGATTTAAAAAAAAAAAAAAATTAAAAAAAAAAGAGTGGAAAAGCAAAGTTTTGAACTAACCGCTTCGGCCATTAAAGCTTATTGTTCGATGAAAGTCTTATTTAATAAACAAAAGATTTTATAAAACGCCAAATAAATGCTATAAATTAACACTTACGAGATATTGCCACATTGAAATATTCAAGTAAAAGTAAAACTTGATATATGTTTTAACATTACATATTTTAAAGTTTAGATATATAAGAAGTTTGCATACACTTTCGTTCACATTTTCTAATACAAAATGTTCTTGCCATTAACTCAGGTGTAATGGCTGCCGCGACTTTCGTGTATAACAATCACGAATGAGTAACGGCAGCAGCAGCAGCATTAAGTTCAGTATTAAATATTATAGGATTTTACGTATAGGATTATAGGTCTTTTCTTTTTTAAACTTGGTAAGAGCTGGATACACAGCCGTTAAGTTAAGAGTTTTGTTTACACTTTTTAATCAACCGATCCTTCTTCCACTCCTCGAGTTATTTTTTATTGTTGTAGTTTTCTTTATTTTTTTTTTATTTTTTTTATTTTTTTTTATATTATGTATTTTTTTGTAATTTTTGTTATTTTGTATTTCACTCTCAGTTTGGTCAACAACTATTTAATATCTGATAGGCAGTTACAGCAAATCGTCTTTGGCCAAAATTAATATGAAAGCGGATTTCTTTATGAGTTTTCCTTTCGGTACAATCTTCAAATAGGTCGTAAAAGGTTTGAGGACAATTTCTAGTTATAATAGAATGAACAAGTTCAGCTGCATGCTTTTCTCTTCTATCTTTTAATGAGTCCAGTTTTAATTCAGTAAAAAGATGGGCTGAATGAGCATCTCAATTTACTCCGCAAATAATTCGAGAAGCAATTTTTTGAACTTTGTCTAGTTTCTCTAACTGTGATGTTGCTTCAGATAAGAGAATTGCACAAGAATACTCAAACTGAACTCTTACTAATAATATATAAGCCAATCTCAGAAGGTACCGAGTTAGGTACCGACTAGCTCTCAAAAAAATTCCTAAGATACCATGACATTTTTTTAAACATTATTTATATGAGGACCAAAGGTAAGATGCCAAACAAATGCAAAATAATGAAAAATAAAGTCAAATTAGTAAATTTAGAATCTACTCATTTTATTTCAAAAAAAAAAAGAAAATTGACGTAAAGTTTTTTTTTTAATTTAGATTTTTTCATTAACATTGGTAGAATGGTTATTGGTAACAACTCTTATTTTAAATTCAGGTTTATGCATTACTAATTCACTATTAGTAATACACTCCTCGATTAGTTTTTTCAAACATAAACGTGTTATGCAAACTTCAGGTGAGGATTTCAGAACTTGAAAACAAAATTTTTGAAACTCTACAATCATAAAAACAAAAATAACTTGTTTATAAAGATTACTTTATCAATCTTCACCAAATTATTTACCACTTTGATATTGGGCTGTTTTTTTGCAAATGCATCTTACACACAAGAAGCAGGCAATCGCTTAATACACAATTTTTTTCAATGATTTTTTTAACATACTACAGTTTATTAATTTTCTCTACTGCGAAATTATTTAGGTAAAGAAATATGACACCCTCTATAACTTATAGAGGCTATCATATTTCTTTACCTAAATAGTAAAAGAATTTTGTATACTAATTTCTCTTTTTCAATAAACTTAATTTAAAACCTTTTAAGGTTTTAAATTGAAAAGGGCGTTAGGCGTAAAACATGTCCCACCCCTAATATCACTTTATACTCCACTTTTAAATGCTTAAAAGTAAGAAAATATAATTTATACTTTTGAACACAAAATATAATCAGTGTTTTTAAGATTAAAATGTTTGTAAAAATGTAACATTTCACTGCGAGGGTGTTAAAACGTAATGAAGGCATCCACCCTTTATTCTAAGAAAGATCAATAATATTTGGAAATGGAATGGAAGCAAATAAGAAAAACTTTTTTCTGTATAAAGATAACAAATTTTATCAGAAAACACTCTTTCGGATGAAAAACATATTTTTTTTAAGGTTACGATTATATTCTGAAGCCCCTCTGGCCCGCTAGGCACCCCTTTTATCTATAGACTAATATAAAATTGTAGCCTACTCTTACATCTATCTTTTGATACCAAGGTATTTGGAAAAGATTTGACAAAGTTATAAAAATATCATAGAAAAAAGGTTTTTTTTTTCGGAACCAGTTTCTTTAATATAGTGTATATATTATGTATAGGTATACATCTAAAATTTGCTAATACAAACGCCATACCTTTTGTTTGAATTGTTCGCTTTTGATTTAACCTTTATTTTATTTCACCTTTAAAATACTGTATTGAAGGGTTTTCTAATGATGTATAACATTTTAGTATATGCTCAATTAAAAAATCTCAGTCCACAAATCAAAGCTGGTATTTAAACTGGAAACAAATCTTTATATTTAGTAAGGTGTTCAGCGTCAGCATTCATGAAAAAAAAACTCATACGATGTAAATGTACACCTTTGCGAAATTATTGGAAAAGTAATTTATGCTAAGTGTAGTTGTGAGACTGAACAGGAGGATGTTGTAAGCACGTGGCAGCAACCTTGTATCAACTTCAAAAAACTTAAAAGGTGTTCCAGATGACAAGGTTTGTACAGACTTATTACAGCAATACCATGTCTCTGGTGAGTCTGTAAAAAATTCTGAAGCTATACTTTTTTTAAACCTTATATTTGAAAAAACAGATATTTCAAAGGATTTAAATAAGTTTTTTTAAAGACCACTGGTCTTTGGTCAGCGAAATTTTTGTGCTACACAATATTTGCTTATAAAGCAACTGAAAAAATTTAAAAGTTGCATGCAGGACTTCTAAATATAAAACAAGGGATGACTATGGCAGCATTATCAGAAAGAAATAAGTTTAAACCTGAAGATTTTTATTGTACTCCAATTAACTTAGTTAGTAGTACATCTTTAATGTTAAGAAATATAACTAAAAATCTTTTTAAAATTTTGTTCCAGATATAGAGATGGAGGTAAATGACATTAATTATAAATTTGTAACTGACCATCTTTTGTTGTCTATTGAAGATGCTATAACTATAGAAAATGAAACTTTGGGTCAGTCTAATAACAGTGTATGGTTTATTGAACCATACACTGTTATTAGACTGGTTTGAAGAATGTGTTATGTCACAAAAAATATTTTTTATAATAAAATATTTTTTTATTATAACAAATATTTAATAAAATTTGAAATTGTTCTTTTATTAGACTTAAAGCACTCGCGCGTTAAGTAGTGACAATAATTTACATATAAAAAACTTACGATAAAACAAAATAGCATAAAAATTTTACCATAAAACAAAATAACATAAAAAATTAAATACAAAATATTATTTACAAGTAGCTATTTAAACGTAAATATTCAATATTTCTCGACCACTTTTAAATTTTTTTTCTCAAATAATTTTTAGACGAATCTGATTTGTAAACTCCGATAAATTCTTCTCATAGAATTAACTTCCGGATTATGAATAAAAATAAATTATACCTTCTACATATATATATAGAAGAAAAGAAAGTTCAAATCATTGTTTAAACATAATATAGAACTAAGCATAACTCTGAATGTCAGAAACAAGCCTTGTGGGCCAGGAAGAGAACAAAATCAGCTTTTACTACTTGAAACTATTGTGATTATTGCTATGCATGGATCAGCATTTCAAAAAAAAAAAAACGAAGTAGTAATGTATATAGAGGCATCAAAATGTTAGACCAACTGGCTGAACAGTTGAAGTGGATGGCTACACAATCAGTAGAAGTCGGCTTTATCTTCGTCTCTTACCAAAGCGCAGCTCATCTCTTGAAGGCTAGCGTCATGTATCAACGGTACCAGTAAAATTAATTAGATGACAGAAAGATCAGCACGCTGAACATATTTACGGTTTATTTTGTACTGTTACAATAAGACACTTGGAAGAGTTAGCGTCCATGTTAGGAATGAACGAAGTGCGTATTTTGAGTCAAGATTACAAAGCTCGTGTTCCAATTGGGTTGACTTCCATTACTGACGCACGTTGTCACAGAGTCAGCTTACCTGACCATGATTGAGTGGTGGCTGCAGGACACAAAAATAACTCCATCGGTGTATGCTGGAATCTCAATTCAGCCTAATGGTCTTGGAAACCGAGAAGCAGTAGGACATTTCAGACCAACCGATGTAACAATCGGATCAAGAAAACACTCAAAATCAACAGCATTCAGCAATGGATTTGGTTTACAAAGATTGCTTACACTCAAAGAGTTTGAAATCATTACAGGAAATGGTATTGATTGATTGGTTAAACCATTTTTAGTTTTGACGGTGTCCCTGATGAGAACCCAAGATACCCAAAAGTAATAAAGATTACAGTACACCATTTTATTTAGCATAATTTTGATCCTTTATTTCTTTCTGCAAATGCTCCTGAATGAAGTATATTTTAATAGGGAAAGAAAAATGGCACCACATAGTAAAGTTAAAACATTTTTTGGGTGAGCCATATTGACTTTGGTCATCTTTTAATATCTTTAACCTATACAAAGCATTAGACAATAAAATAAAAATTAAGTGAACCAAATAAATACAACCATTTGTTTAATATTCTTGTCGCATAAAATGATGTAACTAATCCCCAGATTGGCTGTCAGTCTATTACTAGTATTAGTTGAACATCACCTTAAACTGATTACAGTTATTTAACTCTGAATATTTTTCTAGTTAAGCCATTTATTCCTTACTGCAATGGTTTTAAACATTAATAATAAACCACATTTTAACCAATAAAACACTGCATGGTTTTAAACAAAAATTGAAACAACTTTCTGTTTTAATTTTACAAATGATTCTATTTTTTACACTTATTTTTATTTGTACTAGTTGCAACTAAAGCCTGCAAACTTCCATACCTTTCTATCTTTCATAACATAAAATATTTTCTTCAAAATATCAAAACCCTTTCCAAATTTACAAGCAATCAATGTATCATAATCAGAAAAAAAAAAAAAAAATGCACTTATTCAAAACGAATTATTTTTGTATCTTAAAAATATTTCTTTATTCTTGTTTCATCAACTTTTGCATCAAGTCCAGTTCAATTAATAATCTACTCTTCATGTGACAGGGCCGACGACACTGGGGAGGGAGAGGGGGATTGAAAGAAGTGCCCCCGACTTTTTTTCTAAAGAACATATTTATTTTCTTTAGAGAATTTAAGATATACAGAGGCTGTTTCAAAAATTCCTTTTGAAAATTTTGTTGTGAATTTCATTTTTCATTCAAATATTTTAGAAACTACTGTACAGTATCTAACAATTTAGAAAGTTTGGTTAGCGTGGGTAATATATCAACTTTTTCTTAACCAGAGACTTAAGGCAAGTGTTTTACGGATCAAACATACTAATGAATAAAATAAGCTCTCTCAACTCCTCTTGTCAAGGGATCAGAAATGGTATGATAGTCACATACGAACGAGTCAATATCTTACGCAGATTGTAAAATGTAATGACAACAAGTGCTGTTTGGAACCAAGATATTCTTATTTCAGTGTGATAATAGACAGGTTTCTTTCGTACCCATTGCCAGTTTTTTCAAAAATTAATACAAATATTAATGGAATGACTTTTTCCCAGAATATTATTATACATTGAAGTGTTGCATTAATTTGAAATATGTTCTTATTTAATCGTCTACTGTATACATTTTTGTAAACACTTTAATCTTTATTTTTTTGTTCGGAGTAAGTTTTTGTAGTTATAAACTGGAAATATGTTCTTAAGTTAAAAGTTTAATAACTTTTTTTCAATACCTTTTACTTTTATTCACTTTTTTATCAGAGCAAGCATTTGTAATTTTAAATGGTTCTCTAAATAGTTTACTCTTTTTTGTTTTAGTTGTAAGCTATTCTATTCAAAATGATTTTATTGTTTGGACACCAGAGGACATGTTAGTGGAGAAAACTGAGTTTGATAAAGACAGATGGGACTATTGCCTACACTTAAAAAGTTTTGAGTATATATCTGTTGGTCAGCGGTGGCACTAGGTAAATCGTGGACGTCGACGAAATAAGCTTTGCAGGGCCCCTTTATGTAAAAAAAAACAACTAATAAAAACATACCTTGATTTGGCTGAATCTCCGGGCTTGAATTTTTATTGAGCACTATATTTTATTAAAAGTTATTAACACAAGTCAGTGCTGTTATTGTTAATTATTTCAAAAAATATTTATTTTACTCTTCATTTTGATATAAGTATCCACACTAATTTATTCTGAATATTTAAATATTAGGTTTCAGTATAAGTTTAAAAATTTAGATTGAAAAATTTAGGAGGAGCATATAAGTTTTATTGTTAATTATGATATGTATAACAATAATTACACGAACAAACACAAATTATTTTTAATTTGTGACAAACTTTTCGGCTTTTAGCCTCGCTGAATTTTTTTAAAATAGTGTCATAATTAACACCTGCTGCTATTTCAACTTCAATGTACAAAATGGATAAAGCAGATAGTCTTTCTTGGCTCATCGTGCTTCTTGAGTAGGTCTTAATCAGTTTTAACTTTGAGAAGCTTCTCTCAGCAGAAGCTGTACTTAATGGAATTGTGAGCATGATTCTGATTTTTATATAATGATTTAGATATATTTCTTCAAAATTATTTTCAAAACAATTATAGGTAGGTAGGGGAAAGCGTGCATCCTTGATCATAAAATCCAGGGCGCATTATGTTAATAACATTCTCCTAAATTAATGATAATTGTAAAACTAATATTGACTATAAAAAATATATATATATACTTTCTTAAAGTTTATTAAAACCATAAATATAGAAAACTCTAAAATAGTTTTAAAATTTTGTCTATCGTAAATTTTTGTTTAATTTTTTTCCCCCTGCATTTTAGGATCAAGGGTGCATACTACATGAATTATAAATTGTGCATACTACATGAATTATAAATTTTGTTCCCTTACATGAATTATAAATTGTGATTTTAATTATTTATATTTTATGGTATTAACTTTAGCTCAAGATAGTCATAAATGAAGCAGAACATTTTTAATTAACTTTTTAAATTTACGTGAAATTAATTAAATAAAGAGTTAAATTTTATTTATAACAGTTTGTAATATTTACTTACTTTGTTATTATTTTTATAATAGATTGTAGTAGTAAACAATAGCTGCACTAAATGCTTAAATAATTGCACTATATTTAATATTTAAGTTATAACTTAATAAAGTTAGTTATGTTATAATAAAAAAACTTAAATTTGAATTCGAATTCATTTTCATTTCTCAAATTTTATAATTGTTTTACTTATAATTTGACGCGTGTCACGAGCAGTAATCGAATAAAAATGAAATAGACTGAGACAATCAAATTTTTTATAGATCTAGAATAGAATATCAACATTCCTTGTTAATTATATAGTTAACGATACGTTACGCCTCAGAGCTGGTAAACAATAATAAACAATATCTAAAAATGCTTTTATGTTATCAGTTGATACCTAGAAAATGATATTTATTTAAAGTGGAAGTAATATAATGCCGATGGTAAAACCGACAAATAAACATGTTTTCGTCCAGCTTAGCAAAATAAGATATGTAAAAATACCATCAATTATCATGAAGATACAGTATATAATTTTTTAAGTATATTTTTGCGAGGCCCCTTTAAGCGCAAGGACATCGGCAATCGCCGACGTCGCCGACGCCTAACGCCGCCACTGCTGTTGGTATTTTAAAACTAAATAAATATTTTAAAATTAATTAATTAAATTATTAGAACTCAAATGAATTTTTGAAACCATTATTTTTAAAGTCAACTCTAAATCTAGTTATCTATTTATTTACAAATATTTTTTATCTAATTTGTCACCATTAACTATAAGTGTGTGTGTGTGCGTGCGTGCGTGCGTGAGTATGTGAGTGTGTGTGTGTGTGTGTGTGTGTGGGGGGGGGGGGGGAGGAGGATGTTAGGTGAAGTAACAATATTTTATAGAAGTATGTATCAGTATGTTCTGATCTTTTTTTAATGAAATTAAAAAAAAGATTTTAAACATTCTGATACATACTTCTATAAATACTGTTACTTCACCTAACATACCACCATTTAAATCAATTTTATTCGAGTTAAAATTTCTGTAAAATCCAATCAATGTTTTGCTGTGGCATACATTTACCACAATGCGTTGCGAAAAATAGGTATAGTGAGAACGGCGAAATAAGGTCACAACGTATAAGTAAAAAAAAATATTGATTTTTTTCTAACAATTTAAGCAGAGTTTCATTAAATCTACAATTTGCTTGTTATTTTTCTTACAAAAATCTTCTACTCTATAGATACATCCATAAAGAACTATTTCAGAACCAGTACAAATCGAGTATAATATTGTTTCATTATGTAAATAACTAATAACTAATATTGTTTCATTATGTAAACAACTATTATTCAAATTAAAAGAAACGATGCTTTTATAGTTATAAATACATACTTTACCTCGCCTATTAATCCGTCTGTCTTGTCTTTACAAAGATTTAGAGAACTGAGTATATATGTTATTGATGATTCATTTTACCACGTCGCACTTATCATTATACGTTATAATAGCTTAATTTCAATAACAATTAATATTTCATCAAACTTGTTGCTTAGTGACGTTGCATTAGTATACCAGCAATACAGCTGAATATACTTGTAATTTACTTGATGTAGATTTTTCAGACTCTACTTCCTCGAATACCTTACGAATTACCTTTTGAA
The DNA here is from genome assembly GCF_038396675.1 of Hydra vulgaris. NCBI lineage: Eukaryota > Metazoa > Cnidaria > Hydrozoa > Anthoathecata > Hydridae > Hydra > Hydra vulgaris. The sequence continues at coordinate 44,070,137 of NC_088931.1, forward strand.
TGCTGGATCTTCTTGACTCATTGTATGGGTTTTTTTTATGTCTCTGTTTTTATGATTCATTCTATTATCTCCTAATGAGGGTACAGCTCTGAAACTTATTTTTATAGTTTGAGGCTGGCTGGAAGTCAGGTTTCCCGAACTCTGTGGTAGCTCTCAGGGGGCTTATTACATCAACAGCAGTAAAATATCAAAGTACTAACAATACGATATATGTACTCGATGAGTCATTTACCATTTGTCTTCAAGGATTGACTCTTACTTCCAATCTTTCTTGGAAACCATATATTAAGTTTATTTCAAAACTAGCATCTGAATAATGTGCAAAAACGCATTGTAAACATAGTTGGACCTGCTCTTGCAGTCAACCTTTAACCGTTGTTATATCGTCATATAGTTGCTTCTCTTTCTCTTTTCTATAAAAACTAAAATGGATGCTGCTCTAAAGAACTAGCGTCTCTTGTGGGATCTACTAAAATTCGTATTCGTGTTAACTCGGTTTGAAAGTCCATCATCTGATCTTCTTTAATTTGAATCAACTTAATTGGGTTCTTTCGAGGAATGTACTTTTTTATCCTGACAATTGGAATGTAAACTTCAGCTACTTCCATATTTATTTCAATAATATTATGTAAACCGTTGGTACTTTTGGAAATAATTGGTACTTTTGGAAGTTAACCATCCTTTGACAGTGGTTTCGCATTTTTGTCGGTGGAAGCGTAAACGTAAACGCACCAACATTTGATAAATTCTTCTACACAATCTTTTGGACAACCTTAAAGTACATTTGGATGTACCTAGTGCAATCATATTCTTATTATTTTCGTTTATTAATTAATTAACAATAAAGATTAGTGTAATTGTAAGATATACTTGAGTAAAAAGAATCAGTGATCGTATAGATGCGAGTAAGATGCGAGACGTATTTGTTTATCAAAAATATTATGATACTTTTGTTTTCGCTTGAGTCATGCGGTTCAGAAGAATTAGCATTTTAATTCAAGCCATAAAGACCATAACTAAAGAAAAGTTTAAAATTTATATTTATTTATTTTTGCTTTTTCTAAAATCTAAATTAAGTTCAAAGTTCTTCAATAGCGGTTCTCAGTGACAAGATCTATCTCAGGGTGAACATGATGTCATTTGCTATCACATGCCTCCGTTTTTAGGCATTCTATATCCCACGAGCCACGAGTTTGTAGCTGCCTTTAAAAACAATGGCTTTGGATTCAAATTTAAACTTGGCAACATTTAGATACCTTTACAAGCCAGTAACTTCATTGTCTGAGCTGAACAACGACGGTGCTTTGGTAGATTGATATCATGATAGCAACTTTCTATAACTTTCTTCCAAAAAGAAGGGTGCTAAGTTGACCATATATATATATATATATATATATATATATATATATATATATATATATATATATATATATATATATATATATATATATATATATATATATATATGCGTGTTTGTGTGTGTGTGTATAAATTAAGTTTTTTATGATCATTTTTTAACATTTAAACCAAAGTTTTTTTTTTTTGTGACTTTTTTAGACAGTATATCTCAATTTTTATTGTGACAAACGGAAAACGAATGCTTCAGAACGGTCACTCGTTACTTTTAAATTTTCAATCTTTTCAAATAAAAATAGTTTTAACGCGCGTTACGTTTTTTTAATTGCTGAAGCCATAGGAAAGCTTAAACAATATTAAACATGAAGCGCACAAAAAAGATGGTTAAATTATGAATTATAATCGAAAAATAAAAAAAAGATGTGTTAATATAACTTAGAGTCAATAAAGGATTTAGTTTTACAAAACAATAAATTTAAGTTTAAAGATGTAACCACATCTTCTTGAGAAAACCAAGCATTTGGTTTTTTTTCAGAGGAAATTTGATTGACATAAATAACTCCTATGACCTTTCCATCATCAGCGTATTACTGAGTTTCTTTCTTTGCCTAGTGCCTCTTTTAATACACTTTTTATTTATAAATAAAAATTAACTTTGAAAATAGATACTTTAGGAATTCATTTTCAAAACATTGTATGGTATACTATGTTTAACAAAAAAATAGATTCCATTCCAAAAACTCCATGATTAAACTCAATTGTAGTTATATGGTATACCAAGTTTAACAAAAAAATAAATTCCATTCCAAAAACTCCATGATTAAACTTCAATTGTAGTTATATGGTATACCAAGTTTAACAAAAAAATAGATTCCATTCCAAAAACTCCATGATTAAACTAAATTGTAGTTATATGGTATATCAAGTTTAACAAAAAAATAGATTCCATTCCAAAAACTCCATGATTAAACTCAATTGTAGTTATATGGTATACCAAGTTTAACAAAAAAATAGATTCCATTCCAAAAACTCCATGATTAAACTCAATTGTAGTTATATGGTATACCAAGTTTAACAAAAAAATAGATTCCATTTCAAAAACTCCATGATTAAACTCAATTGTAATTGAAAATACAGACAATTCTAGTTCTTTCTTTGACACAATCTTTTTCCAAATAACACTTTTCAATTCCGAATAACATCATTCAACTGTAAAAACTGCAAATAAACAACAAATACTCAACTTATTTTACATGGTAAAAATTATCGTTTTAAAGTATGGATTTTAAATTAGTTTTAAACAACTTCTTTAGAATAAATATTATTTCATACACCTTGATTATGAAGATTTCCAGCTTAAAATGAGAGGTGTTTTAATCTCAAGAAGCGTTTCCTATGGTGTTGCATTTCTTTCAAAGATTCCCATTAAAATGAATTTTAACCAACTTGTTTAACTTTTTTTTTTAATTCTAATGACATATTTTACTTCATTATAATATTTTGCATTAAAAAAACCCAAAAATATATATTATATACCTTAATTAATTTAGGTTTTTTTAATTATTATTTTTTCGCTTTTTAAATTTTTTTTCAGAATAGTCATAAAATTATTTACTACTTTTATGACTATTCTGAAAATATATTTAAAATACTTTTTTCTGAAAATATATTTAAAATACTTTTTTCTGAAAATATATTTAAAATACTTTTATCTGAAAATATATTTAAAATACTTTTATCTGAAAATATATTTAAAATACTTTTTTTCTGAAAATATATTTAAAATACTTTTTTCTGAAAATATATTTAAAATACTTTTTTCTGAAAATATATTTAAAATACTTTTTTCTGAAAATATATTTAAAATACTTTTTTCTGAAAATATATTTAAAATACTTTTTTCTAAAAATATATTTAAAATACTTTTTTCTGAAAATATATTTAAAATACTTTTATCTGAAAATATATTTAAAATACTTTTTTCTGAAAATATATTTAAAATACTTTTATCTGAAAATATATTTAAAATACTTTTTTCTGAAATAATTTGACAAAGTATCTTTTACAATTAAATGTTTGTTCGGATAAAATCTTGTTTAATGTCGTTAACATAAAACAAGTCAAACAAAAAAAAAAGAAAGAGATAAATTATTTAAAACTTTAGTTTTTTGGTAATGTAAATGAAGCATAGTTATTTGCTGTGTAAGACATAAACTTTTTTTCTTTTTTGTTCACATCCGGGGCACGTATGCATTTTTTGAACCTCCCCCCCCCCCCAATTCGGCAACCTTGATTAAAGGAGCCAGCTTGATGGAAAAAATCAGTCAAAACACTAAACCTGAACATCAAATACACATAGCTGATAGAAGGCTTGGCCCAAATATTTAGATCTGTTTTTTAAAGTTCTTCATATATCAGTAGAACCTGAGAGAGCTTTTTTTAGTCTTTGACTGTTTGCAACTAAAATAAAAAGTTCTTTAAATGACAAAAGTTTAGGTGCATTGACATTTTTTTAAAGCAAAAAATGAAAAGTTATCATTGATATTTTGTATTTTTTTAAATCTAAACATCATGTTTGTTTTTCCATAGATTTGGTTTTATTAATAATAAGCACTCGGTCTAACTACGGTCTAAATAATTAAGCATTCGGTCTTTCTTTTCTATTTCTAAAAAATAGCTAGTAAAAACTTTTAAAATGTTAAAAAACAAAAATATTTAATAAAGCTATATTTAGCTGATAATTTGATTCTGATTAAACTTTAGACAATTGTTTTGAATTAAAATAAAATTGAATCAGTATATTATTAATTAAGCAGCCGTAGCGCAGTTGTTGGTGCATTTGCCTCAGAAATTAGAGATCCTTGATTCAATGCCACCTCTGGGCAAGTTTAATAACATCGGTAAGGAAGGAGGCGTGAAATTCCCTTCAAATGCTCTTCCGCGATGTTCTGTGATAAGACCGTAAGGACTTCTTGGGGCACCTAAAATAAAAAAATAATAATAAAAATTAATCAGTGAAATTTTTATTTCTCAATTTTCAGTAGTTTTGTAAAATTAAGATGTCTGAAAATGAAAATACCCATCCAATTTTGATCCCTCCAATCAGAATAGATCTGCAGACATATACCATTTTTATGCAGAAAGGAACTTGTAAATAAAATAAATAAATACATTAATAAAATTATAAATTACATTATAACTGACATTAGATTTGTGACATTTAGTGTCAATTCATTAAAACTAATGAATTTTCATTCTTGCAAAAATTAGAAAAGGCTGTGTACATTAGTTCTGCTGATAAAGATCCGAAAATCATGGAAGATTTTAGTAAAACATTAAATTTGTTCAAATTTATTTTTTACACTAAAAGTCAAATTTTTATGATAGCAATTTTATGATTGCAGTAACTCCGAAAAAAAATATATTGTAAATCCGCAATTTTGTTTTACGCATAAGAAATATTGTATTTTTTACGCATCATAACCAATGTTTTAATTTCATCGCCATCTTGAATATCTCATGCATTGTTTCATCAAAACTTAGTATGATGCATGACAAAATGATTTTCATAAATTGGTTATTAAAATCTAAACAATTTATTTATCAGACTGTTTTAAATATCAGTTTTTAGAAGGAAAAAAAAATGCAGTTAGCGGAAAAAAAATTTTCTTTTAATATTATATGGCACAACTTTTTAAAGGGTGCAGAATAAGGCTCGTATAGGGACAAGTTACAAACAACGTAGTTCTATGTAAATTTTATAATTTAGGAAACACGTAATCAATTAAATAGATGCAGCTAGGTATTAAAACTTAAACTCGCCGTGCGCATAGGCCCATCCACGCTTCGGTGAACAGCGTGAATCATACTACCCACGTCAGCATGAATTTTTTTTAGTAAGTATTAACATCAAAACGGTTTGAGACGCCTTAAGTTAATTTTGCACTTAAAAAATGTCTTATAAATCAAACGAGGTAAATATTTCTTAAAACGATTTTAAAATTGCAAGCAACTAGAGATTTATTATATTTGCATATATGCATATATATATATATATATATATATATATATGTATGTATATATATATATATATATATATATATATATATGTATAGATATATATATATATTTATACATATATATATATATATATATATATATATATATATATATATATATATATATATATATATATATATATATATATATATATATATATATATATATATATATATATATATATATATATATATATATATATAAACCACAATAAGTAAAGAAATATTTTAAATCTGTGTAGCTTTGACCGTTTTTTTACGTGGTAGAACTATATTTCTATATTTATTCTTTGATTTTAACGAATAACTTTTACTGATTTAGGACTTGTCTCGTTGTTTGTCACCTTTGCTTTCTCGATCCGTTAATGCATCACGCTCGTCATCCCCATCATTATCAATGGTTTATCAAGCTAAAGAAATTAAGAATGAGATTGATATGGACATAAATTCATCAGAAAATGATGTAGCTGAATATATCGTTAATAATTATGTAGGTAGCGTTTGTATGTTTAAAGCAAATTTAGTTACAGATCTTAAAAATTTTCAAGGGATAAAAGCACGCCATCATAGTTTACGCCTTGTGCAACTTCTTTGTTAGTACAGCTTGCTCGGTATTTTGCAAATAACTATTTTATTAAACCTAAAGCTTCCAACTTAATTCAATCTTTAAAAATCAAAGCTGGAGTAACAATCTCATGAAGTAATATCTTAGAGGACTATAATATTATAGTCCAACCACTCAGTCGTCTAATATAAAGAGCAATTGAAACCTCTTTAATTTAAAAATTATAATTTTTATGGTTGTTTTTTTATAAACATTAAAAAAAATGTTAATGTTTATTAAAAATTATCTTTTATATTTATTTAAACTATAATTATTTTTTATTGATTCTGGTTTCGTCTTAACCTCTGATCAATCATGATCCGGTGTTATTTGGCAAATTAAATTATTTTCAAAATTTTTATAGGCAAAATATACTTATGAGACATATGGCCACCAGAGACTTAGACATATGGCTGTTAAATGAAATAACAAAATGTTTTTAAGCTTAAAACCAGAATGTAAAAATGTTTTTTAATTTAGATGAGTTCTTGAGGTTTCTCTAGAGCCATTCCCAAGCAACACAAAACTTTGGTCCAACGTTGTGAAGGCATTGAACCAACAATTCCGACGTTGGTCTGACTTCGGGCCAAAGGAGTGTGCTGCTTATATAATATGAAAAACAGAAATAAAACTTTCAAAATTTTATTTCTGTTTTCATATTACGGTTGACTTTGAAAAAAGTCATAATATTACGGTTGAAATACATTAAGAAAATATCCCGGTTGACTTTAAAAAATTGTAATATTGAGATCAGTCATCAATGTTGGAATAACAATGCTAATAATATCTAAAAAAAATTGCTATTAAAAGTCTTTTTTCTTTAAATTTGTAATCTAGAAAAAAACAATTTTTCAAACTTCATTAAAATTATTAAGTTAATACAGAAGTTCTGTAATAAAAAAAAATAAAATAGAAATAAAATCTGTTCTGTAATCAGATTGATTTATTAAAGTTGAAAATCTAAAAAATTTTAACTCTTTCCTAATTTATATAACGACAAAAAAAATTAAAACAAAATGTTTAAAATAAAATACTCTGGAGAATACTCTTTCTTAAATTCTTTAAACTTTTATTACATGTAAAGAAGTAACTTAAATATATTTTAAAATCAAATAATTTCCTAATATAATTTTTTGTTTCAATTTTTAGCCACCTTCGACTTCTCCGATAAGTGAAACATTTACTGATCCTGTAAGTATGGTTACGATAAGTGAAACATTTACCGATCCCGTTAGTATGGTTACGTTAAGTAAATCATCTTATTATTCAACAGAAAAAAGACAGCAAATGAATTTTGATAATCCAAAAGAAGGATCTCTAGTAAGTATTATTTATTGAAAAAAAAAACTAATTTTAAGCTATTTTTAAATTTTAAATAGATTTTTACATATATGGAGATTTTTTTGTATAAATAGTAAAATACCGTACATTGAGCCTTTTCATTAAAGTAAGGCTTATGATAGTTCTCCTTTATAACTACGTTTAAATTAATTAATATAAAAATTAAAACTTTTTTGATAGCTTTGAATGGTCGTATTCTGATATCTCTCCTTATTTTAACTAAATTTTATTAAGAAGTTTTTTGTATATAAATATATGTAGAAAAAATGTTCTATAGCAACATCTGTATAAATTATTAGAGGTTTTATAAACACTTTTTAGAATTCTATAAAATTTCAATAGACCATATGTTTTAAAAATTTATGAAACTTTTATAGAACTTTTTTCCTGGCTGGTCATATAAGACTAAGACCAAGACTTAAGACTTCAAGACAAATACCAAGACTAAGACATCAAAAAGTCAACCCAAGACCAAGACTTTAAAATTTTTCATAAGACCGAGATCAAGATTTAGCTTCTTAGAAGTTCAACACAAAAAGACTCATGGTCAAACATGTATGAATACTATTAGGCCTTTAGCTGATGTATGGCTTTACCATTGATACACATTACTCTATAATAAGACGTGATTACACATGTATAGTATAATTATGTTATCGTGAATAGTGAGTGCAATGATGCAGTCTACAATAGATAACTTTAATAATAACAGAAAACTAACAGGTTAATTTTAGTAGTAACAAATTAGTAATCATTACTCATTACTAATCTATCTGTTGTGTTGATATATATATATATATATATATATATATATATATATATATATATATATATATATATATATATATATATATATATATATATATATATATATATATATATATATATATTATATACACATATTTTGTAAGGATCAAGAAACTACAAAACAGTAAAGGTCCGATACCAAGACCAACACCAATTTTGTTTGTATATATATATATATATATATATATATATATATATATATATATATATATATATATATATATATATATATATATATATATATATATATATACGAGCTTTTTTTTTTTGTTCTATATTACAATATTTATGATACAGATACAAATAATATAAAAAAAGAAAAATCAACTAGCCAAGATAACGTTAAGAAATATAGGAAATAATATAGGAAAGGAAATTATATTTTAATAAGGATATATCTATATATATATGTTAATATATATGATATGTTAATATATATTATATATATATATATATTTGTCGTCGGAAGCGTTAGCGGTAATTTATATATTTGGCTGTCGCTTTGCTTTTTTTGTTGTCAGAAGCGTAAACGGAAATTTGGTAATTTGGCTTAACACGCAGCGATAACCATCTATGGCTATCTCGGTTCTTTTGCACAATCTTTAGAACAATCTGGAAATGTATTATATTATTCTGGAAATAAGATTATATTGATTATATTGAGTGATATGTTGTGAATAATATATAGCGATTAATAAGAATCAGTAATTATTTTCGACAAATTAGATTCAGTATGCGCAAAAGATTTATTTAAAAAATTATGGACGTTATTGTTCGCATGAGTCAGCTGTTCGGAAGACACAGATGCAAGTCGTTAACACCATAGCAAAAAAAAAAAATCATTTAAAAAAAAGCGTTCTAATTTTTTCAATAGCGGTTTCTCTGTGACAAGATCTGATGGTCTTCTTTGAGTATCCGCGTTCTTTATATTAATTTTTATTCTTTATTTCTTAACGATATCTTGGCTTATTAATTTTTCTTTTTTTATATTATTTGTATCTGTATCATAAATATTGTAATATAGAACAAAAAAAAAAAGCTCATATATATATATATATATATATATATATATATAAACAAAATTGGTATTGGTCTTGGTATCGGACCTTTACTGTTTTGTAGTTTCTTGATCCTTACAAAATATGTATATATATATATATATATATATATATATATATATATATATATATATATATATATATATATATATATATATATATATATATATATATATATACATATATATATATATATATATATATATATATATATATATATATATATATATATATATATATATATATATATATATATATATATATACATATATATATATATATATATATATATATATATATATATATATATATATATATATATATATATACAGTACCGGACAAAACGAGTGCAACCAAATAATGCTAATTTAGTTTCTTTATATAAAAGAGCTGCATTTTTTCAATTTAAAGAAATAACTATGTAACTGTTTAGAGACAAAGTTTTTCAAGTTTTATTCATAACAAAGTTCATTATTTGTACACGAAAATTCATAAATTATTCAAAAGTATTAAAAAAGTTGATTTCCTTCTGGACAAAACAAGTGCAACTCAACAAAATGTTGACCAAGCTGTATTTCCCTATCAATATTTCGTGGCGAATCCTTTGTTGTCGATCACAGCCTTGCATCTCTGAGGCATAGATTCGATCAGGTGATCAATGAAACTTTGTGGAATCGCTGCCCAGGCCTTTTGGATTTGTTCAAACAGTTGATCCTTATTACAAACACCATCACGATTAAATCTGCGGTTGACGATCTCCCACAGGTTCTTGATAGGGTTGGGATCCAGAGATTGAGGCGGCCAATCCATCACCGATAGGTGGTTATTTTGAAACCACTGCTTGACAACTTTTGCAGTGTGTTTCGGATCGTTGTCTTGCTGAAAAACCCATTTTATTGGCATATTCTATTCAACATGAGGTAACATAACATCTTTCAGGATATTTTTATACATGAAAGGGTCCATTATTCCAATCTTTCGATGTGTTGGACCTAGACCGTTAGCAGAAAAACACCCCCAGACCATTACATTGCCTCCACCATGCTTCACGGTCTTATGGTAGTAATGTAAATCGAGGCGTTTTCCGGCCGGTCGACGTACACGGCAAATGTCATCGCTCCCAATGATGTTGAACTTCGATTCATCACTGAACAGGACAGTTCGCCATTTCTGCACATTCCAGTCAATATGAGATGTTGCAAACAGGAGTGTTTTCTTCTGGTTTTTTAGTGAAATCAGCGGTTTCTTTGCAGGGCGTCGAGAAAACAATCCGGCTTCAACAGCACGTCGTCTGATTGTTCGGTCCGATACAGGCAGCTCTAATTGCTTTTGTATCTCAACTGATGATATCAAGGGATCCTTCTTGACGGATCTGACGATCATTGAACCCTCTCTAGATGTGGTGGAACACGGTCTTCCACCTTTGTTATCTGCTGCCAACTTCCCCGTAAAACGATATTTGGAACATAGTCTTGATACAGTCCATTTTTTCACGCGATATTTATCACAAATACTTTTTTGTAACATTCCACTCACGTAATCGCCAATAATTTTCTTTCTTAATTCCAACCCAAGACTGTCGGGAGCCATTTTTGCACTTGAAGTCATAAAAATAATAAAAATAAATAATCACGCTTCTCAAGGCTTACCGTGTTACATTTACCTTGTGATGATACGATAATGCTCTGTGGAACACAACGTCTTGGTTGGATGTGGACTGTATTGATGTAATGAAACACTTGTTGTATTTCACTTCTTGTATTGATGTTCTTCGATAAAACACTTTGATAAAACTCACTTCGATAAACTGTCTTGATAATACTGACTGAGTGACTTCCATATACTGACTGAATTACATGTCGATTTACATGTCTCTTATATAGTAAAATGAACCTGTGTGGAACTGTTCTGGAAGATTCTAGATGCTTCTTTTCGATGATTCTTGAAGCTTCTGGATGCGTCTGGATGCTTCTGAATGTTTCTGGATGCTACTGGATGCTTCCAGATGCTTCTTCTGGAAACTTCTTGAAGCTTCAGCATGCTTCTGGAAACATCTAGAAACTTTTGGATACTTCCTTTAATTATAAAAAAACTTCCGTGACGTTGACACGGACCAGACTTAAGAAAATGAAACAAACCAAAGAAGTTGCACTTGTTTTGTCCGCTGCAAAATGGCACTTGTCAACGAAATTCTGTCTGTGTGCTGTCACCTGTCAGCTGATTGCTCATTTCATGGCATGCTATGACTCTAGACTCCTGAACTGTTTGCTGTGGTAGTATAGTTCGTTTCGTTTTTAAGACATGTAAAATTAGGAACACTTCTTAGCATTGTTCGATGTTGGTTGCAAATGTTTTGTCAAATACTGTATATATATATATATATATATATATATATATATATATATATATATATAATATATATATATATATTTATATATATATATATATATATATATATATACATATATATATATATATATATATATATATATATATATATATATATATATATATATATATATACATACATATATATATATATATATATATATATATATATATATATATATATATATATATATATATATATATATATATCAACACAACAGATAGATTAGTAATGACTTTAAATCATTCGCTGTCTATAAATGTGAATGCGCGGGCTGTAAATCCTGTTATATTGATGAAACTACTTCCCATTTAATGCCATGAATAACCGAGCATTATAAAAAGAATCATACTAGTTTTTCAAATTTGAATTGGGCCTCCATCAAATATATATCAAGGCATGTACATAGAGTGGGAATAACCCACTTTATATTTTAACCCAAAAATTATAAAAAAGCATGTACATAGAGTGGGAATAACCCACTGCTAATAATCAAGTAAACCATGTAAAAATGACACTTTCAATATATTTCTTTTTAACTTTTTACCATTTTTTTCATTGTTTTTTAAAACATTTATTACAATTTTTAGTTATATACATCATTTGCGAGAGGTTTTTTTTTTTTCAAATCTTGCATCTTTAATGTCGTACTAAAACAAACGATTGTATATAAAATCGCAATCAAACATTACAGAAACCATTAAAAAAGCTGCGATATATTTACGCAACAAACATAAGTATCTAAACTAGTACTTAAAATATCCCTTACTATACTATGTTTACTATTCTGGTAAAAAGAGGATAATGGTAACTAATTCATGCAGAAGCGATTTTGAGCCTAATAGTACATCGATCCAACGTTTGATAAAAGTTCTATAAAATTTCTATAAATTTTAGAAATATGGTCTGTAGATAATTTAATAGAATTTCTATAAAAACTCTATTAATTTCTATAGAAATTGCTCTTAATAAAAGTCTCAATATATTTTACTTTTTTTTTTTTACATATGTTTATATAAATACAAAGGGTAGCGAGGGTGGGGTGAGTTGGAAGGAAGCAAGTAGCAACTGCACCGAACGTAAATCTGAATGATATCTGAACTATCAAATTACCTTTATTTTTTCTATTAAAAAAAAAGAAAACAATTTAATATATTGCTTTATTTTTTAGTAATGTAATAACAAGTTTTATAATATCGTCAGCTCGGAATACAGTGTCGTGTCAAAAATTTAATAAAATTATATACAAATATGTTATATGAAAAAAGTTATTTTTGTATAACGTTACATTATAACGTTACATAAAAAATAATTTTGTACATTTTCATAATTTTAAAGTTACATAAATAAGATAATTTCATGTGCGTATATGAAGTTTTAATAAATTTTCGATACAACACTTGAATTCCGGGCAGACTATATAGTTCAACAAGAAAAATGCTGCTTTCATTAGATTTCACAAAGATGATTGATTTATGCAATGAATGCCCAAAATTAGATGACATCAATTGTGATGATGCGCAAACTGATGAAGAACTGCTTTCTAAGGAAGTCAAAATCATACCACAACCGGTAGGTGACTGTTTTGAGGCTGAGTTAGCTAACAATTGAATGACAAAGTGATGAATCTAAATGTATTTATTAATGTGGGGTGTTCGTCATTAGTTTTAGATAAACATTCGAAAAAGAAAATGATTAAAAAGAGTCCTAATCTAAAATTAGGAAGAGCCATTAGCGAAAGACTGCATCGTTCCTTATCTTGATAATGATTTTATAAAACTTTACCAAGCACCACGATAATAGTAGCGCTTTTGGAACCATGGAATCATTTTTTAAATGGAAAAAGCTGAATTCTAGGATCAAGCAGCACGAGAATAGTCAACGTCATCTTAAGTCTGTTATCCTTTAGAAAGATTTGGGCAAGAGACTGCTTCATGAATACTTATTAATAGAATAAAACAAGTTCGACGCAAAATTGAAGGCTTTTCTAAAACCAATTTTACATTGTTCAGTTAGGAAGACAAAATTTACCTTTAAAAAGTCATAGAGCAGATATTACAAATGGTTAAAAACATTTTCTAAAATTAATAGATATTACTAAAAACATATTATGCTAAAAAATATTGGCAAATAACATTATAAATACTTAGCTAGTAAAAACATAGATTCTATGTTTTGACTAGCTAAGTATAACGCAGTTGCAGGTCAACATAATGCTAAGGTCAAATTGCTTAGGTCAACAAATTGCTAAGGCCAGCAAATTGCTACGGTCAAAAAGGCACGTAATGCCAAACAAATCATAGTGTTATATCTCTCTCCAAAAATACAGAATGTGTTTATAACTATGCTTCGTGATCATGTGATCAAATAATTTTTTACAGAAGGTAGTGCACAGTCGCTTCGGTAAAGTGGAAAAAATTTATAATTATTTTTCAGCCTCAACTTGTAGATGAGACTCATATTTATCATTATGCCAACAATATGTAAAAACCTTTTGCGAGACCACGAGAATTGACGGACATGACGCTGTTCATTCTTTTGGAAACATATGGATCTATAATAAATGTCCTCAAAAAGCTAAGCGTGGTGACTGTGTAATTATTTTAAAAAAAAAGACGTAAAGACGTACCCTTTTTAACTTTCTTAAAGTTCTGGAGCACTCTCTTAGTTGAAATTAATGATGCACAAAAATTTTTACAAATAAAAGGGCTTCCGTTAAATCAGTGTGCCTTAAAAATAAAAACAGTAACGATGTTCTTTGCTGATAAACGAAATATAGTTCCCAGTGGGCACGTTACGTAAAAAAGACGTCTTTTAAACGTCTTTTGAACGTTGTAAACGTCTTTTGAACGTTCAAAAGACGTCTTTAGGTCCTGTCCCCACTAAGTTGTAAAGAAGACAAGTTTTTATGCTTTGGAGATATGCCCAATATACATTACCACAATGAAAATAAGATGAAAGAAAATGCTGGGTGAAGAGACCAGAGATGCTGACTTAAGTCTCCCTGATAAAGCTAGACAAGAACAGTACAAAGTAGCGGATTATTTGCGAGCAGAAATTAAAGACCGCTTAACTAAGTTGCAAGAATTTGAGAAAAAAATTATTTCTTGAAAACTGCAGTATGGCTGAGTGGGGACAATAATGAGTTCATCAAACGTGCATCAATCTGACGAGGTTGAGCATATTTACAAAAGTAAAATAAAAAAATAGGATAAATACGATAGCATCCGTTATGATGAAGTCAAACTGTTTGTTTGTCAAAACATCTATCCCAAAATGCTTTTCGTTAATGAAAAAAATCTATTTTTAAATCACAAACTTTACGCTATTAGAAAAATAACTTTTTCCTGATTTACCTTTTAAATTAAATATTATAAAAATTAAGCCTACAGAGCAATAAATTTTTCAAACAAACTCCCTATTTAAACTCTACCCCCTATTTATACAGCGTTTTATTCAGATCAAAATTATAAGGCTTAGTAAAGCTCTACCTTAGATTCCTTCCATATACAATCCAACAATAGTTTCAAATATTACTAAACGAAATAATAAATTTTTGCAAAAATCTATTATAGCTTTGGGTAAAATAAAAGACTTAAAATTTAATATAACAAATAAATATTTTTTAGTTATTATTATTATAATGTGTTATACTACTATGCATTATAAAATAAGGGATATTGAGGTATGTATAAAAACAATAAATATTTATGCATCATAATTTTTTTTAGAAGTAAACTTTCTTCTTGCCTTTCAACTTTTTTGTCGTACAACTAATTTTTTTATATAACGTTTAAAAGAAATTAGTGCAACTAATTTTTTTTTAGTTGTACGCTCGTATTTAAATATAAGTTATTATTAATTATTTTGACTATTTCACCTGAAAACCTTGTGTAATTAACCTAATAATTTTTATATATAAAAAAAATTAATTTATAAACCCTATTTAAGTAAATATCAAAATACTTTTAATTTATTTAAAAAAATGCCCAAACTTAAGCTCTCAGTCGATGTATGTACACTCCACTGTGACTACAGCTAAATCAGTCAAAACAAAAATAGTAGTTATGAAATTTAAAACTGCTTTGAACTAAAACATTAAAATTAAAAAAAAATCTCCCTGAGGAGAATTTAAACCCTGCAATCATGTCAGCCGCGCTAAAATAAGTTCACTATTACATTCATAGCACAAAGCTAAAATGTTAGTTAAACCATAAAAATAAAGTATATAATTTGTTTCGCTTACAAATAAATGTTTCTAATAAATTACTTATTGCCAAAAACTTTTCACATTGTTGCAAAAAACATCACGCTGTAAATAGATAAATAAATAACAAATCTTTAATAATCTACTACATCCAGTAGTGTGCATAGGATTAAAGCAAAATTTTTGAAACAAATCTATATCAAAATTTAGTTGTTTCTAAGCTTTTTATTATGTGCGCATTCTTTATATGACTTCTTTTTTTGTTTTCCTAATGCTGAAACATACCTTCTCTAAAGAATTTAACGAAACTTTCCCAGCCAAGCTTACCAGGATCTGGTTTCCATTCAGTTATATCGAAAAGCTCCTAACGAAATAGCCTCATAGATTATGTCTTGCACTCAACGTTCAAATTTCTTCAAGCCTAATTAATTTTTAACTTTAATGCCACCGTAGATTTTATGGAGCGGGGCAGCTGGAGGATTGTCTCAACATTTTAATATAAGTCTAACTGCTTTAGTTCGTTCATCTTTCAAATCATCTACAAAGAGAAATACAAGAAAGTTTTCTAGAAAAAGACAACATGCATTTCTAAAACAACAAGTAGTATAATGGCTTTCATAGTTTGGATAAAAGTTTTTATTTTTGATCTTGTATAAAATTCTTGGCCTTAAAAATTCAAATTAAGAAGTCTAAGAACTTTGATAAAATCCGTTATCAAAGTTCTTAGACTTCTTAATTTCAAACTAAGTTGGACCATAGTCTTTACTTTACAGTGTCTTTAAAAAATGGAGTAGGTTATTTTGTTCTTGAGTACAAAACTAAAAATCGTATCACTAACATCAACCACATGCTATAATTAATAAAACCAGCTTAATAATTAAAATATATTGGGTTTACAGCACCTATATTTACATAGATATTTTTTCATTTTGACATTAAATTACAATAAAGGTAATAAATAAGAGTAAATATATGAAATTAACAAAAACAAGTAAAATAAAAATATGAAAACCCCAGATTAATTTTTATGTTTATTTATTGAAAAGGTGCTTAACTGAACTCATATCACACACATTATAGAAATAACCTTTAATCAGAACTGATGCCATTGTTCACATTCTGTTCAGGAATAACTTATCAAATTAAAACAGGTTCAAATTTGGCAATTGATTTATTAAGTGGTCTTGTGCTGCACTTTTTCATTTTTTACCATAAAATGTTGTTGAAGTGTTTGTACTGCATTCTACTTGTTCTATAATATGGTCCAAGCGTATTTCATCGCTATAAAGTGCACAACTAATTTTATGAACTATTTTGTCATGCATTTTTTTAAAACCTGTCACAAAACCCAGTTTTATGTCTAGGTTTGACATTGGTATTATCAAAAACATTTTCCAACAAAGACTCTACACTGTTGGAATGTTTTAAAAATTTAAAAACAGACTGTGCTAAATTGTCTCCTGTATCATCTAAAATATCTCAGGATTCTCCTGTATCACTTAGATAATCTATTTTAGTGATTTTTTTGCATGTTATCAGATAATATACTTCGATTAATTATTTTTACTATCTTTACTATCACTAAATAAAATGTTAAAAGTTTAAACATTTACAAAACTTTTATATAGTCTCATCTTAGGGTTGTGAAAAAAACGATTTTTATGTTTAAATAAAATCCTGATTGCCGTCTAACATACAGTTATATTACAAACCTTCTAGCATACTGCAGAGGGTAGTTAAGAACTGAAACGTACAAATGTTGAAAAAAAAAATTGTATAACTAATAGGTTTACTTTGTTAAACTATGTAACATTGAATGATTCAATCATTGTTTAAAAACAAATTTTACAAATAATGTAAAAATGTTTAATTGTTAAAACTTAACATTGTTTGTAAACTGTGTAACAATTTGACATTTTGAGTATAAAAATAGCACTTCATGGCATTTAATGTTTTATTTTTGTTATATTTGGAACTATAAAAATAACATTAAATGTTGTTTTTATTAATCGTTATATAATAAAAATACAAACATTAAAAATGCCGTGAAAATCTAGCAGGCACAGACGTCCGTAGGACGTCTATACAACGTCTTGTGGACGTCACGTGTCCGTAGGACGTCCTTAAGACGTCCAGCGGACGTTCTGTGCCCGCTGGGAAGCTATTTTTATGCTTATATATTTCATCGTTTTTGAAATAAACAACTTGATTTTTAAATAAACAAAAATTGGTACTGTATTTTGTTAAAGCATTATTGTTGAAAATAAATTAAACCATCCTTACAAAAGCACATAACGAATCTCTCAAAACGTCTTTACGTAAATATTATTGTTTATAAACCTTGCTAGACTAGACATCCCAGAATCTTGGTACGTTGAATTACAAGAAAACGAGCGAGTCGCACACCGCTGCCGTAACTCATTAAATAGTTACGGTTTTTACCAAAATTGTTTTATTAAAAATATTATTTATTAACATTATTGTGCAATATTATTTATTAACTATTGTAATAAAAAAAAGTCTTTTTAAAAAAACCCACAAACTTATGAGTTTTGTGACTTTTTAAAGTGTTAAGTGAAATTAAATGCAGTGCCAAGGCTAGTGGGTCAAAGCCCTCCCCAAGTTAAAAAAAAAAAGAAAAAAAGGAGTAAACAGACTTTATTTTTTAATCAGCCTCTCACCTTTTCCTTATCTATTAGACTGGAACAGATGTATTTAGAATACATTTATTCCAGTTTAAGATGTTGAATGCTGGATCTTCTGGACTTAATTCATGGGTTTTGCTTGCTTCTCTGTTTTATGACTAGGCAACTCATTCTATTATCTCCTAATGGAGGTACAGCTCTAAAACTCAGTTTTATGGTTCTGAGGCTGGCTAGTAGTCAGGTTTCCCTAACTCTGTGGTAGCTCTCAGAGAGGCTGATTCAATCAATAGCTGAAAAATATCAAAGTATTAACAGTGCCATGTTGCGAATGGATGGTGTCCCTGTTTGTACTTTCGATGTGCATTGCGGAGGCCACATTTGGAGCCCTTTGTTACGGCTTAGGGTTTATTAGTAGTAATGAGGCAGTTGCTTGGGCTATTAAACAGTGTTCTGAGTACTATCTATGCTTTAAGTCAAGTTCTTCAATCTAATTTAAAAATGAATAAAGTACCAAAAACTAGAAAACACAAAAAACCATCATCATCACCAAGTTCTCTAAATCTATCATTCACGAATATTCGTGGTCTTCGAAGTAACTTTTCTTCTGTTGAATCTTATCTCTTGCAAAGTTCACCAGACCTACTTGCTTTTTGTAAGACTAATTTGAATTTGGCTGTCTCATCTTGTGACCTTAGTGTTGATTGTTATCTTTATTTAATTCGTAAAGACTCCAATAGTCACATGCTTGGCCTGGGTATTTACATTCGTAAGAATTCACCTATTTGTCGGGAAACTAGATTAGAATGCACAGACTTTTCTTTTACGTGCTTTCCTTTAGCACCATTTCACTCAATTGTCTTTCTCTTTGTTCTATATTGCTCACCTTCATCTTAAGACTGCACTCTTTTTAATGTTATTTCTTATCAAATTGATCACTCCCTCTCTCTTTATCCATCAGCAAGTATTGCTGTTGTTAGTGACTTTAATGCTCATCACGCTGAATGGCTTGGCTCCAGTGTCAGTGACTCTGCAGGCGTTAAAGCCTACAACTTTTGTCTTGTTGGAAAAGTTTCTAGACAGCCCGAATCATTTAGCTTCTCTACTCGACTTATGTCTTGTTTCTGATCCTTGTCAGTATTCAGTCTCTCCACATTCAGAGTGCTTCTGATCACGGTTTGATCTCTCTAAAACTATTATCTCATTCTTCTTTATTATCTGAGTCCCCCAATAATCTTACCTCTAACACCTACCTTGTTTTTTTGTTTTGTTAATTCACCTCCCTAAGGCCCAGAAGGCCACAACAGACGAGGAGGCTACTAAATTGTGGTTATAACCCTCTCTCAACTCTATAACTCCAAAACACGAACCTTGACAAACAAGGGCGCTGCACGGAGAAACAAGTTGAGTGCGGTACTACCAGGGACATGGTGGGGATTGAACTCAAAAGCTCTCGCTTATGAACTGAGCACTCTACCACTACACCACTACCTTAAAGCTGACTGGGACTCTTTCTGTGATTTTCTGTGTGATTTTATGCATGGCCTTTGGGTAGAAATCTTTTGTCTTCCTGCTGACAAATGTGTTTCATAATAATATACGAGATTTCATTACCTGAGAATAGCGGGCTTTGGCGTTTGACAAAACCTTTTTACAATGGTTTTTAGCAGTAATAAACAGACGTCTGTTTTCTGGAGAATTGTTTTGCTGATAGATATGGAAGTAATGTTTTCGATTAGAAATTGCAGCCGCACAATGAGAGGAAAACCATGGAGAAGAATAAAGCTTGACCTGGAATCGTCCAGAGGGAATAAAAGATTCCATGCCAGCCTGAATCGTGGATTCAGGCAGGTCAAGCTTTATTCTTCTCCATGGTTTTCCTCTCATTGTGCGGCTGCAATTTCTAATCGAAAACATTACTTCCATATCTATCAGCAAAACAATTCTCCAGAAAACAGACGTCTGTTTATTACTGCTAAAAACCATTGTAAAAAGGTTTTGTCAAACGCCAAAGCCCGCTATTCTCAGGTAATGAAATCTCGTATATCATCACAAAAATTAGGCTCTCGCGACTTCTGGAGAATCTTTAATATTATCAATAATTAGGGCAAATTTTTAATTCTACCTTTCTTGTATGGTTCAGACTTTGTCACCTCACCTAAAGACAAAGCTGAATTGTTTGCTAAAAACTTTTCATCTAAATCATATCTTGACTCCACTAGTTGCGTTCTACCAGAGTTGGTCGTCAAACAGGTTGATCCATTGCTTGACATTCGTATCACTCCAGCTTCTGTATCTAAAGTGATTTTCTGCTTAGACTCTTTAACAGCTTGTGGTCCGGACAACATACCTGTTATTGTCTTGCAGAAGTGTTCTCCGGAGCTGTCGTCTATACTTTCAAAGCTATTCAACAAGTGCTTATCAGAGTCTTGTTTTTCACCATGATGGAAAGCGACATCTGTTATCCCTACTTTCACAAATTCTGGAGAGAAATCTGGTTCTTCTAACTACCGTCCCATTTATCTTCTTCCTATCATAAAAAAGATTTTTGAATCTTTAATTAACAAAAACTTAATCTCTCATCTTGAATCTAATATCTTACTTTCTAATCATCAACATGGATTTCAATTTTCTCGTTCTACAGGTGATTTGCTAACAGTAATAACTGATAGGTTTTATCGTACATTAGATAAAGGTGGAGAGGTTAGGGCCATCGCACTTGACATTTCTAAAGATTTTGATAAAGTTTGACATGCTGGTTTTCTCCATAATGTTTGTTCTTACTGTGTATCTGGTAGCATCTTTAAGATTATTGAATCCTTCCTTTCTAATCGTAGAATAAAAGTTGTCCTCGATGGACAGCACTCTTCTTCATATTTTGTAACTTCTGGGGTTCCTCAAGGTGAAATTCTTGGCCCTATAGTCTTTTTAATTTACATTAGCAATCTTCCAGATATTCTCACATCTAAGGTGACATAGTTTGGTAATGATACTACCATTTACTCCTGTCATGATAAGAAGCCAACACTTTCTGATAGCTTGAAAATGGATTTTACTTCTGCTACAGCATGGGGCTCACAGTGGCTGACAAAATTTAATTCAGATAAAACTCAATTTTTTTTCAGCCAATCGTTATCGCAATAATTTAGATTTTCCAATATTTATGAACGGTAATGTATTCGATGAGTCTTTTACCCTTCATTATCTAGAATTAACTCTTACTTCAAATCTTTCTTGGAAACCGTATATCAAATCCGTTGCAAAACTAGCATCTGCGAAGGTTGCATCTCTTTATCGAGCTCGACACTTTCTTACTCCGGATTCTATTCCCTATCTCTAAAAATCTCAAATCCGGCCTTATATGGAATACTGTTGCCATATCTAGGGCGGATCTTATAACGATATCCTTTCTTATTAAGACAAGGTGTAAAAACGCATTGTAAACATAGTTGGACCTGCTCTTGCTGTCAACTTTCAACCATAATCATATTGTCGTAACGTCGCTTCCCTTTCTCTTTTCTACAAATACTACAATGGGAACTGGTCTAAAGAGCTAGCGCTTCTTGTGTCATCTACTAAAATTCATTCTCACGTTACTCGTCATTTAATTAAGTTGCATCCTTTTTCTGTGACTGTTCCTAAATGCTCCGAAAACTCTTATTCGTCTAGTTTTTTCCTTGAACGTCAGTTCTTTGGAATTTGCTTCCTTTATCTTGCTTTCCGGATTCATATAATTTTTAACCTTTAAAGCCGTCTGTCAATCGCTATCTTGCTCTACAATATTTATCCTTTTTCTTCCTATAACTTCCAACTCTAAGTGGTTGCTTGCAGCTTTATTGGAAGCGAAGATGTTCAAAAAAAAAAAAATGTAGTCGTAACGTTGCGAATTCAAACTTTATTTTTTTCGTGACAAAGTAATCAATTGAGACGAAGCTATTTTATAATCAAGCATTTATTTTCACTTTAAAAAGTAAATACAAAGCTAGAATCAGTCACAAATAGTTATGTAACTGACTAAAACTTGACGACCTACAAATATTAACAGTAAATTTGTAAAAATATGTAACATTTTACTAGTACTGGTAATAAATAATAATAGTAACAGAAATCTTAAAATAATAATGAAAATATTATTATAGTAAAAAACAAATAAACAAAAACACTAAAAACAATTAAAAAAAACAACACTTATATAGAACGATATCAATACAATAACAAGAACATCAACAATAGCAATGTTATTTAAGAAAAAAGGCAAAAACAACTTAAATTTTACAGGTATAAAAGATAAGGTCAAAAAGACATGAAAAATAATTATAGAGATAAATAATAAAGCAGGAATTTTACTTATTATTTTTATCTTGCATAAATTTCTTGACTTGTTGATGAAGAGAACTCTACTTCCATTTTTAGATACGTTGTCTTGATTTTAAAGGGAAGAAAGTTCCATGATTAAATGGATTGAAATTTAATGGAATTAATGACATACTTAATTGTTTGCTTTAAATGTATCACAAGGCTATTACACGATGCTGATTTAAGATTTTGGAAATAGTTTTTATTAAAAAATTTATAATAACTATCCAAGGTTTTTGGAAAGTTGCAAACTGTCCCATACAAATGTGCAATTCAATAGGAATAGATCTTTTAGGTTCATAACTTTTGAGAGATCGTAGAGGATTTTGGAGTCAAGTCTATTAAATTGGAAATGATGCTATGATCTTTGTATAGTTTGAATGATTTTGCCCCCATATCTGACAACCATTAAGCATATTCGAGTTAAAAATAGCATACCATATATTTATCTCGTAGCTAATAAAATGCTTGAACTTTACTAACATTCCAATTGCACAAATGAGTTTAAGTGCAGTCTGCTTCAGTTGGTGTGCGAAGGAAAGATTTTTATCTCACATTATTCTTAAATATTTTATTTGACTAACAAGATTTAACTTTTGATCACTGATTCTGATATTTAATTTTTTATGAAGTTGTACAGAGTGTAGCTTAAATAGAAATATTTCAGTTTTTTTTGCATTTAGGGATATATTATTGGATCTTTACCATTGAACCACACAGGATTGGTCGTATTTAAGGTGTTGATTTATTTTTCTAAGTGATTTATCAGTTATTAGGACATCAGTGTCATCAGCAAAATAAAATGTTTTTGAGAACTTAGTGCATGTGTTTAGATCATTAATGTAAATAAGAAAAAGGAGGCGGCCAAGAATAAAACCTTGGGGAACACCTACAGATAATGATTTGATATTTGAAGATATATCTGAAATCGTAACAAATTGAGATTGTTTCAAGAGATATGAATTAAAGCATGAGAGAACTTGGTGGTTCTGACCATGCAATGATCTCTTTAAATCTTCCATCTCGTACTTCATTTTTAAACTCTATTATCGCACTACTTACTAATACTCTTAAGCTGACTGTTATTCTTTTTAAGATTTCTTCGTGACAGTCCTTAGACTGATGTATTTTCTCTCTTAACTGAAAAATGCACCACCTACATAGCTTCCTAGATTCAGGCAGGAATGGAAGCTTTTATTCCTTCTCGTCGGTTCCAGGTCAAATCTCGTTCTACATCACGGTTTTCACCCTCTTGTGCAACTGCTATATCTAATCGTAATCAATTTTTTCAAAATAATGACTTTCTTGACAACAAACGATTATTTATTATTGCAAGAAATTGATGTAAAATGTTGTTGTATGATGCTAAACTCCATTATTTTCAGTTCACTATATCTCACTTCTTATCTGAGAAGTTATGCTATACAGAATTTTGGAAAATCTTGAAGAGCGTCATTAATAAGGGTAGGTCTAATATTCCCTCTCTCATTCATTGGAATGATCTTATTATCTCTCCCAAGGACAAGACAGAAATAAATGCAAATAAATTTCTTCAAATTCGACTCTTGAATCTTATTTCCATTCTCCTCTTTCTACTCCAATTAAACAGGTTAACTTATTGTTAGACATTCAAATCACTCCAGCCTTCGTTGCTAAAGTCATATCTCAATTAAACTTTTCTACGGCTTGTGGTCCAGACAATATTCCTATCTAGTCTTACAAAATTGTTTTCCAGAACTCTCTTTAATTCTAAATATCTAACTTTACTCTGGAGGACATTCTGACTCCTCCAAAATCTTTCCCATCATCATAAAGTTGCATCTTTTTTTCTTTTCTACAAATACTATCATGGTCGCTTTTCAAAGAGCTATCATCTCTAGTTCCATCAACTAAAACTCATTCTTGCTTGACTTGTCATTCAAGAAAGTCTCATGCTTTCACTGTATCTGTCCCTTTATGCTCTAAAAACTTTTATTCCCCCCCCCCCCCGCAATCTAACCCTTTGGAACTCTCTCCCATCTTCATGTTTTCCTGACTCATACAACCTTTAACTTTTCAAGTCTTATGTCAACTGTTTCCTTTCTTTTTTCTGTAGTAATTTTTATAGAAATTAATAGAGTTTCTTTAGAAATTCTATTAAATCATATGTTTTAAATGTTTAAAGAAAATCAATAGAATTTTTTTCTGGGTAGGTTATTTAAATATCATTGTGCCAGTATTATAATTTGCATGTATAAAAGTGTAACTTCTTCTAGGCTTAGTGTAGAAAAGCAAATCCTACAAGGCAGCAGGGCATGAGGCGGGTTGTATGAGATTACACAATGTCTGTAACAAGGTGATCAAAATGATCCTAATTCTGTCCTAATGATTGCGGAATATATTACTGGAATAATTTATTCCAGTAATATGTTCCATTCATATATTCTTAATAAATTATATACATATATATATATATATATATATATATATATATATATATATATATATACATATATATATATATATATACATATATATATATATATATATATATATATATATATATATATATATATATATATATATATATATATATATATAGCAATATACTTATTCCAGTAAATTGTATTGTGTATATAATATATAAAATTGTTTATAATAATATAATCTAGATACATATTAAAAGCCTTTAAATGTTTTTAAATCCTTTTGTGTTATTTTTAAAATTGAAAAGTAAATTTTAGGATGATGACTTGGAACTAAAGAAAATTAGAAGGAGAATGAAAAATAAGGTAATGAAAATAAAGAATAATAGATTTATAAGTTGGTCATGATGATGAAAATTACAGTTAAGATCTCTTTTTTTCTTTCTTTTTTAAATTTACTTTCAACATTTAACTATTTTTTTTAAATAATCAAATGGTATAGTTATAGATTGCTTGTTTTATAAGTGAGAAGTACAGAGTTTAACATCAACATGTAAACTTGCAGGGTAACTTTAAACAGAAAAAAATATTGCATATAACTTTTTTCACTAGGTAGCAAACTTGTTTGTCAAAAGTATTTTGTAGTTATAGGGATGAGGGTGTATAAAAAAAAAAAAGAGAGAAGAAAAAAATTGTTACCTCTCTGAAACTTAGCAAAAAAAGTTTGTTTTTTTACTTATACTTAATTTTTTATATTTTGCATTTTCTTTTTTTGTTTTCCAAAACTTGAAAAAAAAAATAGAAAATATTTCTTCAGTATTAGCAAAATCATTGATAGTTGATAAGATCTAATCATTTCAGTATTTTTATAGTACAGATATATAGTATATACAGGTATTCATTTAAATTTTAGTGGATGTTCTCCTTTTAAAATTTTTGGAAACATGTCAGATATCATATTCATAAGGTATCTGTTGAATGACATGTGTTGCACTGTCAATCAACTAGTAGTGAGGGAGAGTTTACAAGTGCAAGTTTTTTTCACGCAGAAACTGTAAAAGTTGTATTTTCACTAAAGAAGACTTCTCTGTAAAAATTCAACTTTTTTGTTTTTATTTGCAACTCTTCCTTAGTCCAAAACTCTAAAACAAAAACCTTTAACAATGTCATTGTACAGAGAAACATATTGAGCATTGTACTGTCATAGGCATAAAATAAATTTGAATCTCAAACTTTTAAATATTATATCTTTATATTTATGTAAAAATATTTAAATATTATTTTAAATAAAGTCTTAAGGTCTTAAGATTTTAAGGTATTTTGTTATTTCAGATTGTTTTCATGATTGTTTTCATGTTTTCATATTGTGTAATAGTAATTTCAAATATTAAAAAATTTTATTTATAACATTATCTTGACTTATTTAGTAGTACATTAAAAATAGGCCATTTTTAATTATGCAAAGTTGATTAAATCTTCAGGTCTCTAAGGCTCATCACCTGTTTTGGTACTTCAAAATGAGAGAAAAACAATTAAAATTTTGGCTGGAGAAAATTTTAGCTCTCAGTAATTGCTACAGAATTATGTTACTAAAAAATCTTCTGTAATAAAAAGAGTTTTTAAAAGTAAAACATGTAACTTCTACATTTTCTAATTTTAAACTCTGAACTTCACTGTAATTCTCTGCATAAAAAAAAAAATATAAGAAATCATTTGTGTATCGAAATATTTAATTTTTAATTAAATATTTAGATACACAAAAAGCAAATAACACAGATAAAATTTAAAAAATAAAAAACTTCAAAATCCAAACAACGTTTTTTGCTACAGAAAGTTACATTTTTTAGTACTCAAAAGTTGTGGTTTTTTTGTGCGACATAATTGTGCGTCATTATATCAAAAATCTTCCTCTGCAATTTTAGTAAAATTAAACTAATAATATTTTATTGTAGATATCTGCTCAAGAAAGTAGACGAAGAAAAAAAGAGTATGTTGACATGCTGGAGCACAGGTATTAGTAGTTGTTTTTTTAAAATAGATACTCTTAGGTGCCAAATAAATAGGAAAGAGAATGCCTATTATTAGATTGGCTAAAAAGAAATTAGCTATTTTTCTAAAAATTTCCTAAAAATTCTGAAAACTTTAAGAAGTTTCTATCATTAGACTGTATTTAGGTCACTAAATGGCCTATCAGGCTGATTGAACGTTCTGCATTGCAACTGTTAAGATGTTAAATCCATATATGACATAGTCTGTTTATAAGTTTCAGTTGGGCAACTCAGCAACTAAAGCTCAAAAGATATGTAATTTAATAGGTTAGGTTTTGATTTCTGAGGCAACAGCAAAGCATTGGTTACACTGCTTTTGTAGCAGTGACTTAATACTGTAACATTAACCCAGAACCTGCAGAGAAATGAAAATGGATTTGGAGCATTTAAAACAGGTTATTAAAAATCTAATTAAAATCCAAGATTAATTATGCTTTGTTTGTATAGGAATATAAACATAAAATCAAGCTCTACTAGTTACCAACAGATTTCTTGTTAAATACTATGACTTTGAACTGTAATAATCATCTGTTTGGCTGGCATAGATTTATTTATAATAAATTGCTTCCAGTTTAGAATGTTGAATACTGGATCTCCTTGATTCATTACATAGGTTTTGCTTGTGTTTCTGTTTTTATGACTGGGAAACTCTATTATCTCCTAATGAGGGTAAATTTCTAAAACTCAGTTTTATGGTACTATAAGATTACTAATAATGCCATGTTGCGCATAGATGATGTCCCTGTTTGTACTTTTAGTGTGCATTGTCAAGGCCACATTTGGTCCCCTTTTAATGGTTTAAGGTTTAATAATAGTAATAAGGCAATGGCTTGGACTATTAGATAGTGTACTGAGTACTATCTGTGTTTTAAGTCAAGTTCTTTAACTAATTTAAAAAATTACTTAAGTATCAAAAACTATAAAAACACAAAAAACTGTCGTCGTCCCCAAGTACTTTAAATCTATGATTCACTAATCCAAAAACTCTTATTGATCTAGTTTTTTTCCTTGAACATCAGTTCTTTGGGATTTGCTCCCTTTATCTTGTTATAATTTTCAATCTTTACAGCATTCTGTTAATCATTATCTTGCATTATAAACTTCATCTTTTCTTCTCCAGTAACTTCCAACTCTAATAGTTGTTGCTTGCAGCCTTGTTGGAAGTGAAGATGTTAAAAAAAAGAAAAAAAAAAGTTTTTAACAGGCCTCATCTTTTTTAACACATTTTATCCACACTTTATTCTATATATTAATCATGAATAGTAACCACTAATGTTGACGGATTCTACTTTTAAAAAAAGCCTTTTTATTCAAAATGGTTGCAAAAACAACATCTCTGCCTTTAAGTTCCTTTATTCACTATCAAGGAATCTTATTGGCACTTGTAAAATTCTTGTTAACTTTAGGGTATCAGTTGATGGAATATTTTATTCAATTACAAGAGGTGGTTTGCTGAAAGTAGCATTTTTGCATGACTTTGAGCTGCATCTAGTGACTCCATCAGCTTCAATGTGAATAGAATTTCTGTCACATTAGAAGTATTTTAGTGTGGCGGAATCTGGGTTAGCAGTAAATTGTCAAGTGATAAAACTGTTTCTGAGAAAATAGGACGTAGTGATTGCTAGACTAGGATTGAATGAAATCGGAAAACCATGACCAAATCTGAAAACTTATATTCGAAAACCGTGACCTAATCCGATCCACAAGGCATTGAAAAACCAACTGCTCAATTTTCACAACTAACTTTTTCATTTTTATTAACATTTGTCCTGGTATCCTTCCAAAATTCTTTCAAAGACCTTGCCTCCATTGTTAAACTGCCTGTTTCCTTATTATTCTGCTTTTCCACATCTTCTTGTTTTTCTTTAACCTTGTTTCTAAGATCAGGTTTTAAGCTTTAAAATGCACTTGATAGTTTTCTCTTTAGTAAGAGCTCTGCTGACGATAATATAATGGTTGACCGCAAAGCGATTTGATATGAAAACAAAAATGCCTGGTTGGGTCATTTTTGGTTCCTTTTTTCATTGCTTTTTCATTGTTTTCATTGTTTGTACCTTGGCTTGGCCATTTGAGGAAGAGTAGTATAAGACAGTAAATATATGCTTTCAAAATTTTTTTGAAAAAATCAGCTTGTTGAAACCAGGTCCATTGTAGCTAACATTGGGGTAATAATAAACAGCAAAGACAATTCTCAACCATTGGCAGCCTTCTTATATAACTGGTGTTTCCATTTTGAGCAGTCACTAAAGTAAAAAATCTCCCTTTTTTTTTTTATTAGTGATGCAGCTTCTTTACAGCATAAAAAATGGACAGTGTTTTTTTTTAATTCAGCAGCAGATAGCGCTCAGCAACAGATAATGTTTTAGATTTAAAAATAAATTGTCTTTCACTACCATCTGATGTAGAATGGGTGAGTACAGCTGCAATTCCTTAAAGCAATACATCACATTACAAAAGTGTTAAAGCTTTGCTATTAAAAGAGGCCTGTTCTTTAAACCCACACCAACACACTCACAACTAAGGAATGTCTTTTTGAAGAAGCCTATGGAATGTCTTCATTGTTGCTAAGTTTTGCAAATGTCTATGATAATAGTTAATCATTTCAAGGAAAGAATTTAAATGAGTAGTGTCTGTAAGTCAGGAGCATTCTTAATTGTATTTAGCTTGTCTTCAAGTGGTATAAATCTTTCCTTTGTTAATTTAAAAGGAAAAGTATTCTACCTCTAACAACATAAACACGCATTTGCTTTCCATTAACTTCATTCAAAATTGATTCTTTTTCAAAATTTTCTTAATGTTGCTTATCTGTTTGCTTGGTTGGACATTTATAATTCATCAACTCAAACTTTTGTAAACGGTAAATTACTAATCAATTTTTAAATTTCTTGTTGGAAAATTCTTGGTGCTGAGTATATGATTGACATGCTAAGCGCAATAAGTGTTGCCGCTGACTCATTACTGTTTTTATTTCTTCTATTGAATTAAAAACATTCAGCAATTAAATTTGGGTTGGCTTTTTGTGGTTGCTCATTAAATTATATGATTTGGTGTACGATTTATCACTTGTTTTTCCAGGTTCTAGGAAACATTTAAAAATTTATATATAACATTTAAATAATTTATATATACCATTTCCACATAAGCTTAATAGAATTGACCTTTGTTGACGATTTCTTTAAATTCTGGTAAGCTTCCATAATATGTAGCTATAATAATTAGTATGAAACAATAACAAGTATTCCACTAACAAAATAACTAATACCAAAAAACTAGATAGCAATTACTATAACACTCTACTAGTTAGCAAAGAGTTTCTTTTTAAATATTAAGACTTAAAATTACAGTAGGAGTTTTAAA
Source organism: Hydra vulgaris (assembly GCF_038396675.1). Taxonomy (NCBI): domain Eukaryota; kingdom Metazoa; phylum Cnidaria; class Hydrozoa; order Anthoathecata; family Hydridae; genus Hydra; species Hydra vulgaris. The sequence goes on from NC_088931.1 coordinate 44,100,765, forward strand.
CAGACAACCATCTTTTTTAAAATGTTTTATCCACACATTTTCTCTTTATAATAGTGCTGAAATTAATACTAGTTGTAGTAATAATATTAGTAATAGTGCCTGCTTGTGGGTATTTGACACGAACTCTTGGCAGCCATTAAAACTAAAGTAGTAGCAAGAAAAGTCTCTCAACATGTTTATATAAGGAAGTATAGGAAATTTATATGCAGGTATGTAAATATACATGAAATTACAATATGTCATTTAAAATTACGCAAATGTAAAAACTTTGTTTGGATAGCATTATGTACAAACGTCTGTAAGTGTAAACATCTTTAGTATAAATTGAGTTTGCGGCAGCATATGGAATGATCACATATAATCTCTTTATAATACAAGGAAACAAGTTAAAAAATGTATTATGCTAGGGAGTGAATTGGAACATTCGCAAACAACGCTAATGACAGAGCACTAAACTACTGAGTTATCAAACACATATGATTAAGTGAAAAACATACCATTTTATAAATCTCTATGTATGTGGAAAAGTTTTTGAATAAATTATGTTTCTACTATTTACTAAAAAATATTGAAGTAAATAAGGAATAAGTATGTAATTGGTTGGTGTGAAATTGATAAGTATAAAATTGGCTGGTTTGTTTGGTTGGTTTGGTTTGGTAAGACCCATATTTTATGTCTTTACCAACTGTAGAATGACATATACATGTATATATATATATATATATATATATATATATATATACATACATATATATATATATATATATATATATGTATATATATATATATACATATATATATATATATATACATATATATATATATATATACATATATATATATATATATATATATATATATATATATATATATATATATATATATATATATATATGGGCAAATCTAGGTTGTAGAAAAAATAAATGTATGTAACAAATAAAAATAAAAAAAACTGAGCTAACTGTAGCAATAGCTACAGTTTTTTTTTTCTCTTTTTATTTGTTACATACATTTATTTTTCATGCAAAAGAAAAAAATTTGTTTATGTTTATGGAAATGGTAAAATTTGTTTATTTCTGTTTTATGATTTGTTTATCATTGAAGAAATCAAACGATTTTAAAAACATTTAAAAAAATGTATAGGTTTGCTAGAGACAAGGAGAAGAAAATGTTGGTTAGAATGTTTACCTTATACAAGTTTTAAAGCGTCTAGCAAAACTTTAGTTTATGATTTGGTTGACATCTAAACTTCATAAACTAAAATAACATCCTGCATAATTTTCCTTTTCAAAAAATAACATTCTGCATAATTTTCCTTCTCAGATAGGTTTTTGATTTATTCTAAAATTTCAAGGAACTTTCAACTACTTTTTTTTCTCTTTTTTAAAAATTTCTTCTAGGAACTATTATTCCCTGTGACAAGGTGTGTGTTACAAAAATGTTATTATATCAGGGAGTTGCTGTTTTTGGAAAACCAATGATATGAATTCTCTTTCAAAAAGATGTTTTGATAACTTGTAATACAAGTTGTATGTTTGATGGCCCTAAATTTCTTTTGGAGATTTTGTGAAAATCTTTAAACAAAGAAATTACTAATTTTTATCTGATCAAATTCATTTAACTCTGGAGTCAGTAAAAGAGTCAAATAGCAAAGCAAAGGCATTTATAAATGATAAAAATCTAACATTTTATGAAAAATGTTAGACTTTAATTTTTCTCTCAAATGTTAACAAGACTGGTGATTTTATTAAACTTGCTGTCACATAATAGAAAACTTTTAATTTAAAAGTGTGGGCATATATTTCAGGTTCAATAATGATCAACAAACTTCCTCAGAGATCTAAATGATAAACATAGAAATTTTTTTTTGAATTTTGGCAATACTGCATTAAACATGAAAAAAAATTCAGAAAATAGGCTTTAAATATTAACACAATGTCACAAGGCATTTCACAAATTATACACATGTTTAAAATGCTATTAAGAGAAACACTTTTGTTACAATTTTGTTATGTTAGGAAAATTTGCTACAGAATTACTTGAAACAGAATTGAGAAATATAAGAAAAGTATCTGGGGACATAATTTTTAAATGTTCTTTGAAACCAAAGATGTTTTTTTTTTGTTTACATTACCATGTATTTTGAAATTATGATTTGCTTATCGAATATGAAATTTTGACCAGTATAATGTTTTATTTTTTAAACTTTGGTCAATATCCAAAATTATTTGAAATAGGTGGTTTAAAAAGTCCTTTTGACAATACTGTTCAATGGCTTTTCTTCAACTTGATTAAAGATAAAGTTTGTTTGAATTCCATATTCAATACTTTTATACTTTACTGTATTACTTTATTGAAAATGAGTGTTATCACCACAATATACTTTCCTATATTTATTTTTATCGAAAACTACTAAAACCTTTCTACACCAAAATCAAACAAAGAACTATGTTGTTTTAAACAAAGAACCATCGTATTTATTTTATCTTGCTAGGTTGACATTTATTCATTGACACTTTTGTTTTTATTATTTGCTGAGATTTGTTAATTGTATCCTTGTTAGTTATAATATGCCTGTAGTTTGCTATTTTAGGATTTTAAAAGCATTCCTTATTTATTTAAAGCAATATATTTTTATTGAAAAGTTTAGTTACTTTAGTTTAATTTTTTATTTGATTGAAAATTTCTTTCTTTATTTCATTATTTGGCAAAAAGTTTATTGTAATGAAGTAATAAAGTTTATTTTTAAAAATATCAAAATATTTATAAATTGTTTTTATAAATTTATATAAATCGTTACAGTGTCTATTTTAGTTTTCATATAATTTATAAATGAAGCCATTCAAAAAAGTATGTGTTTTAAAACAAATTTAAATTAAATTAAAAAATTGAATTTTAAACAAATTTAGATTAAAGTTGTAGTTTTCATTTTCAAATATTAACCCCCAATTTTTTTGCAGACCAAAACATATTTTAACAACCACAAATATTTTGTTGATTTAAATATATAGATAAATTTATATGATAATTTTTTGTGTTTTGTTTTACATAAATACATTGACTGGCAATAGGAATACCAAGATTTAAATGTAAATACATCAACTGAGGATAAGGGTTTGGTCAGGGTTTTAGTCATGATTAAAAGTCAGAAAAGACAAGTAAACTATCATTTTGTTAAAAAGTATTTAGTTTAACTGGATGTTTTTAGCATCGTGTAAAGCAAGTAATCTTCTACCACTCTAAATCAACAGGGGAAGAGAACAGTGCTAGGGGACCTTATGTATCATTATAAGCCACTGTACATCCAAGACTGGCGCAAATAAAGTGTGCTACCCTTCCTTATCAATAAATTTTAGCCCATTAAATCAGCAAATTTAACTCTTTTAGACTAGGGAGTCAGTATATGTAGGACACATAGTGCAGTCAACAAACTTCGACATTTAGTACTGTTGGCAAATGTGAAAAGCAACAAGCTTTTTTTTCAGACAGAAAAAATATTTATGGCTTTTTTTCTACTGTCTATAAAAATCCTGGCTCTGCCCCCGATATATATATATATATATATATATATATATATATATATATATATATATATATAGTTCTATAGTTTGTTGGCTTTAGGAAGAGCGGAAGGAAAAAAGTGATTCTTACGCCAACACATACGTCACTTTTAATTACTTTTGACTTTCGTCCAACATTTCCGTGTTGGACGAAAGTAAAAACCATTAATTTAATTACAAATTAATCGTTTTTTAAAAAAACCACAAAAACGCAAATTTAATTGACCAGAATATTTTTAAAAACATTCTGAATGTTTTTATAACATTTTGAATGTTTTTAACAATATAAACAATGTTTTTATTTTTATTTTTTTTAATAAAATGTTTTTATTTTTATTTTTTTTAATAAAATGTTTTTATTTTTATTTTTTTTACTGTAAATCATGCGCGGAGTGTTGCTACATCGACTATCTTATAGCCTGACTCGCAAGGGAGTGCTGCTCATCGACTGACAAATAGCCTGACTCGCAAGGGAGTGCTGCTACATCGACTGACAAATAGCCTGAATCGCAAGGGAGTGCTGCTACATCAACTGACAAATAGCCTGACCCGCAAGGGAGTGCTGCTACATCGACTGAGGGTTTGGTTGGGGCAGGCAGTCTATCATTATTAAAAAAAAAAAATTCCGGTCTTGCATTTTAATTTTTACTTTTTGTCAACAAAATATGGAAAAAAC
>NC_088931.1:44107500-44162500 GCF_038396675.1 Hydra vulgaris
GTAAAAATAGAAACATTGTTTATATTGTTAAAAACATTCAGAATGTTTTTAAAAACATTCTGGTCAATTAAATTTGCGTTTTTGTGGTTTTTTTAAAAATTGATTAATTTGTAATTAAATTAATGGTTTTAATGTTCTGACAACACACATATGTTAGACGAAAGTCAAAAGTAATTAAAAGTGACGTATGTGTTAGCGTAAGAATCACTTTTTTCTTTCCGCTCTTCTTAAAGACAACAAACTATAGATCTATATATATATATTTATATATATATATATATATATATATATATATATATATATATATATATATATATATATATATATATATATATATACATACACCTTTGTGGCAATTTATGGATACCACGTCAATAAAACTGATCATTTTTGAGGCAAACCATTTGAAGACCCATTTTTCAACTTCTTTGTAGGAATTGAAGTGTTGCTCATTCAATGCGTTTCCTATCGATGAAAACAAATGGTAGTCGGAAGGAGCCAAGTCTAATGAATACGGCGGGTGAGGTAGAATTACCTTACCCGCCGTATTCACCAGACTTGGCTCCTTATCAGCCAAGTGATGCTATCGTTTCCTTGACTGCTTTTGCTGTATGACTTGGAGCATTTCATGCAACAAAATTACCTTTCCGTGTCTTATGGCCCATTCTGGTCGTTTTTTGATCAATGCATGGTTCAAATTGATCTTTTGTTGTTGGTAGCGTATATATACATATATATATATATATATATATATATATATATATATATATATATATATATATATATATATATATATATATATATATATATATAAATATATATATATATATATATATAGAGAGAGAGAGAGAGAGAGAGAGAGAGAGAGAGAGAGAGAGAGAGAGAAAGAGAGAGAGAGACAGAGAGAGAGACAGAGAGAGAGAGAGAGAGAGAGAGAGAGAGAGAGAGAGAGAGAGAGAGAGAGAGAGAGAGAGAGCCTACGGAATTAGAAAAATGAGGTCAGTTATAAACTGACCTCATTTTATAAACTGTCAACCTTAAACTGTTAGAGGTCAAAACATAGAAATAAGGTTGGCAATTTTTTGTCAGATGCTAGCAACATTCTAAAATTTTTGTATTTTTTTTTGAAAAAGAAACTATTGTGTTTTTTAAACTTGAACATTTTTATTGTTTTCATTTTTTTCTTTTGAAATTTTAAACTTTTTTGAAATTCTAACTCTAATTATTTTCCAACATTATTAGAAAATAATGTTTATTAGATAATATGTTTAATAGTTATTTTTCCCTGTTTTTTAATCCTTTTGTTTATCATGAGCTTTTCCCTTTTTTATTCAGCAACTCAAAAGTAGTAAAATAATATTGGATGCGTTATGTCATAAGTAATAAAAAATTTTCTTTGTGGCAGGTTAAAACAAAAAGATAGTGAGAAAGACTTATTGCAACAAAAGGTCACTGAACTTGAAGAAAAAATTAGGTGATAATATTATTTGCTATTAAATATTAGTTTTAATGAAACAAATTTTAAATAATATTTAAAATTTGTTTTGCATTATTTAAATGTTTCAAATAATATTTTAGTTCATGCAACCATTAAATAGATCATTATAAATCAAGAATTTTTAATTTCTATTTTTAGTACATAAAAGTTTATTAAATCATAAAAAAAAAATTTTTTTGTTATCCTTATGACTCATTTTTACTTTAAATGCAATCTATTAAAAATGAATGGTAATGGAAAAAGTTTTATAAAGAATTGAGTTGATGTCAGTTGAATTAATGCTAATTCAGCATTTTAGGTATGATCTGAAAAGACAACAAAACAAATTTTTGCTTGAGGAATTAATAACAGCACACTGGGATTAGATAGTCTAGAGCAATATCTTCTTTATTCAATTTTGTTCGAAGCTATTGATTTGTCAACTATCAGTTTTTAAAGCAAAAATTAAAGCTGTCATCTCTAGGAAAAGGTTTAATTGTATGCCATTGCTTTATCTAAGGTATGCTGAAAAAGCTAAACTTTTAGTTTGTTTCCCAAATATTTAATCAAATTGTGTAAAACAAATAAATAAATTACAAAAATAAAAGTAAAATTTTACTTTAAATAATTTTTTTATAACTAACTGCTCATATTAGTCAAATCAAGTATCAGATATATACGTACAAATCAGGTATGATATATACAAATCAGGTATGACATATACATACAAATCAGGTATGATACATATATACAAATCGGGTATGATAAATGCATACAAAATCTAAATCAGGTGCGATAATTACAAACCAGGTATGATATATACATACAAATCAGATATGATATATACAAATTGGGTATGATACATACAAATCAGGTATAATATATACATACAAAATCCATCATATAAACATGCAATATAACTAATTTTTTTAAATTTTAATAAAATCTCTTTATTCTTTTTGTCTTTTGAAGTCAATAATTTAATAATTGTATCAATGGTTTTCTTTGAATAGCTTATTGTTTTTGAACTAAAAAATGATGATACATCTTTGCGTTAAAACTGTTTTATCATTTAAGTTTGTTTTTTTTTAATTGTGCTTGAGTTCGTTTCATTTCTTCTTTTGAAAATAACTTATAGTAGATTTGACTTACTTTGGCCTAACAAAATCTCATACTAATTTTTTAATATATAATTACATATGCCATATACTATGGCTGGTAGCAAAAAAAAACCATTTAGCATTTAAATCAAAAAGTTTTTACTGTAATGACAAAGATTGATAACGTTTTTAAATTGTTACATTGAAATGTTACATCAGGTAGATTTTCTTTGATATATCTATTTATTTCTTCATATTTTTTGTAAACAAGTTTTGTGTTGTGATCTCCTAATAAGTAGCAAAAAGATATCTGTTTGAGAATTTTTCTCTGAAAAATTTGTAAAAGCAAAAAGATATCTGTTTGAGAAACTTTCTCTTTGAAATATTTGTAAGAATTTTGACTATTGCTCCAGTGATCACTTTAAACTTCATACTAGACAGTATATTCATAATTTTTAGCAAAAATTACCAATTATTTTGGCTAAGATTTCTATAAATGAATGTGGGGTAGTTTTGTCAATGTTGTTACATAAGAAATCATTAATTTCATCTAGTATCAATGATTGTAAAAGTTCTGTTTTACTCTGCTATTGAATTTACTTCTAACTCATGGTTATTATACTCTTGTTCCAAACAACTGTTTAATTACTGAATATCAAAGCATCACTTAAATCAGTGCAGCATAATTTAGCTTCTTCAAGATAACAAACAATTCTCTATTTTTGTGATTTATGAATACACATTCATTGTGACTATCTGATGAATTTTTTGTAATACACTGCTTAGGTTTCAAAGTGCAACACTTTGACAAGCTCACCTTGACATTAGAATAATCTTTTTTAAATGCAAATTCTTTTGAGTTTATTCAAACATTTTGGTTTTTCCTGATACTGTCAAAAGTTCGTTTTTTAAAATCATTCTTAAAAATTTTGATAAAAGTTAATTACTAATTAGACTGTTTTGGTTGAAAATGTCCAATTTTTTCTTTTCAGGCAAAGATAGAATCTTCTGCTAATGTTTAACCTTTATTGAAGTTTGATTTCATACTTTAAAATTTCTATATTATAATCTTTGTTTTTTATTGTTTAAAATTTAACATCTCTGTTTTTGAAGATGCTTTTTAAATATTATATGTTAATGAATGCATTTAAGCAACTCTGTCTACATTATTCTCAAATTTTTGTTTCAAGGCAAGCATTTTAATGTTTTATAAAGCTTTTCAATTTGATTGGTTAAATCGCAATCAATTCTATAAAAGCATCAAAATAGAACTTTTTCTCACTTTTTAATTTTCATTCCTCCAGTGAATTGAAATCTTTATTAGTTTCTACTGCTTTTTTGTAAAAATTGCTGCAAAATTTCTAACCTGTTACATATACATTTTGTACATTGCTGTAAAAATGTTCAAGTTTTTGTAAGTAAACCAAATTTTAACCATTAAAATATTTTAAATATTTTAGTTGTTAAACTTAGAATAAGTTCAATAAAAAATTTTTTTCACATATTAGTTCTGTTTTAATTACAGTAGATGCTTTTTTTACACCAATTTTTTTTCTTTTCTTGTGTTTTGCAAAATGGTTGCAACACTGTTATTTTTTGTTCATAGAATTTATCATTATAACAACATGATTCTTATTTCATATAATTTGTTGTCATTGTCTTCAAGAAAGTTGAGTAAAACTTTGTTTTCTAGAAAATCAAGTTTTGTGACAAAAAATCTTGAGAACATTTTTGCATATTCAATATATTTATTATTTACCAGCTAACGAGAAATTACACACTAAAGTTTTTGGTATCATTTTTTAAGAGAAAAGAAAAAAGTAACGAATAACCTTTTAAAAAATAAACACTTTTGCCTAATTTTAATATAACACTCCCCAGTTTAAACCACTATACCAACTAGTGTATTAACAAGTTTCAATTTCATGTTTCTTTTATTGTTAATTCAAATATCTAAAGAAAATAGTTTTTTCTAAAATACAATACCTTTGTCTTTATGTTGACATGGTGTTGAAAGAAACCTTTGTCTTTATGTTGACATGGTGTTGAAAGAAACCTTTGTCTTTATGTTGACATGGTGTTGAAAGAAACTTTTGTCTTTATGTTGACATGGTGTTGAAAAAAACTTTTGCAAAGAAGAGCAAAGTTATAAAAAGCTTTACTTAAAACACCAAAACACGTGTTTATTTCAAAACTAATTTATAGGGGTAAGCACGAAATAAATAATAGAAATTAGTTTAACAGCAATAAGACAAAAAGCTTCTAAGTTACTAAATTTTCTAAGTTTCAATTAGAAGCAAAATATTTTGAAAAATAAAGCATAATTTTGTTTTTAACTTGTGTTTTAGAAATATTGTTTCATTATTAATACTTTAGGAAAAAGCCAGCGGGGTGTTACTATGCAGAAGCCCCCACTTGTATCTCCCCTAGTCTATGACTTAACTGTTCTTAACTAGTCACTAACTAATACTAAATTTTTGCTTTAAAAACCAATAATTTGCAAGTCAATTTTTTTTAAATAAAACTAAATAAATGAGGTATCTCGTGAGATAATCAAATCACTAGAGTGTTATTTTTCAATTCCTTAGACAAAAACCTGTTCCAATTTTTAAGGTTCCAAATTTTAAGAAAATCTCCTAAATGATTATTGAGATATTATAATTCAAAGGCAAAATATAAGTTGTAGTCTTTGGTTTTGTATTAATCTCATAGAAATCAGAGAGATGAAAAATATTAAAACTAAAATTAATTTTTTTTCCAATTTTGCATACTTATTATAAATTAACATTATTTAATAGAACTCTTGTGGATGAGTTATTTATACAAAAGCGGTTATTACAGCAACCTGAATCAACCTTCAATGATCCTTTAATGAGAATATACTCAAGAAACTCACAAATACATAAAAGTACTCAAACTGGAGCATGCTTATCATGGTAAATAAAGTATTTTGATTGTTAGTTAATGTTTAATTAGTTGTCTGGCACAGTTTGAAAACTTCTAGTTATGAAACCTAAAAGTTCTTTATACTAAAAAGTTATCTATAAGTTTATAATAAGTTTTTGAAGAAGTTTTTTATTTTAGCACTCATTTTAATTTTTCAGATTTTGATTTTCTCAAGATTATCCTTGAATTTTTTTTATCTCTCAATGGCATAAGCTTGCTTCTTCCAAAGCTTCTAACACATTTTTTATCTAAGTTTTCTGTGTTGCTTAGGTTACATTAATTTGCTAATGGGCAACTTTATATTTCCGTTTTTTTTCTGATTTTCTTTCTTTGATTGTCAAGAAAGAACTGCCATTTTAAAATAAAATTTCTTCACCTTGGTGTCCACAGCAAACTCATTAATTATAATTAATGAAATGAAAAAAGATAATAAAAAATATGTAAAATGTTAAATTTGTTTCTGATCTTGAAATATAAAAATATTTGTTAATAATTATTAACAAATATTTTTATATTTCAAGATCAGAAACAAATTTAACATTTTACATATTTTTTATTATTTTTTTTCTACTGATCATTGCAAGTCAATTGCAAAAAAGAACTCATTTTATTAATTTTATTTTATTGTCCTCATCATTAGCCTACCTCTGGCTCTTTTGTCCTAATTCATAAATTTCTTATTTATCTTTATTTCGAATGCTGTTGCTATAATATCTTCTACAGTTTTATTCTGTTTCTATGAACTTATTTATACAAATTTACACATAACACACCTTCAGTTTTTTCTAACCCTGTACCTCCCGCTTATAAACAAGTTGTTTTTTTCTTATTTTAAAGTTAAATTATTTCTAACTTTTAAAACAAAAGTTCGTTATGAATCATATGGCTTTTATTTATTTCGTTTTTCCTGCAAACCTTTAGTAGTAGAATATTGTAAGATAACGCCTACAAAAATAGTATAAAGCTGAAGTTTTATGAACTATTTATTTTTGGGGGTTAATCCAATGACAGGCAATGGTTTTAAAAACTTTACAAACTTTTAGTTTATATTTAATATATAATTATATGCTGTTTATATTTAATATATAAATATAGTTAGTTTATATTTAATATATAAATACATATACAAACATATACAGTATAATAATACAATATATACAAATATAATACTTGTTTGAAAATTTTATGTTAATCTATGCTGATCTGAGCGTAAATAATTTGATGAGAACTTCAAAACAAACATTTGTTAAATTTAAAGTTTGTCAAACAGATTTATTAAAATTCAAACGTTATTTTTTTTAAAATAGAAAATTTTAAAGTTATAGTCAAAGATTGATATCTCTCTGTTCTGGCCAAAAACCTACTTTAGAGGGATAACTAGTATCAGTCTTTCTGCAAGTATATTAAACTAAATCTATGGAGCATCAAAACAAAAATTAGATAATCAATGGTAAAACAAAATTTCTTTCTCAGTGTAATTGAGATTAAAAACAAAATGGCATTTGTGCAACAAATTCTAATTGATCTCATTTTAGTCAGATTTGCATAATCGTACACAGAAGAGTAGTGCAAATTTGCAAATAAGATTAATAAAACTGTGGCGAAAGAAACAAAAGAGACCCTGCATTGCTGTTGCGCAAATAACCTGGTAAAACTTCTTAACTAAATAATATACTTGTTTGTTTTTTCATCAAGAACAAGATTAAAAAATTCAGCAGTATAAAAGATGGTCAAGCAGCGGCGGTTTTAAGCACAGGCAAAGCAGGCATTTGCCGGTGGTCTCGTGCTCAGGTGGCCTCGCATTTTTTTTTCTTAGTACAAGTAATATAAACAACGAAACTCATTTATTAAAATTCAATATAATGTATGCGAACAGTATTTTTATAAACAGTATTTTTATAAAATATTCAACTTTACATATACATCTATTATTATGTATGTAGCAATTTTTTTAACGGTCTTGCAAATGAGATATCCTCATATCAGTTTATACTTTCACTTACAATTTGGCATGATTTATTGTTTGAAATTAACAAAGTAAGTAAAGTTATGCAGAATCCCTCGGCAGATATTTCTATTATGATAAAATTGGTGGAAACTACGAAAATTTTTTTAGAATCATTCAGAAGTGATGAATCATTTGAAGCGATTATTAAAAAATCTGAAGAAATAGCTATAAAATTAGGTACTGAGCCAGTATTCCCTCAAGTGCGGCTTAGCCGAAAACGACGGTTTTTTGAATATGAAGGAACTGATACACCTCTAAATGGAAAGTCTAAATATAAAGTAGATTTTTTTAATGCAATAATTGATGTTGCATTAGTAAGCTTAAATGAAAGATTCAAAATGCTTGATTCATACAACATAATATTAGGTTTTTTAACCCGTACCGAAAAAATGCGAAGTTTAGATGCAAATGAATTGTTGAATGATTGTAAAAATTTAGAAATATCACTGAGAAATCCTATTACAGAAGAATCGGACGTGAACCATGAAGAGTTATACTCGGAAATAAATACATTTTTAAGAATGGAAGCTTCGGCGGAATCGAAAGATTCTTTAATCGAAATTTTTCCAAATTTATTTATTGCCCTACGAATTTTACTAACTTCCCCTATTTCAGTGGCAAGCGCAGAGAGGTCATTTTCCTAATTAAAACTCATAAAAAACTATTTACGTTCCACTATGGGTCAAGACCGCTTATCTGCATTAGCTTTAATTTCCATTGAAAATAAAATAAGTCGGGCCTTGGACTGTTCTGATTTAATTGATAAGTTTGCGTCTTTAAAAGTCAGAAAGGTTAAGTTTTAAGTCAATGTAATCGATCCTCCTAAAATCTGCGAAAAAAATAAATGGTATCGCATTTTGAGTAGTCTTATTAGTGCATCTTCAAAATAACAAAAATACTTAATGTACATTTAAAACCTATGTGCGTTTTTTGCTTCGTTACGTTCTAATAAATATCCAAAACACAATAGAACAGAAGAATTAAAAACTCAACTAATATAATAGAAAACTTGCCTATGGCCTCGCATATGGTAAATCCGCCACTGTGGTCAAGTATGTTTTAACTTTTATTTATTGAAAATAATCAAAAGATTTATTGGTGTGGGTGTCAAATTAGAAAAGGATCAACAGGTCTTATAACAAATATTATTTATTTTTCTCTTGGTGAGAAAGACTTCTAGCACATTTTCTTAATTTTTCTCCTGATAAAGAAGTCTTTTAACACATTTTTTTTAATTTTTCTACTAGTAAGGAGGTCTTTTTGGTCATATATATATATATATATATATATGTGTGTGTATATATATATATATATATATATATATATATATATATATATATATATATATATATATATATATATATATATACGCACACACACACACACACACACACACACACATATATATATGTGTATATATATATATATATATACACACACACACATATATATATATACACATATATATATGTGTGTGTATATATATACATTATATATATATATATGTTATACATATATATACATATATGTATATATATTTTATATATATGTTATATATACATATATATATATATATATATATATACATATATATATATATATATATATATATATATATATATATATATATATATATATATATATATATATATATATATATATATTATAGTTATATATTATTTATATATTATTACACATTGTGCTAATAATTTATATTTTGAAATAAAGGTATAAATAAATGATTTTTTTTTTTAATTTTTCAAAACTATTATTTTATTTGTATATACTATTTTATTTGCATATTAGTTATAGACAACATATTGTCTGCAATGAAATGTTTATTTTTGATAAATTGATTAGATTTTTTTTATTTTTTAGTTATCAAAAAATTCAAGACCAACATAATCCTAAAGAATACAAGAAGTCTCCGATTCTTTTGCCTCCACCTCTTAAAAAAACTTTGTCGCCTTATGAAACTAATAAAGAAAATGATACATTTCATAAGTCAAGAGTTCGGCACCGCTTTGATATAATTGGAGAGAACTACACAGTTAATGATACCTCCTTAAAAAAAGAAACTACTTCAATGCTTAGCAATCATTCCCATTCTGTTAAAAGAAGAAATATTGACAGTATTCTAGAAAATAAATTTTCCCGCCATTTTTCTCCAAATCCTGAAAACTCGTGTATGATAATAAAAGAGCAATTAGATGATTGTTCTAGTGCAACTTGTTCTTTATTTTTGCAGCTCTCCAACACTGACCATATCACGTCACCTTCTCATACTTAGCATGCATCTACCCTAGCATGCACCTAATACTTTTTCATAATTAACATTAAGATCAAAATTATTAAAAAATTTCATATTGAAATCCGAGAATATTACTGTTAACGTTAAGAAGTTCATTTTAATGAGAAAAAACATTGCAAATTTTGTTGAAAAGTCAACTAATTTTTTTTTATTGATAGATATAGATAAATAATAAGCGATTTTTTTATATAGATAAAATGCAATTTTTTATTTTAAACGGTCGACGATTATATATATATTTTTTTACTTTTTTTTTTTGAAGTTTTGTTAATTTTTTTCATATTTAAGAACTTCATATTTATAACTCTATATTATTTATTATTTATACTCTATATAACTGTTAATGCCAATGATTGCAATTTTCTTTTTTCTTTTTATTTTATTTCTATTTTTTTCTTTGTTCCATTTTATTTATATTTTATTAGTCTCATTTCTATTTTTTAAGTTTTGTTTTAAAATCCGTATACCATCATAAATTCATCATAATTTTTCAGTCTATATTTTTTGTTTTCTTTTAGCTCTAATTTTGTCTTACATGCATTATTCAGACTAAAAAATTCCAAAACATGCTTTTTCACGCCCTTGTAAATTTAAAGTGGTCTTTTCAAATAAATAGTTTATTATCTCTAACAAAATTTGGTGAATCAACAAAAATAAAAATACTTAATAATTGATCACTTTTTTCAAATAAGTATCGAATATATTCTTTGGAACCATCTTGAACTCAAATTTACTTCCGCTTTAGTACAAAGTTTAGTTTTTTTGTTGCTTTAGTTTTTTTGACAGCTTGAAACTACTTTCCAAATTTATTTAAGCTATAAATGACAAAAATAACCTAATTAATATCTAAAACACAAAAAATCTAAAAATTTATATAATCTGTGCAATCATAAAACTATTAGTGCCAATAGACTAATTGCTGTTTAAAAGTGCTTATAAATTGCTGTTTAAAACTCTTTTTTTTTTGGTCTTATTTATATTTATAGCTGTTTGCATATTAGCTACCTCAACTGGTTCTTCAATATTATTCATAAGACAATTAAGCAATGATGGAATCTAGTCTTTTGGAAAAGAAGGAGCTTTACATCCTTTCCCACTTTTCTTCCAAATTTATGTTTTTCTACACTGAGCTTTCATTGGTCATTATCCAATGGCTGCATCATATGTGTAGAGTTAGGAGGAAGTGCAATAAATTTGATGTTATTTTCTTTACTCAAAAACAGTACATAAGTACTTGAATGTAATAACAAATTGTCTTAGAACATGTCTTTCAGGAGTTTTTTTTATTTTAGGCAACAATAAAGATATAATTCAATCTGTTTAAATCCACTTACTCTTTGAGCGATTATAAGCTGCTCCTTTTGGTCCATTTTCTGTCCAAGTCGAATATCTTTGTAGATTCAATGTGAACATCGAATATACATAGACGTTCAACTTGGAAGGAATTGAATTGATTTTCCATATGTTGTCTACAAAGCAGATTCAATATCCACATCAAATCTGCTTTGTAGACAATTTATGGAAAAATTATATACCCCTCTGCATTACTACAATACAACAAAGGAGAAGCAGACTTTGTTGAATTAAGTATCTTCTTAGGATATTGTGATCCTTGCTTTGTTATTAAAAGAACAGGATCATCAAATATTTGATGGTGGAACCCCTGCCAGTTCAGGAGTGATATTATCAAAAAAGTTATTAGTAATAACGGTTCCTAATTGTGGCCTTTTCTTTTTAATGTTACTTGCAAATCTAACACTTACTTATTTATTACTCTTTAGGAATGATTTTAACCATTCAACACGAGGTATATTACCTGCGTATTGCCTAATAATCATTTTTTTATAGTTTGCATAATTCTTAAAAATACTGCGTAAATTATAACAGTCTGGAATCTGAAAGAAGACATAGTTATAACATAGTTTGAAAAAATGTCTTCAATTTTGGTAAACATTGCGCAACTACCTGGATTTTTATTATGTGACTCTTTCAGTTTATTTTTTTAATATTGGAAGAAACATCGTTTTGCGTTAATTTATCACTTCTTACTTCATTTATTGGTCAAACCTTGGGCATATGAAATATACCCACGACTCCCAGCAACACTTTTATATGTTCTTGGTATGATTTCTATGTTATAAATGTGATTTTTTATTTTTATACTATCCTAAAAATAGAAATTGAAAATTAAATCAATAGTATTATACATAGAGACAATGTTTTCTGAAAAATAAATAAAAATAAAACATTCAAAATTAATTAACTACATTTTTTGTAAAGATACCCCAAGTTGTGGCCAAAGCCACCTCATAACCTTTACATAGTTATTTTTAATGAAATGTGTTAAAAACTTGACAGCTATTGTACAATACTCATCCTATATAAATTTATTATTAGTTATAACATCACACCCTACTCAAATATTTACAACAGTTTTAACCAACTCGCAATTTTGCAGCATAAATATTTTTAATTTTTATAGACTCTAACAAACAAACAAAATATTATGTTAAAGTTGGAAGAAGACTTAATTGAACAAAGTAGTTTTTAAAAGTTAAAACTATTTTTTATAATTGAGCCAAAGTCATCTCTTTTACGGTAGTAACTTTAGTTATAGATTAAAATGAATTATCTAATTATTTGGAAATTTGAGCCAATTTATTAGGACTATTTTGCTTAAATATTATATACTAAGTTTCATGCAAATAACTTTAAACAAATGGGTGAAGATGGCAAGCATTTTGAAATCCTGAGTCTTTGACAATCTGCCAGTTATGAAACAATAACATTTTGTTAGTATTTTTGTTTTATCATAATGGTTCATTGCCTGCATGAGTTTTCAGTTGTTTTTTTTTTTTTGAGGCGTAGAAAAAAGTTATGCACATAAAATCTCGTTAATATTTAAATAATCCAATTGATATTTTAAAACACAAGCTGTATATACAGTTTTGCTTCCACATATTTTCAGACGTTTTTGTTGAAGTTATGTTAAAAGCCAGCTTGCTCTATTTTCCCTATTACTTATGTAATAAATGCAACAGATGAGTAAATTATTTCACAACCTTCCTAAAATTTTGAAAATGATATCAGTTTATCATTTATACAGTGTTATCAATTTATCACTTATCAAGTAAAATCATTTTTCAATTTGTTAAATTTTACCTCTAACTGTGCGTTTCTTCATTTAGGAAATCATCAGGAAACTTCTTGATACAGAAATTGCGACAGTTTTTTTTCAATGTTTGAAAAAGACTAAAAAGTATTTGTAACTAGCTTCAATCAATACATTTTTTGCAAAGCGTTCTCGTTTTATATTAGTATAAGCGTACCCAAGATTAAAGCTTGCTCCAGTTCTTAATGCTATCTTTCGCAAATATCAAAAAAAGCTGTCGCGATCTATAGAGATAGAAAGCTTTTTTTTCTCACAGATCTCTAATTACAAAACTTTCCTCGGAATGTTATTCTGTAATACCCATGTGAGAATTTTTAGTTCTGTAATTCTGGGAAGGTTTAAATCTTAATTTGATACAAACTTTCAACGCTTCGTGATTTTTTAAAGGAAATAAAAATAACAGTTGATAAATTTATAGTTTAGTAGTTATAAATTTATAGTTTAATAGTAGAAAATTATTTGGGATCATTGGTAATTTCTTTTTTTGTTGTTGTTGTTGGTAAAAAGCGTTTTTTGTTAATTTTAATCTCAAACTACAGTTACTGGGTAATTGGAAAAACACGTATATATATATATATAAGCAACCATCTTCAATTCACTATCTTAATTAATTTTTGAATACCGTGAATACCGTGGTTTTTACGGATGATGATTGCCTTCGGACATGAAACTTTAAGTTCCGTTATTTAGTTATTTTTATTCATTTAATTACATAAAGTATAAATTGCTCTATTATTTGACAATATTGAGCACTGTCATACGAACAAGAGTTTTTGTATTTTACACCGCAATACTAACCTCACTTATATATATATATATATATATATATATATATATATATATATATATATATATATATATATATATATATATATATATATATATTAGGGTTACAATTTTTTTCAACTTTTTGACTTTATTTTGAATTTGAAATACGACTATGTGAAAAGCTGTTCTATCTCACCTTTGAAGTTCTCCAAAAAAAATTTAGCTCAAAAGAACTTGGGTTTTATTCGAATAACTCATTTTTAACATATTTTAATATATATTTATTAAAGATAGTTTAATTCTTTCTGAGAAATATTTTTAAATATTAATTTACGATGTTGTCTGACTACTATTAGGATATTTTGTCGTTGTTCTTCATTTTAAAACGAGCCAACAAATTGCTAAATTATTCCGATATTTCTCTCCGCACAATCATTTGTGACACTTAAGTTTTTAATAAAAAAAACCAAGTTGTTTTAAGATTCAAGATCTTCTAAAGGTTAAGGTTTGGTTATATACCTGAATGGTATATAACCAAACCTTAACCTCACTAACTAAATCCAGTTTGATAAAAATAAATCAGCTTTCCTTTGCTATCAAGTCTTTTAATTGAGTGTTATCATTAAGAACAACAACTGTTGGCTTTTCTAAATTTATAAGTTCTATATCAGGTACTTTATATGAAAGTAAAGTTTCTAAAATAGTTGATTTAGTTAGAAGATCAAGACGGGAATCTGCTAAAACCATAATAACTGCTTTAGGAGACTAGTATCAAGAATGAGCTTGCATACTATTCAACAGTGCGTTACCTGCCTTTAAGTTCCATTCTTTAAAGCTCTAAAGTCATTTAAAACAGAATGCTCAGCAAGATTAGACTTCAAAAATATAGGTGCATGGAAAATTACGATTATGAAACACATCTTAGAAACGTTTTCTTTTTATTGTTCATGTAGATAATTAATTACTGGTGATGAAATTTCAAGTACCAATTGATATATGGAATCTGCCATAAAACGAGCTGCATGACAGGCACCGGGCTGATAAATTTTAAAGTCTTTTAACTTATCAGAGTTAATGTTAAAATAAAAAGCAAGATATTCTACAAGATGCTTGTAATCATCCTTTGGAAAAGTTGTGTCATTCAAAGAAAACTCTACAAAACTTTTTGCTTCAAAATATAAATTGTATATGCCTTACTTTGTACAACTCAAAAAAGAAGATCATCTTTATGCCTAAATTCTGGGCTTGTAACAGAAACAGCGATTCGATCACGGTTAATTTTCTGGTTCAGTTTTTCTTCTACTACTTTACCATCAAAATGGAGAACAAGTTTTTTACCTCTTAATTCATCTCTATAAAATTCTTGTATTTCAATAACTTTGTGTGCTACAGTTTCATAGCGTTTCTGTCTCACAGTCTTTCTATTTAATTTTAAATCTTTCATTTCTACACCTAAGTAGTTCATTACACAAGCAATAAACATAGTTTGATCTCTGTAACTTGTCCCTTTTCTTACACTTAAAGGTATTGTCGCGGCCATAAGACCATCTCTGGTAATAATATTATGATCAATAATGGTAGTTTCATGCGCTTGTTTTTCTTTATTTATTTTAGATATTTGAATTTCATAGGAATTGTCTTCTTTCTGCTTTGAACTCATATCTTTAGAATCTAGATAAAATATAAACTATATAGGAGTTTTTTTACAAAGGCTTAATAAACAAAAAAAAAAAATAAAGGAGTAAAAACTAAATATAAAGGAGTTTTTTTACAAAGGCATAAACAATTTATTAAAGCAAATAAATACCTGATACTAAACATATCCTTCCTTTATTGCAATTTAGTTCTACTTCCAGACCATGATCAGCTGAAAGACACTTAGTGACTTCAAGGCATACAGAAATATCTTTTTCAATTTCCATTATGAGTTCAAAAGAGCCATCTGTCAACATTTTCTTACTGTATTTTTCATACTTTACATATCTCTCCATTCTTCTTTCAACTCTTGCTTCTAATTCCTTATTTTTAATGTGACTAATGAACTGAACTCTTTCATTCCTCTGACCTTCAATGAATGAAAGATCTTCCATTACACTTTCTTTGTTTCTAGGAATATCGATACTTTGACGGGTTAGTTCAACTATGTTTGCTTTTCCAATATCAAAAAGACCTTCGATTATACCCTTAAAAAAATTACTTATAGTAATGTATTAACATACTCTACACATTAAATCTTAATATGAAATATTATTATACAGATCTACATATATTACAAAATAATGTTATATGTCTTTACTTGAAACTCTATAATTTTTTGTTCTCTCATATCTATCTTCCAAGTTAGTTTTTCTTGTTTTACCATAAGCTACCACTTTTCGTGAAGTTTTACAAATTTTTCAAAAATTTTTGATTTAGAAATTAAATAGTTGCCAAATCCACAGAGTTTCTAGAAGTTTACTATTTTTCGGAGGAGACAAAAGTTTTCATTTTCTCGCTTACATGTAGGGTTTTCTTTGCATACCAAAACTTTTGCCAGTTGCACATGCAAAGTTTGTATTTAAGCTTTTAAATCGATTTGACCTAGAACTAATAAGATATTGTTAATGTCTTAAAACTGTTTTATTAGTAGGGAGCATATAAGTAGATACAATGGTCTTCTGATATTTGTATTTAAGATATATAAAGAATTGTTTTTTACTTTTTTTGCTTTTCCCATCCTCATTTGTAAATGCACTAATTAATTAGTTTTCTAAATTCATAAATGTGCAGGAAATATTCATTTTATTAGTTCATAACAAAGCATAATTGAGCTTAATGCTAATAAAAATTAAAAAAAAAAAAAAAAAAATGACAAATATCATAAAAATCAATTTTTACATAAAGCATTTAGTGTGGTCAAAAACAAACTTCTGGGACCTTTTGAAATTCGTAATGAGGCGGAGAACAGCTTTAAACGTAGTGGTAATTTTTGAAAAAAAAAAAAAAGAAATTGTCACCCTAATATATATATATATATATATATATATATATATATATATATATATATATATATATATATATATATATATATATATATATATATATATATATATATATATATATATATATATATATATATATATATATATATATATATATATATATTGCACCAAAATACCATTTTCAGCACCAAACTCAGCGGGATACGGCCAGATACATCGATACACGATACGATACAGTGGGAGCACCAAGTTCAGCGGTATATGTATTTTTGTTTAATTACAATAATAAAAAGCGATTGGTTTACAGAACACAATCAGTTTTAAGAAAAGCAAAAATGACTAGAAATGTTTCTGTCTTAGTTTTGTATCTTTTGTAATCTTAAGCTACCTAAAATACACAGTTTTGATTTCATTTTGTAAAAGTAACTTTAAAAATCAGTTTTTAAAAGCTAAAAAAAAAGTGTGAGTGGATCCTAACCTCATCTTCGAGTACATAAAAAGGGGCGTAGCAGAAGTATGTGTGAGTGGATCCTAACATCATCTTCGAGTACATAAATGATAAAAGTAATAAGAAAGTTGCAAAATTTTAACCTTTAAAGATATTTAATTTTCTTGAAAAAATCTTATTTATAGTACAAAAGATTTTTCAACATAACATCGCGCACAGATTATGCAAGTTGATAGGGGTTTTAAATGAAAAATATTCAGTCATAAAGTCAAAGCAAGAATACGTATGGTTTTATATATATACAGGATCGTACTAAGGGCGGGAGCAACCGGGCCTCGGTCCGGGTTGGCGCCAAACTTGGAGGGGCGCAAAATTCCTCAAAAAATAAATTAAAAGAATATTATTATCACTTGAAAGCTAATTTTTATGGAGTCTCTTTGATGTTGATAAAAAAAGTTGCGCCTCCTCACATAAACTTCAACTTATAAATGGTCATTGAACAGAAGAGCGCCCTTTAGCACTAACATTGTTGATATATTTTTACAAAATTATCTTCTTTTAATGGAGAACATTCAATATTAATTTTACTTATATTTGTTATACTTTAAGACTATTTGGACAGTCCCATTATTAGACAATAAAGTTTAAATAATTTTACAAAAGATAAAGTTTTTTAAAAAAAAAAGGAAAAAATTATTTTTTAGATTGCTAAAAACGAATCATTGGTTTCCAAAACTTAGTTAATACATTTTGTGAACATTAAGATTCAATAATGAATTGAACTAAAAAATTATCTGGCACTTAATTTAAAAAAAGAAAAGACGAAAAACGTGGCAGGTAAGTCCACATTAATGATGAAACCTATACAATTGAGAAAAGGCTTTGTGGAACTTATTGAATGTCATCAAAAAATCAAAGAAGGTCTTGCAACAGTAAAAAATCAGATACGGATTTCTAAAGATTTACAACAGTGGAGCCAATATGTTTGGAAAATACAATGTCGTCCAAGCTCACATCCATTTTCTCTGAGATTAAGCAAGATTTGTACCATGTGTAGCTTACACTTTGAATCTTATTGATTTCTATGCGCTGAGGTTTTCTTTCTTTAATTGACCGGGAAAATAAGCTGTTTTAATATAAAAACATTTCAATTGCTATAACAGTAAAAAAAAAATTAAAGGATTGAATGCTTGCAATCAGAATCAAAGATACCGCAGAAAAAGTCAACCAGGATGGAATTGAAGGTGGCTTTCCATTCAAAAGAAAGCGCAAATAAAGTGGATGGCAATTTATGACGCTGAGGAAAACTTGCACCTACTCACAGCAGAAACAAAATTTGGTTCCCAGTGCAAACTTGTGTTTTATAGCATTATTACACAAATTAAATGGCGGTTTAAGGCTATGACTGCTGTATCCTCCGATTTTTACATCCTCTCTGAACATTCAATCTCTAAGAGTTCAGTGGATGAACTTAATACAAAAGCTAAAAAATATCTTAGATTTACGAGACAGATTTAGATTGTTCTGGTTTTCAGTCAGAAATGGCAAGTTTTAAATATCAAACTGCTGAAATAATGGAAAACTTTAAAAAATCTAGCTCAACTGACATTTTGAAGTTCATTAATAAATATTAATTGGCTGATGCCTACCTTAACACGGCAATTTCTATTCGCATCTTCCTCACTATAGCAGTCAAAGTTGCTACTTCTGAAAGAAGTTTCAGTAAACTTAGGCTCATAAAAAACTAGGGTTTCCGATCGGTTTTAACCGATAACCGAAAATCGCGGTCTTTATTCCAAACTGATATAAATGAAAACCGTCGGTTTTCAAAAACGGTTTTGGCGGGTTTTTTGTAAAATGTCTTTTGAATTTTTATTTATTATAGAAAGGTTTAAAAAATCAAATTTGTAAGTAATTAAATTTTTATTTTATTAATTAGAATGTATTTTGTTAGAAAGCTTAACATGTCTTTTCATTTTCAAAATTATTCAAGTATTCCAAAAAGTAATATGTTCGAATATCGAATAAAACACGCAAATATATTCGAATATAAAGTATTCAAATACTCAAATAGGATGGTCTATTCTTTATATTAAAGATTTTTATTCCTTGAAAAAATAAACGGATATTTTTAGTGTACATTTTGGTTCAATAAAATATTATGTATAGGTATATAATAAAAATAATTCACGATAATGTTTTTATCAGTTATTCAACTTTTTGAAATATATTTATCTTCCAGATAAATCATGTCATCAGTGTGGATATTTACTGCCCTGCGTAAATTCCAAATTCAAGGGATGTTGAAGGCATCTGTGATAGATATGGTTTTGTTGTAACATACTCCGGTGGATCCACAACTACTATGCGAAATTATATTTTGCGTAATGGAATTACTATCAATAGTCCTTTGACTGGAGAATAAAACAGCAGCTTAATCCACCACCAAAAAAATAAAATAAAACCATGGGCAGTTATTTACAAAAAACGAGTCACATAGAAATTGTAGCTGATTTAGCTACAGATGGTGTTTCGATTAATACGATAACGAACAACAAATTTTTTTCGCTCATTGATTTAACAAGAGGAAACCATCTTCCTAAAAGTCCAACAAATGTGATGAATTTAATCCCTCAAAATTTTTCTGATAAAAAGAAGTAATGAAACAAGAAATTATCGAAAAAATTCAAATGGGACATAAATTCAGCGTAACGCATGATGAATATCTTTGAGGAACAGAAGGTGCATTAATGTCAACCTGCATGAAAGCGAATATAAAAAAAACTATAAAACTAGCCTCATTAGTATTTATATTTCCTGTCTAGCTGAATGTTTAATACAAAATATTAAGGGTCATTCAATTTGATTTTGTGACTGTATCGAAAGAGATGCAATAGGTTCTACTCGAAATGGTGCAGCAATCAACAAAAAGCTCATGCAATTAACGGGCATTGTTGATCAGTTTTGCTTTAATCATGCAATTCATTTTACTTTAATCATGCAATTCATTTTGGTGTATGCAACGCGTTATATAAAAAAAAAGTAAAGACAAAAACCTACCGACGAAACTTACCCAAGGAAGAAGATGAACATGGAATTTACGAGGGCAATTTTAGTTTTGATTCAGCAAAGAATGAGATTAATGTTGACTACCCTGAGATTTTTTATGAATGCACAAAAAGTAGTGAAACTCATAAAAATGTCATTAGTATATTATATTTTAAATTTATTTATAAAAACAGAAACCTTGATCAAAAAACAATAAAGAAGACAAGACTATTTTACATTAAAGGAAATTATAAAGAACTTTCAAATTATTTTTCAAGTTTTGATTGGGAAAATGAGTTTACGGATTTAAATGCTAGCCAATCCAAATATCATACTGGATGAAGTAAATTTATTCCAAATATAAATTATGATACAAGTAAAAATTATGCTCCTTGGATGACTAAAGAGCTTCGGAAAATGATAATGTTAAAAAAAAAGTTATGATACAAGTGCTGGCATTCAAAATTTAAAGAAACTGAAATGGTAAATGGCCCTAAAACCTTGAATAAAAATGTAAAAAAAAGAGTTAATGAAGACATAAGAGCTTTTAAAATAATTCTGGCTAAAAACTCAAAAAAAACAACCTAAGAGTATTTACTCATATTTAAGAAGTAAAACAGTTATAAAAAAGATTTAATTAAAGCACTTAAAACTGTTGATGGTTTAATTATAACAAATGTGATAGATATTTTGCAACCAGGAAATTGCATTAACTACTTGGTTGCAAAACATTACAGTTATTACATAATTAATTATAAAAATTCCCAACTTCCTGTGAAAATTTTTTTCTATAATTTGAACTTTTTGATGTTTAGACATTCTTCCTGATGAACATACCGATGGAGAAACATGCTGTTAAAGAATATATATATATATATATATATATATATATATATCATCGACTTGCTATTTATCAAAAAGTGATTACAAATACATTTACCTTGCGATAGTATAAATGACATTTAGATTTTGGAGCTTCACAACTTTTAAATAAAGCTGAGTTGGGCCCCCTTTGAGTCCCGAGCCAGCTTAAAGCGGCCCTGTATGAAAGTATTTATAAAAATCACAAGCGTTGAAAAAAAAAAATTAATGAAATACAAAAAGTTTAATCGAAAGTTTAATTACGTATAAATAATGCTAACATGCTATGAAATAGATAAAACTTTAAGAGGGTAAACAAAAAACTTGGCAATAGTTATAATAGTACATATTATTGTTATTAAATGAACAAACAAAAACACTGTACAACAACGAAAAAAAAACGGAAATGCCATTGACACTACCTTATGTATTTTGATTTGGAGATTACAAAAAATGTCCTTTTTGTTGTGTGACCCACCAATTTTGGTTAAATTCACATTTTCAAATTTTCGATTTTCACTATGAAAGTTGTCAATGTGATTTTTAATATATTTATTAGCAGTTGTTAATGATTTATTTATTAGCATTTCTTTATCATATACCTATTTGTATTTGTTTAACCTTGTATTAGACTAAATGTAAGTCTGTTTTATTTTAGATAAACTACAGTTAGCTAAGTAATATATAGATATAATACAGTGTATACTGAAGCAAGAAATGCCCAGAACTTGTAAAAATCAAGCCGACAACTTTTGCTACATTTGTGGCAAACTGACTTTAAAGAGATGCAGACGAAGATTGACACCACATGTGAAAAAACTGTATAAACTATACTTTGGTTGCAAAGTCGGCGACCAGGATAAGATCTGGGCGCCTCATGCATGCTGTGTGAGGTGCGTTAGTTCACTATCGTGGTGGGCGAACTGGACTGGTCGAGGACCAACATTTGGGGTGCCAATGGTGTGGCGTGAACCCCAAAATCATTGCTCAGATTGCTATTTCTGTTCTGTTAACATATCAGGTCGCAATTCTAAGGGTAAGAAAGCTATAGTGTACCCAAATCTACCTTCAGCTATTCGTCCTGTTCCTCATTCAGCTGAACTCCCTGTTCCTGAACCTTCATCGGAAATCCCAAACACGGACAGTTCTGATTCAGACGAGGATACTGATGACGATGATAGTTACGAGTTGCCAGAAGATACAGAGCGTAAACCCCACTTCATAACAGGATCTGACCTGAAAGATCTCGTTCGAGATTTGTATTTAACAAAGCAACAGAGTGAATTGCTGGCTTCACGTCTCCAGGAGTGGCATCTGTTGGCTGGTGATGCAAGAGTGTCATCATTTAGAAAGCGGTCACGGGAACTGCAGCAATACTTCTCTATGGATAAAGAACTTTGCTTCTTTAATAACATCAGTGGATTGTTTGATGATCTAGGAATACAATACGATTCATCTATGTGGAATTTGTTTATTGACGCATCACTTTACAGTATTAAGGCAGTATTACTGCATACTGGAAATGTACTGCCTTCAATTTCCATAGCACATTCGGTAACCCTGAGGGAAAGCTATGTGAATATATTACTTATTCTGGACAGAATTAAATACAGATGGTCCATATGTGCAGATTTGAAAGTTGTTGCTATACTAATTGGATTGCAGGCTGGTTTTACTAAGCACATGTGTTTCCTCTGCAAATGGGATAGCGGATGAAATCAGAACATTATATGAGGAAATGTTGGCCACAACGAGAAACATTTGAGGTTGGTTCCCATAACGTCATTCATGAACCTCTTGTGGATAAAGAGAAGATCATCTTGCCCAATCTTCACATCAAGCTTGGAATCATGAAACAGTTTGTAAAGGCGTTAGATCACGACAAACCAGCATTTCAGTAATTGCAGACCAAATTTCCTAAAATCAGTGACGCCAAAATTAAAGAGGTCATTTTCGTGGGGCCCCAAATACGAGAACTGATGCTGGATGAAACGTTTTCGGGAACGATGGATCAATATGAACTTGCAGCATGGGATGCATTCAAACGGGTGCGCCAGGGATTTCTTGGAAAACATATTGCACCAAATTACGCTGATTTGGTAGACAGATTAATTGCATCCTATCAACAACTGGGTTGTAACATGTCGCTGAAGCTCCACTTTCTTCATTCCCATCTTTCCTTCTTCTCTGTCAATGGAGATGTATATGATGAAAATGGTGAGCGCTTTCATCAGAGTATTACCACAATGGAAAACAGATACAAGGGAAAGTGGAGCCCCGCCATGCTTGCAGATTACTGCTGAAATTTGGTTCTTGTTTTTTTCAAAAAGTTAAAATTTGTTGTACAGTGAAATTAGAGGTTGAAAAGTTAAATCGAATGAAAAGATGTAATCATTTTAAGATTTTTCTTAAATTAACAAGTCCGTAGTCGATTAAATCGACTAACTTCGACTTTCGACTCTTAGTCGATTTAGTCGAAGTCGTTAACAGCAAAAATAGTCTCCTCATCGATCAAAATTTTTGCCCCGCATTTTCAAAATAATTTTAGTCCGTAAGGTTCGGTTAAGACTGATGTGATCAGAATAGGTCCGGTAAAGTATTTGACAACGTTTTGAAAATATTTAAAAACGTTTTTAAATTAAAAATTTAGAATAGCACAAATAGTAACTGTGAAATGGAAGTAACTGATTGCACTCAAGATGATTTAGGTAAAATAGATTTATTCTAAAAAAGGTTAAAGACAATAAAAATTGCATATTATTTGCTTAACATTTTGGACCAAGTCTGAATTGTTATGCAAACTAGTTCTGAACAATTAAAAAGATATACTTTGTCGCTAATATTCTTAGCCATCTCAACCTTCTTAAGATAAAAAATTATTTAAATAAAAAGCTACAGTGAAAAAATTCAAAGAAAAATTAAAAGGTAAATGCAATTTCAAATTAAATAAAAGAGTATTTAAAAAAAAAAAAAGTCTCAAAAAAACGAGGCACAAAATTTAGTAAAAAAAAAACACAATATGTTTCTGTAAAAACTTGTGTAGTTATATATTACACATATATTATAGGCGCTACTGCAGTTTCTCCCCCCCTTTTTTTTATTGATGATTATGATAGAGAATTTAATGCTGATCAAGAATCGTATAAAAACATAGGTCTGAAAAATAAAAAAAAGTGCTCTAATTCGCTGTTGAAGTTTAAAAAATTACACTAAAAATCGCTAATATTCGCCATTTTTTTAAAACGTTTTTTAAAAAGTTTACATTTTGAAATCAATAGTTTTTATTGTCGTCAAAATTAAATTATATTTAAATTAAATTAAATGTTTTTATTGATATATTTTATATATTTTTAAATAATTTTTTAAAAATTAATTTAAGATTTTGCTTTTTAAATGCACATGCATCAACTGAAAATAGGGATTGACGCAATTGAATGAACATACATCGACTGACAAATAGGGATTGGCACAACTAAATGCACATACATCGACTGACAAATAGGGATTGGCACAACTAAATGCACATACATCGACTGACAAATAGGGATTGGCGCAATTAAAAGTACATGATTTGAGACAGGGTTAGGGTTTGGGCTAGAGATAAATCAGAAAATAATGCGCTCAGCATTTTTCAACAGTTTTGCTTTACATTATTGATAGAAACCAGACTTTTTTAAATTCATCGTTGAATAGAATTTTATCTATTACAGAGTATGAAAAAATGGCGAATATTGCCTTTTTTTATTGTAATTTTTTAAACTTCAACAGTGATTTAGAGCACTTTTTGTTGGTTTTCAGACCTATGTTTTTATACGATTCTTAATCAGGATAAAATTCTCTATCATATTCAGCAATAAAAAAAAAAGGGGGGGGGGGGAGAAACTGCAGTAGCGCCTTAAACATATATGACTACACACTTTATCTTTTTTTTCTGATCTGAAAGTATTAAAATAAATCTCCTAAGTGTGAATAACTAAAAACTTTAACCTAATTATTTAGATTTTTGAAATCACTTTTTAATTTTGTTTTGTATTTGAAAGACTCTTTGAATTTCTTTGATTTAGTTGCTCCAGATTGCTAGGTTGATTCTACTAGCTAAATTGCAATGATGTTTCAACCAAATGTAGTTTTTCTGATTAAGGAATTTCAATTATATACATTAAATTTATTTTCAGAAACATTCTTAACTATCAAACCATAGAATTTTAATTAAAATTTTTAAAATCTTGTTAAATTGAAGATTTTATACAGTTATACAGTTGAAATCTTGTTAAATTGAATATTAGAAAGAATAATAATGCAAGAGTCTCAAGTAAAATGTGTGACACTAGTTTGAGATTTATAATTTCTTATGTATAATTTTATCTTCAGTCTTGGATAAGACTATGAAACTCAATATTATTTTCCATTCATATTTGCATACATTTTGGAACATCTAGATACAAAGTTACTTGTTATTAGGTTTTACATAAAATTTTGGGTTGTTATATCTATATAATAGTAATCTAAATACATGATATATTTAGTAATAATATATTAACTTATATTTATCTATACTAGCAGTAAGCAACCCGTAATACGGGTTATTAGTAATTAAATCATCAATAACAATAAAAATAAAAAATAAAACAATTTTCAATTACAAAAGTATTATTTGCATTTTATTGTTAGTAGATTTAGGATAATAACAGCCTCCAGAATAATTAACAAAGAAAATATTATAAAAAGGCTAGACAACACAACGTAATAACACTGGCAAATAACACCACAACATAATAAGATATTTTGTTAACTAAAATACTTGAAGCTAAAAAATTTTTATTTATTACAATATTTGAGCAATCGAGGGATAATTATAGTTAAACGATTTGAACAATTATATTTTAAATTTATTTCTTATACCTGGTCATTATCAATTGTAGTATTAAAAAATACCCAAGAGCTCAGTAATTACATAAGTTTTACCAATTCTATCTGTACTAATTCTCATTTAAGTCTTATCTAAGAAGAAGGAAAGAGAGCGGAAGAGAAAGTTTTTTCCAATGCAGCATGTTAAAAAAAAAATTAAAAAGACATGCAATTAATAATAGTAACTGGTTATGTTACCAATAAACAAAATTATTTTTACCCTAGCTAAAATTAATTTCCAGCATTTCTTAATTAGTTCCAGCTTCTCAAACTGTTGACTAATGATTAATAGAAAAAATTTCACGTCATATTAAGTTTACAAAATTAAAACCATGTTTCAACAGTAAGCAAAATAATCAAGTGATGACAAAGGCAACTAAAAAAACAGAAAGAACATAAATATGTTTGAAATTACAAAAAAAAATAAAATCATTTAAAGTTGAAACTGTTATTAATTGTTACTATAAATAGTCAAATTCATACTTTGCTTTGTTCTAAATTGTCTAATGTAAAATCAAATTAACAGACATTAACACCGCTTGACACTGAATTCTGGAAAGTAAGTCTTCTGCTCGATGAGCAGCAATTCTTACATATTATTGGCAATTAATTTCATCATGATCTATCTCTTTCATTTAAAAATTATTTTCAAGTTGTCTATTACCATTTACACAAATAACTTCTTCGAACCTAATATTAGCCATTTTAATTTCACTGTTATCATTAAACATGTTACCAGTAATAATACTACTGTTACAACTGAATAATAAATGAACGTAAAAGAACTTTACGAATTATGATCATAACAGAGCAATAATAAATTAGTAAAAACCCTTCTAATTCTTATTTTTTCTTTCTTCTACACAGTGTTTCTCCATCAGTAGGTTCATCAGGAAGAACCTACTGATGGAGAAACACTGTGTAGAAGGGTTCTTCTTGACATCTGAAAGTAAAAAACCTAGAACAAACAAGCATTTATTAAAACTACTTTACAAATTAAATTAAACAGAAAACAACATTAATTCTCCTTGAAAGCTACGAAAAACTTTTCAGCTCAAATTTGCTTGCAAACCTTGTTTGTAAAACAACGTGAATAAGAAAAGTATTTAGAAAAGCCTAGAAACCACTTAAAAATTAGGTATGCAACATTGAACTTTATTTTATTTTCTAAAAAAGAACAAAAATAGGTAATAGCATTACAGAAATATCCATGTCAATAAAATAATAATCGACATAATAAAATAAGCTAGGTTTGAAATAATTGCATTCAATGTATATTGAATTATAATAATTTAGTACTTTTTAAAACTTTTTTTTTCTTTTTTTTAATAAATAAATTTAAAAGTAGTAATAAACAATTTTATGATAAAGTATTGGTATAACTCATAAAAAATTGTTAGGCCTCATCCATAGCCCTACTTACTTTCCATACCCCCTACTTACTTTCTAAAAAGTTAAAAATAAGCTCAATAAAAACAAAACTGCTAGAAAAAGACTATAAATAAAGATTAAAGAGTAGCTAATACAAAAAAAATATAAACAATTTAAAAAAGTAAAAAGAGTGATCCTTTCGACTTTTTATCTAATAAAAATATAATATACAATTTGCTAAACTATTTTCTATACTTACTTTTTTATAATATAATTTTAATATTGCTATTATAATTTATCTAATATTTCTAAACTAATAAATAATAGTTAGATTCCAAAAAGTAAAAAGTTTTTACTTGCTTAGCTTGCTCTTGCTCAACAGACCGCGTGCATTTTAAGAACACGCTTATCAAGATCAGAAAAGCCTAGTAACTAATTAAAACTACTTTAAAAAGGAAAGTGAAACGACACTACTTCTATTAAATTACAGTATTAATATTTAGATTTGAGAATAAATTTGTGTCCTTTTTTTACCACTCACCACTATATAGTGGGTTGCAGGCAAAAGTAATAAAATGATTTGGTTTACGAGATCATTTTATTACTTGAACTTTTTAATTGTAACCATAGCATTTTCATAGTTCTTTTTAAGACTTCCTAAGTGAATAGAAAACTATAACGCACCCTGGTCTAACATTATAGTTGTTACTAAGGTTGCTTACATCTTCATGTAAGGCATCATATTGCATGCTTCTCAGTTTGCTTTGGTTATTTCTATGAAAGCAAGACACTGCTCTTTAATTTTAACATATACATCAGCAGCATATTGCTGAAATAGTTTCTTGCCATGATTTAACATGATTTCTAACCAATGTTGTATGTTCAGGGTTGCGAACCAATTATGTCATTTCTTGGAAAAAAGTGAATAAGCCATAGGATCTAAGTTAGCTGACATACTCAATATAACTTCTAAATGACCTTTTGGGTAAATAACTTCCCTGGAAGCAGGTGGAACACCATCTTCTCCAACGAATACAACTGCAACTTCACTAACTATAGTTTGCAAATAAAACATTAAATTATGTAAGCAAAGTTGATTGCGATGTTATTGTTTCTAAAATTTACTGCTGCAAGTGGGTCAGAGATAATCAGTTGATAATGTTGAGGAAATATCTTGATCTGGTCTAAAATTACCTACACCATGAAAAACTTGACCAAATATTTTAAAACATGGCGGCCTATGATTCATAGGTTAAACCACATTATCAGTAAATAAAGCAAAATAAAGACAGACTTTAAGTTCTAACATATTTAAAAAAATTGAAATTAGAATTATGATATATATATCTTCCTGTAAGTCTTGTAAAAATTGCGGAAATAGTGAAAATAGAAGCAAAACTACCTTTCTATTATAGCAACATAAAAAATGTGCTTCATCAAGAAATTTTTTAGCACAGCAATGCTGACAGATCTGGTTTATTTCTCCTAAATAATTATAATCTAGAATAGTATCACTTTTTGCTATACAATATATTCTTTTTGTCTAGGCCAATCTCTTTCATTTATGTGGTTATTACTTTCAACTCATCTAACCATGATGTTTTAATTTAAGTATAAATTAATTTCTTCTGACCAAGCAGCATTTCTTACATTTTGATGACAATTAATTTCAGCTTGCCTAATCATTTCACTAAATTATCAATTATTTTTAAGTTGATAGTATTTCTTCTAATAATTTATTTAAGCCTAATATCATCCATTTAAATTTCACTATTATCAATAAACATATTAACAGTGGTATTACTACTGTAGTAACAAATAAACACAAAAGAATTTCAAGAGTTATGATCTTTTCTTATAAGATTATTTTCTAATGATAATAAACAACTTTGATTAATCGCCATTATTTTAAATAGATAAAAAAAATAAAGAAATTAAAAATATCAAAATATTAATAGTCTAAAGTTGTAAACATATCTATCAAGAGATAAATTATGTTCAAGTAAAAATTAACAAAAACCTGCAATCTTAATAACACAGATATTACTTAATAATAAAAAAAAAACATAATGTTGAATCTTACTTGGTTTTTTTATCTATAAAACAAATTTGTTTAACTATTTAAAAGAAAAAAAAAAGAAAAAAATCAAAATGCCTTATGTAATGTAAAGCAATATATTTGAAAAAAATTAATGCAATTACTTTAGAATATATGATATATAAACCTCTACAATTTAACTTATTAGTTTCATTACCATTGAGGTCAAAAATTAAAATAATTTATTATTATTATTTAAAATAATAATTTTTAAAATGAAAACCTATATAATTTAATTTAGGATTTATCCATATTTTTTTTGGCAATGTCAGTCAGTATATTTTTATCTAAAGTAATAAAAAAACATGAAACCATTTAAGAACAAATTTAAAAATATAAATATATATTCAGACACCTTAAAAAGGAGAATAACACAACATTCTTTTGACAACTTCCCACAGAGTTTATTTTACTTTTTTCTATACCTTATTTTTTTTTATTTTAAAAGAAAGTATACATATAGATACATAGAATTAAAAAATACACTGAAATATACGCAAATTTATGTATATACACTTACATGTCCACAAATAACAGTCTTATTTTATTTAAAGAAAAGGAAACAGGCTATAAAAATTAGAAAAATACGAATAACCAACAACAAACAAACATTTATTTAAATTTTTATTGTAAAATTAAACAATAAACAACATTAATTCTTCTTGAAACTAAGAATTTATCAGCTCTAATTTGCTTGCAGACCTTCCATAAAAGACCGCGTGGAATATAGAACCGCGTATAGAAAAACATAGACACAACTTTAAAAACGAAAGTAAAACGACACTAACACTATTAAATTACAGTATTCATATTAAGATATCTATCTATCTATGACTATATAAATATATATATATATATATATATATTTATATATTTATATATATATATATATATATTTATTTATTTATATATTTATATATATATTGTTTATTAAATTTTTTTTTTTTAAACATCTTCGCTTCCAAAAGGACTCCAAGCAACCACTAAGTAGATTTGGAAATTACTGAAAGAGAAAAGATGAGGGTTGTAGAGCAAAATAACGATTGACAAACAACTTGAAGGATTACAAATTAAATGAATCAGGAAAGCAAGATAAAGGAAGCGAATTCCAAAGAACTGATGTTCAAGTAAAAAAACTTGAGGAATAAGAGTTTTTAGAGCACTTAGGAACAGTCATAAAAAAAGGATAAGACTTAGTTGAATGACGAGTAACACGATAATGAATTTTAGTAGATGGCACAAGAGACGCTAACTCTTTAGAGCAGTGCCCATTATAGTATTTGTGAAAGAAAGAAAGAGAAGTGGCGTTACGACTATGATAATGGTTGAAGGTTAGCTGCAAGAGCAGGTCCAACTATGTTTAAAATGCGTTTTTGCTAAAAAAGAAAGGACGTCATTAGAAGGTCCGCCCTAGATATGGCAACAGTATTCCATACAAGGCCAGATTTGAGATTTATAGAGATAGAGAACAGAATCCAGAGTAAAAAAGTGTCGAGCTCGATAAAGAGATGCAACCTTAGCAGATGCTAGTTTTGCAACGGATTTGATATACGGTTTCCAAGAAAGATTGGAAGTAAGAGTTAATCCTAGAAGATGAAGGGTAAAAGACTCATCGAATACATTACCGTTCATAAATATTGGAAAATCTAAATTATTGCGATAACGATTGGCTGAAAAAAAATTGAGTTTTATCTGAATTAAATTTTGTCAGCCACTGTGAGCCCCATGCTGTAGCAGAAGTAAAATCCATTTTCAAGCTCAAATGCCCCCTCCAAGCAATCATAAAGTGTTGGCTTTTTATCATGACCAGAGTAAATGGTAGTATCATTACCAAACAATGTCACCTTAGATGTGTGAATATCTGGAAGATTGCTAATGTAAATTAAAAAGACTATAGGGCCAAGAATTTCACCTTGAGGAACCCCAGAAGTTACAAAATATGAAGAAGAGTGCTGTCCATCGAGGACAACTTTTATTCTACGATTGGAAAGGAAGGATTCAATAATCTTAAAGATGTTACCAGATACACAGTAAGAACAAACATTATGGAGAAAACCAGCATGTCAAACTTTATCAAAATCTTTAGAAATGTCAAGTGCGATGGCCCTAACCTCTCCACCTTTATCTAATGTACGATAAAACCTATCAGTTATTACTGTTAGCAAATCATCTGTAGAACGAGAAGATTGAAATCCATGTTGATGATTAGAAAGTAAAATATTAGATTCAAGATGAGAGATTAAGTTTTTGTTAATTAAAGATTCAAAAATCTTTTTTATGATAGGAAGAAGATAAATGGGACGGTAGTTAGAAGAACCAGATTTCTCTCCAGAATTTGTGAAAATAGGGATAACAGATGTCGCTTTCCATCATGGTGGAAAACAAGACTCTGATAAGCACTTGTTGAATAGCTTTGAAAGTATAGACGACAGCTCCGGAGAACACTTCTGCAAGGCTATAACAGGTATGTTGTCCGGACAACAAGCTGTTAAAAAGTCTAAGCAGGAAATCACTTTAGATACAGAAGCTGGAGTGATACGAATGTCAAGCAATGGATCAACCTGTTTGACGACCAATTCTGGTAGAACACAACTAGTGGAGAAAGAGATGGTATTGATGAAAAGTTTTTAGCAAACAATTTAGCTTTTTCTTTATGTGAAGTGACGAAGTCTGAGCCATACAAGAAAGGTAGAATTAAAAATTTGCCCTAATTATTGATACTATTAAAGATTCTCCAGAAGTTGCGAGAGCCTAATTTTTGTGATGAAATACGAGATTTCATTACCTGAGAATAGCGGGCTTTGGCGTTAGACAAAACCTTTCTACAATGGTTCCTAGCTGTAATAAACAGACGTCTGTTTTCTGGAGAATTGTTTTGCTGATAGATAAGAAAGTAACGGTTTCGATAGGCAATTGCAGCAGCACAATGTGAGGAAAACAATTGAGAAGAGGGTTTGCCTGGATTTGTTGATAGGGAATAAAAGATTCCATGCCAGCCTCAATACATTAACTTATGTAAGAAGCACATTTAGATATAGAACAAAGAGAAAGGCGATAATGTAAAGTGGTGCTAAACGAAAGCACATAAAGAATAGTCTGTGGATTCAAACCTAGTTTCACGACAAATGGGTAAATTCTTACGAATGTAATTGCCCAGGCCAAGCATGTGACTATTGGAGTCTTTACGATTTAAAAGAAGATAGCCATCAACACTAAGATCACAAGATGAGACAGCTGAACTCAAATTTGTCTCACAAAGAGCAAGTAGGTCTAGTGAACTTTGCAAGAGATATGACTCAACAAAAGAAAAGTTACTTCGAAGACTATGAATGTATTAGTGAATGATAGGTTTAGAGAACTTGGTGATGGCGATGGTTTTTTGTGTTTTATTGATTTGGTACTTTATTTGTTTTTAATTTTTTAAAGAACTTGACTCAAGGCACGATAGTACTCAGTACACTATTTAATAGTCCAAGCAATTGCCTCATTACTATTAATAAACCCTAAGTTGTAACAAAGAGCTCCAAATGTGGCCTTGGCAATGCACACCAAAAGTACAAACAGGGACACAATCCATGCGCAACATAGTACTGTTAGTACTCTGATATTTTTTAGCTGTTGATGGAATCAGTCTCTCTGAGAACTACCACAAAGTTCGGGAAACCTGACTAACAGCTGGTCTTAGAACCATAAAACTGAGTTTTAGAGCTGTATCCTTATTAGGAGTTAATAGAATGAGTTGCCTAGTCATAAAAACAGAGACTCAAACAAAACCCATGCATTGAGTCAATAAGATCCATCATTCAACATCCAAAACTGGAGATAATGCTGATTCCTGTATATATCAGGGCTCGAATTAACACAAAAAAATCGAATTGCAAAAAAATATGGGGGGGGGGGAGCTGCATTAGTATAATATTGTATTTTGTAAAAATAACAATTACGAACTAATGTAGAAACATTAGTTCGTAATTGTTATTTTTTATGCATAATATCTCTTATATTTAAATATTATGTGATAGTTTTCTTGTTTAGCAGTGTTAAGCCTGAGTTATAATATAAAGTTTATGTTGCAGTTATAGTGTAATGAGCAAATTATAATGTAATGAGCAAGTAATATGTTTATTACTACTACGATATTACTTTTAGTAATTGTTTTTACTTTACATGATACTTTAAAAAGTAAAAGTAAAAAGGCAAATTTTACAATATTTAAACCACTTTAATTAGTTACAGAAAGCTATTAAATATGTTCATGCTGATAAAACATGTGTAATTTTTTAAAAGTATAGATTTGTTTTTGTAAAAAGCTGTAAAACAACAATAAAACAAACTGGGAAGTTGTTTTGATAATACTTGAGTTGATATAAAACAACTTTGTGACTTTGTTCATTTTTACTGTTTTATACAGTTAAGTAACATTAGGAACATAAAATTTGTTTTACATAAAATAAAACGAATTAAATTAAAAAGAATTGTTTAATTAATATATTATGTAATTATTATCATCATAAAACTTTAAACTTCATATTTGCTCAAAAATATGTATCTATAGACCAAACAAGTAAGATCAAAAATATGTATCTATAGACCAAACAAGTAAGATCAAAAATATGTATCTATAGACCAAACAAGTAAGATCAAAAATATATATCTATAGACCAAACAAGTAAGATCAAAGCAAAAAAACATTAGATACCCACGATTTTTAAAAATTATTGCTTCTTGATCTATTACTACTCAAAATTTAAGTATAGATGAGTTGCGAATCTTACATTCTCGTTTTCAAAGTAACATGCGCGTATACTTGTAGGCAGAAAAAGCAAATTATCAGAAACATAAAGATGTTTGAATGTTTTGTTAAGAAATTTATTCACTTATTGAGTTTTTAACAAAAATTAAATTATTTCAACTAGTTTTTGTATTGTTTGTTACTCAAAAAGATGTAAAAAGATGTGCACTTATAATTTATCAAGTTCCTTTTGGAAAATCAACTTTTAAAAGATGAAGACAGACTGGATTAATGCTAATCTATAACATAGAGACTGGATTAAAGCAATCCATAACATTTCATATAAGTTACTCTAATTTTTATTTCAATCCAAAAAAGAGAAGAGAAAATTATGCTATAATATATAAAAAAGGATCCTTATCAATATTCTCATCTACGATATAGAGCTTTATAACTATACTGAGAAAATAAATTATGACACCAAACTACCTAATAATAAGTCTGTT
Source organism: Hydra vulgaris (assembly GCF_038396675.1). Taxonomy (NCBI): domain Eukaryota; kingdom Metazoa; phylum Cnidaria; class Hydrozoa; order Anthoathecata; family Hydridae; genus Hydra; species Hydra vulgaris. The sequence goes on from NC_088931.1 coordinate 44,142,236, forward strand.
ATTTCTAAATATTTTCAACTCAATAATAATAATAACAAACAATGTCAGCCATAACTACTTTCTCTTCATCACTTTATACAATGTTTTTCGTGAATAGCTTAAAGAGTTAAACCATTTGAACTTGTCACAAATTTAGACAGTGATCTAGCTGATTTTGTGTTTTTTTTTACTTTAAATAAAGATTACACCTGGGCTGGGTTACACCTGAAATTTTTGTCTACAAAACAAATCTACAAAATACGTGGTTAATAGACTTATTAGAAGCTTTTATCCATAAATAGCTTATTTTCCAGGATGATTAAAACTTGGTTTTTCTATCATCCTGGAAAATAAGCTATTTATGGATAAAAGTATATTCCCATACTAAAGAATTTACAATTTAATTAAATTTAAGTAAATATAGCTAAAAAATAATAATAATAATACCTTAAAATGTTTATATTGGCATAGCAGAGCCTAGCAATTCTTAGTTTAACCATTCTATTTGAAACTTTTATATTGAAAGGGCTTTCTAATAATGATTTTGTAGAACCATTTTCATATGGGGCAGAAAAGGCTCTTTAGCTGTGGTGAATCCAACATACCTATCATAAGCAAAGCTCTGTTCTCCTGAACCCTCCACCCTCTTACTCCAATAAAACTGCAGTATGGGTAGTAGGAGCTTGTAAACTTTAGATGGAAATCTTGACATTTGTAGTGTCACATAAAAATACCATTAAATCACATAAAAATTTCATTATATAAATTGTAATAATACTCATTATATGATCATTGGACTGATTTTTTTCTCATAAAAGATTGTGAATTCTTTTTATATATATCTTTATAAAGATCAGTTATTACTTTTGTATAGTTTATAATAATATGGGCTGTTAAAAACAACTTTAACTCTGTGTCTAATACTCACATTGCACTTGATTTTACATGTTCAATATTGCGACCAACAGAAGGTTAAAGATATTTTTATCAGCTATCTATTTTGATGACAAAAATTTTTTTTGTCAATAAAATATATTTTAAATTTATTTTGATAATAATAGTTTATTTTGATGACAGTAATTTATTTTTAGAGTTGGTTGAAAGAGTTTTTTTAAAGATTATTTTTGCTGAAACTGATGAGCAATTTCAAACATCACTTGGAATATATCTTCCTCCAGTACTTTTAAAGTTTGATAATGAAAGCTTGCAAGTAAAAAATAAGGTACTTTTGATTGCAAGTAAAAAATAAGTTTTATAAAAGTTTTGATTTTTACAATGATTTCATGACATGCTTTAAATAAAAATTTATAAAACAAGAATTAAAAGAAAATCTTTATTTTTTGCTTTTTTTGTCTAACTTTAATTTTTTGTTTAAAAGATTTAATTTATTAATTAAAAAACATTATTTATAGACCATGATCCATGTTATAAAAATGTCATCGTAGACTGTTTTGGAATTTGAAAACTTCCCAAGTATTTCTCCTGCAGTTTTCAAGAAATTTAAGATAATTTTAAAAATTTCAAAATTAAGAATTTTATATTTACAACTGAACTGACTTTTATTGTGCAAAATAAATTAATAATATAACAATTGTTTTTAACAGCCTGCAACTTCTCTTCACTAAATTTGCTACTCTTGAAGAGTACATATCTCAACTTGTTAACTGAAGAAACTATATCATCACCATAAAGTTGACAAATAAGTTTCTCTATCTTAGTGAACAAAACTGATGTTGATTTTCACCAAGCTTTGCTAAAACAACTTCATACTTAATTTTCTTCTGTAAGACTTTGAGTAATGAGGCTTTTCATTTACCAAAGATCAACTTGTAGTGTAGCATCCTAAAAATAAAATAAAATAAACATTTTGATGTTCAACTATAGCATCTTGACTATTCCCAATTATTTGTATTACCACTCTATATAAAATACAATTCTATGGTGTTTTAAATATTTCTATTACAGTGATGAAACTTGAAAAAAAAAAAAAAAAAAAAGCGAAAAAAAGATACTAAGTTAGTCAATGCAAAAGAGTTGAAGCAAAAGAATTGAAGCCAACTAGAGCAAAAGATTTACCTCAATTACCTCTACTTTTCTTTGATTAATTATACAATTCTTGTTTAAATTACTAGTTGCATATGATACATTAATAGTAAAATGTTTAATAGCATATTAGACAATTAAAAATATATCAGTGTCAGGACTTATAATTTATAACATTTTGGTAAAATAAAAATGCATTGTAGCAGTGAGCCTTTATTCGAATATCTGTTTCTTCATGGCCTCTTCTAAGTGATTCTATTTCAGCTACTACTGTACCATCTGCTGATAACATACACTTTTAACATTAATCTTGCATTCTTTAAATCAATGAACTCCAATAAGTAAACATAAACCTCATTGATTCTTTTTTTTAATTTTCCATATGAAAGAAACTTCTTCCAATGCCAAAGCATAGGCTGTAGTTTATTTACTATATGTATAACAGAAGTTCTATAACTAATTATATTCATAATTATTATTAATATAATTAATAATTATATTCTAAATTTTTAATACTTAGATTAACATAATTTGCAAAAAAGTCAATATGCTGACATCTATAAAAGCTAAACAGATTAATATTTTCTTTTAGTATATATTCACCAAATGGTTTGACTAAACTTGCAGTGTTTGTAACAGTGTCATTGCATCCACTAGTAATGTATTACTTCCGTTTCTAACCAATAGCAAGATGCATATCTGCTGTAATTGATGTAATCTGTAACACATTATTTGCACCATTTCTAAGTAGGCACTCTAGAAAGAAAACTTTTTGCACATTGGTGATTAACATAAGATAACTTTTAACAATATCTTGGAATATATTTAGGTCTTCGTAACATTCTTTTATAGCACTATTAAAATTTAAAATGTCATCCTCTTTTATTTGAGTCTTTGAAGCAAGAAATAATTAAAAGCTCAAATGACAAAGTGCTTTATACATTAATTTAGGAGCTCACAATTATGTTTGCCTGACATCATTCTATTGCATAAACAAATAGCAATAACGTCAGACTTAAAGAGTATATCGTTACATAAGAAAATACGACATAATTTTTAGTACTATAATTTATATATTTGTATAAATTTCATAGTATGCATTACTATGCAGTACTTTCTACAAGTTTACAGAAAGTGAGGATTTATTTGATAGCTTATGCTAAAAACTTGTATTTTATTTTTTTACTTTTTGAAAAGATAAACAAACTAGTAGTTAACTACATGTGCACAACTAAGAATTATTAATTAAAGAATTATTAACTAAAGATATAACTAAGAATTATTAATTAAAGATATAACTAAGAATTATTAGTTAAAGAATTATTAATTGTTATAACTAAAAATTATTAATTAAATAATTATAAATTAAATCGTTATTAATTGACAGAAAATTAAAATGAGTTGGTAGAATTCCATTATCAATGTTTTCAAGACTGAAGTTGGTGGTGGCCATTTTTAATGCCAGTTATACATTTAAGGTCTAATTTTCATACAAAATTGATGAAAAGCAGAATGACTAACATTGAATAAATTATTATCTTGCTCACTTTCACTTTTCCAGAAAAACTCATTTTAACTGCAATAAAATGATTAATAAAATACCAAACCAGGATAATAATTTATCTTTTCTTTAAATGGTAGCTTTTATAATTGTTAGCATCCAAATTTTCCACTCTTTTAACAATATTTATTTAATATTCAGTAAGATTACTGAGACAATCTTTTTTTACTTAATGATTTTAGTGTCAATAACTTGTCTGTAAAATGTTTAAAAAGACAACTTGAACATTAGTTTACTAGTAGATGTTTTGGTATCAAAGCTTTATAAACTTTCATGTAGTCATTGTAACATTTTACCTCACATCCTTGTCTCTAATTTGTAATATTTCATCATTCTTATTTTTAGCTGGTCAACCAACAAGCCACCATCATAATTCTGACATAAACAAAGCTTCTGCTTTTTTCTTGTTGAAATAATCTGTATAGTAAAATATTTTTTTATTTGCAATTATTTTAAAGTGGCTTTAACAAAACTGAAGATTTTGTTGAGACATAAATAGTTCAAAGTGACTGTAACAAAACTGAAGATTTTGTTGAGACAAATAATTCAAGGTGGCTGTAACAAATAAGATTTTGTTTTGGGATATTAACTAGAGATTTTCTTTTTTTTTTTCTGCTTTAAAGTTTTCATATATATTACTTATTTTTTATTTTCTAGCTTTTTCAATATTAGAAACATCTGTAAAATACTTTTCAGATGGTATACCAAATAAGAGTTTTCAACAAAATTTTAATTTATGAAGTTAAGTGCTACCTGTTAGCTTCTGAATAATCATTTTTCATCACTAATCTATTCATTTCATGATAAAATAAAATTAGTCAAATTACTTAGTTTTTAAAAAACTATGCAAAAAAATGTTCTGTTTTTTATATAACTTTTTTTGTGTAAATGTTCTGATTTTGTATAATTTGATTTTATAATAATTTTAAATAAAACAAAGCGATAGTTGGGTAAATCGATTTTTTTAGGAGATTCTAACAAAATTGGCTCCAAGATTAACTCTTATATCTCTAAAAATATAATCAAATTATAATCATATAATCAAAGATCTTCCAAATCTTTGCTTTATTTGTGCCTCTCCTATTACTTGCTATATTACGCATCCTCTATGTTACAATTTAGAGGTTGATTCCTTGTCCAATAGACCAAATTTTTTGGATTTTAACATTGACATCCTCAGATTTTGATGAAACTAGGTGGCTTAATTTATATCAATGAGAAAAGCAATTCCTGAAATCTTAGCATTAAAGGGATCCCAAAGTGTCGAGACAAGTTGTGTTTATTTTAAAGAGAATGATAAAAAAAAATGTTTAGGCAGAATTAATAAATGTATAGCAAGAAAAACAAACTTTGTTGTTTTACTCGAAGCTCACCGTCTCCACAGTAGCAATTCTCTCGGAATCTTTAAAATATAAGCCGCAATCTACAGACTTTTTAAGATTTCTTATCGTAGAACTTCGATGACAAATCTTAAAAGAATTTGTTTAGTTTCTTATCATTATATAAAAGTTTTTTTTTTTACTCATAAATTACTATAGAATTTTTTAGTTATTTCAAATTATTATTTTTTTGTTATTTTTACAAAGTTCGCATTAAAAATAATAATAAAATATTTCAGACATGTTAAGCTTGTTTATTGCTGTAAATTAACTTTGTGTTATATTTATTGTTATTAAATTATTATTATTCGTATAAAGGTTCTGTTAAAAAAATTATTTTGTATTTTTTAACCTTATAAAAATTTAATTAACAGCATTTAGGGATTGTTAACACAACAATTTTAATCGCCATCTGTCTTGAATTGTTGCCATAAAACATTATTTATTGCTTTAATTAATAAAAGCTGTCTGTTTCATGCTCTGTTATGCATTGATGATCTTTAAAAAAAAAAACTTTTTTTAACTTTACATAGCCATTATGTACAAAAAAGTTAATGTTTGTTATTATTACTATTATTAATACTGCGCACATCAGTTTATATTTTAAAGAGTGTTACTTAATTTGTAATACCTGAGGCAATGTTTATTTCCTTTATTTCAACACAACAAAGACATTCTTTTTCAAGTGGCATAGTTTTACAATATCCATTTTTACACACTTGTTCAGCGCCAACATTTAAACAGCTTAACTTTGACGTTTTAGCAATATCAAAGTTAAATTTTTCATAACTGATATGATTTTCAATTATTTCGTTTTTTTTATCCATATAGGTTTTTTTGTCTTTTTTTAAAGAGGTTCGAATCGGTATGGAGTTGCCGACATTTTAATTGTTTAGCTATCAAAATCCAAATGCAAAATACAAAATTACCTTAATATTTATATGCAAATCATCAAAATTTATCTATTTCCACTAAATTGACATACTTAATAATATTTTCTAATTATAAATGAAAGGATTTGGCTATTATCTCTAATAAATGATGTCGTTTACCAAAATTATTTATTAATTGAAAATTTAAAAAATTTTAAAATGTCATTTCGATAGGAGAACAAAAACGTCATAGCAATAAACGGCTTAAAAAAAATTATCATTATTTACATAAAAAGAAAAAAAGATTCAGAATATATAATGAGGTTATCAACGACTTTTTTATATATTTATTTTATTTAAGAGTGTAATTTAAAAATCTTAATTTTATTTGGTTCTCGCGCTCTATAAAAAAATATTCTTATATTTAGCTTCCTATAAGATTTATAGGAAAGTCATACGATTGATAATAAATGCTATTTTAAAAAACAAATAAAACAATACCAAATAATATTGATTCAAAAAAAAAATTCAACAATGATGTCATTTACTAAAACTCTTTATAATTAAATATGCTTGAATAAATTATAGTCTGTAGATTGCGGCGTATATTTTAAAGACTCCGAGAGAATTGCTACTGTTGTTTTACTCAAAGCTTACCATCTCCAAGCTTTGAGTAAAACAACAAAGTTTGTTTTTGTTGGTATACATTTATTATTTTGTTTTACTTAAAAAAATTCTGCCCAAACATTTTTTTTTATCATTCTCTTTAAAATAAACACAACTTGTCTCAGCACTTTGGGATCCCTTTAAACTTTTTGTGGTTCATGAGGAATGGTCGTTCAAAATTTCTGATTTTTCCATAAATAAAAACAGCAGTTAAAACATGTTTTATATATACTTTGAAGCTCTATATTTTGAAAACAAAATTTTAGAAAACCTTCTAGTTATATTATATATAACTTTTAGTTATATTATATATAACTCTAGACTAACTTTAATAAAACATTGAATGTTTTAATGTCACATTTTATCTGTTATGGCTACCTAAAAAACCTGAAAAATTGTTTGAAAATATAAAAAGTTGATTTTTGATGGCTCAATATACAAAATTAACAATTTAAAAAATGAAAAGTTTTTTTGACTTTCTATATATGGTAGGTTTTCTAATTTTTTAAAAATTTGCTGATAAGATACAACTCAGTAAGAAATTATGGACTCCTAAAAATGGCTCCAGCTAAAACTTAAAAAAATGTGACTTCATTTCAAATCACTGGTAACTTAAGATCAACACTGATTTTGCATACCGGTGGTACTCACAAAAGCATATTGAATGGAGACCTGAAGCACCTCCAACAGGAATACACCACTTTGGTCTAAGGTCACAAAACTTAGAAAATCTAATCTTGAAATTTTAATGAACTCTAAATAAAGTTTTTTTTTTTTATTAACTAATAGAAGTTTTTGAAAATATTTTCTTTTAATATCAACTTGGATTCCCAGAACACATCCTATGCATCTTTCATTTTATAGAGGTTCTTAGTGGTAAGAAAAGGGCCTTGGAGAGCACTCTACTACTACAGGCTGGATTATCCTTGTACAGCGTTGCAAGAAAGGTCCTGGAGCATTGCCCTGGTACATCAGTATGTTTGTCAAATTTTGTTGTTTCTTGAGAAAATCAATAATAATAATTAATAAGTATTTGTATACCCAAATATCTCAAGAACCAAAAAGTTTCGGATACTCAAACTTTAAGGTTTTCGTAATTTCTATAACCCTTTAACATATGTGAAAATTAAAAAAGTCCAAAACATAGGGTAGCACATGCATATTGATTTGACAAGAAATGAAAAATGTATTTCTTAGATTTTATATACTACAAACAAAATGTCAGCATGGCATCTCTTGATATTGTATTAATGTTCATAAGTTTTGATCCTTTTTTTTTTACAAATCCTCATTACAAATTTTTGATGTAAACTTTATTGAATTAAATCTTATTAAAAGTTTTTCAGAGTTTTAAAGTCACTTTTTGAAAAAGCTTGAACCCAGTTTGGAGTTTTAGATTCTGACATGTCAGTTTTTTACTTTTTTGAGCTTATGAAGATTAGAACTGTCTTTTGTTTGAATTCAACTTCTTCATTTGCCTTTTGGATTTAATTTCTAAGTTTGATGTCATATGATTCTTCAGGTGTGATATGAGTTTATATAATCCTTGTTTTTTTAAGTCATAAAATCCTCTTGACACTTTGCCTGTGCAGATTTTGCACAGAACCATTATTTGATTGATTGCTTCAATTATGAAGTATATCCACAATTAAGTTTTTTTCTTTTTAAATTTATTTTTTAGAATGAACTATAAGATGGTTTTTAAATGTGGTTTGTTTTAGTCAAGAACAAATGTTAAAAATATATTTGGCAAATATATTTATTGTTAAAATATGTAGTGAATGCTACACGAAAAATTCTCTTTAGATAATCGACAATCACTTTGCTCTTTGGATAAATATTTCAACACTACAAATTCCTTGGACATTATTTTTAAACTGAGAAATTCTTGTGTGAATGAAATTATAAGACATAGCGTTACATTTAAAAAGTGTTGATACAGGATAAATAAGATATTTTAGCACTTAATAGAATAAATTATTAATTCTAATATTTAACATCTATCTATTTATATATGGTAATATTTAATATATATCTATTTATATAAGTTATACACATAACAATAATATTTTCTTTTTTTATCTTTATATTAAATTATAAAGATAAAAAAACATTACAAGAATATTAATTTAAAATTAATTAAAAAATTGAAATAAAATTTTCAAACAAAGCAAATTATCATTTCTAATAATTCATTCAAAGTTTAATATTTAATTGAAAAAAAAAATATTTAAATTATTTTTATCAAATTGATAATAATGCTATAATGCTAAGTAAAGCTTTATGATATTTATTTTTCGTAGTACTTTGAACCAAATTTCTGGTCGAAACCGAGATCTTAAAATATCAAAAAACTGGAACCAGAATTTCGTTTTATTACTTTTAAATATTTTTTTAAAATATAAGCTAATTTATTATAAATCATTTTATATTGTTTATTAAAAATATAAACTAATTTATAATAAATTAATATTTAAAATTTTAAATTTTAGTAATAATCAAAAATAATTTTGTTAAGAGAACAAAAAAAAAAAAAATTGTTTTATATAAATTTCATTTACAGTTTTATATTACCTCAATAATTGTTTTTCAAAATCCTGATTTGTATCTATAGATTTTTTTTTTAAATATTTATAAAAAAAGTTATTATAAAGTTATAAGCTATTTAAAGCACTGTTAAGGTACTTGACTTTTTTGTCTGTATTTTATATAGCTTGTTGAATTATTATCTCATGTAAATAAACGATTGCACAGTCGTCCCAAAGTTTTACTTCCAACAGAAGTGCTGATTAAACAGTATTTGGTATTTATTTTTTTATTAACTTACATGATTTCTCTTTATGAAGAATTATTTTTTCTTTCTTTATTTTAAAAAATGTTTCATGTTAATAAATTTAAAAGATATTTTTAAAACATTTATTGTAGAATGAATTTGTGGCATTGTCTGTCAAGGTATAATCATTTCAATATATATATATATATATATATATATATATATATATATATATATATATATATATATATATATATATATATATATATATATATATATATATATATATATATATATATATATATATATATGTATATGTATATATATGTATATATATAATATAATATTAATATCTACACAGTATTCAACTGTGTTATAATAGGTAACACAGTATTCAACTGTTTTATAATAGATAACACAGTATTCAACTGTGTTATAATAGATAACACAGTATTCAACTGTGTTATAATAGATAACACAGTATTCAACTGTGTTATAATAGATAACACAGTATTCAACTGTGTTATAATAGGTAACACAGTATTCAACTGTGTTATAATAGATAACACAGTATTCAACTGAAAAACTTAAAGAAAAAAAGAAAAAAATTTTTTCTACTGTTTTCTATACACAGATTTATTTAAATTATTAAATTTTAACATATCTTTTAATTTTATGTATTAGAAAAAGCCTTGGCTTTCCCCTCTGTAAACGTTATTGTTTACTCTTACCTTATTCTAGCTAATAATAACATTTATAGAAATTTAATATAATTTGTATTACAATTAAAACCAATTAAAAAATAATAACATGTATAACCAATAAAATCTGAAGAAAGTTATTTTTATTTGTATATTTTGTGTGTGTGTGTGTGTGTGTGTGTGTGTGTGTGTGTGTGTGTGTGTGTGTGTGTCTGTGTGTGTGTGTTATATACATAAGGTGCAGCAAAAATACCAACACCAATGCATCTTATTTCAATTCATTATTACTTTATAATTCAGTTTGCTTCATAAAAACACATGAACAACTTCATTGTCATTTTCTAAGAGAATTTAATTTAAACCTCTATAATTTAAATTGTAATCTGCTAAAGTTTTACCATTTCGATTAATTATAGATTTATCTTGATGAATAGCTGCCTGGTAAGAAAGTAGGACTGACATTAATCAGTGAATTTAATCCTCTATCATGAAATCCTTAAAGGCATTATAAAAAGTGGTTGAAAAATTAAAGTTAAAATGACATGCAACAAATTATTATGATTTATTTAATAATTTGTCATGAGTATACAATAGTTGAAAAAAAATAGACTGAAAAAGTTAAGAAACAAATATATTGCAAAAATATATACTTAAATTAGTATTTATGTAAAACTTTTTGAAAACTAGAAAAACTAAAATGTTAAAGAATTATCTCAGGTTATATTTGGAATAAGATAATCCCTGTACAGAAAACTTTTTGAAGATTATTAGAAAAAAGCTTTTGTTTCTATAAAGATTAAATATAAATTTATTAGTCATAACATCATAAAAGCCTGATAAATACTTTTAAGAAATTTGCAAAATTATTTTCAAGTTGTTAAATAAAATCTTTTTACATTTAAAATGTTTAAATATATGTTTAAATATATATAAATATGCTTTTACTATTAAAAAAAAGTTTCCTAATATTTGAAGTTGCAATAAACTGATCAAATGCTGGTTTGTAGATAATTTGAAAGCAAGATAAAAAATAACAACAACGAAAACTTCCTTAAAACAACAACCATTTAAATTTTTATTTTAATAAATAGTTTTAAACATGCTAAGCAAACTATTTAGGTTAACTAATTTTATTTAGGTTAATAAACAAAGCTATCATTTAAAAATATAGATATTGTTAATTATTAACAATATCTATATATTACAAATTGTAGAATGTAAAAGAGTATAAACTTCAGAATATAAATAATAAACTTGTTAAGAAATAAATTCTTAAACCAATGTGTTGAAAAAAAGTCAGTTTACTCAACTTAACATAAAAATCAAACAAAATATTATTATAATATTAAAAAACATAACACATCAAAAAATAGAAAAAATTAAATTAGAAATAACAGCCTGCATGTTTATTGGGAATTGAGTTATAAAACAACTACAGTGCAAAGAATAAAAAACAGTCTAAAGTATAAAACAACTCAACAGACTTACTAAATTTATTATTTTTTGTAAGGCAAAAAAATAAGAAATGGTAATTAAAAAACTTAACTGTTTGCTGCAACTGTGCAAATGCTAAATTAATATGCAAGTATGATGTTATATAAAAATATACTTATAAGAATTTCTTAAAAGTATACCTATAATAAATATAAAAAGTATATAAGTTATATGTTTATTCTACATATATATATATATATATATATATATATATATATATATATATATATATATATATATATATATATATATATATATATATATATATATATATATATATATATATATAACATTATTACCAGTCATTAAAAACAATTAAAAACATATATAACAATATATAACAGATTAAAAATCAAATTTAAAATAATTTATTCTTACAATTTTGTAATACCTTTGGGAGTTGCAAGCAACTACTGCTAAGTTAAGATTTACTCAAAAAAAAAAGAGTTATAGAGCAAGAAAACGGTTGACAAATGACTTAAAAAATTGAAGGTTGTATGAGTTAGGAAAACATTGAAATGGGAGAGAATTCCAATGGGTTGAGGTGTGGGGAAAAAAACTAGACAAATAAAAGTTTATAGAACATACAGGTACAGATACAGTGAAAGAATGAGGTTTTGCTGAATGATGATTCAAGCAAGAATGAGTTTTAGTTGATGGAACTAGAGATAATAGCTCCTTTGACAAGTGGGCATGGTAGTATTTGTAGAAAAGAAAAAGAGATGCAACTTTATGACGATAGCACAGTTGGCCAAACAGTGGACATAGCACAAAAATCAATGTTACCAAAATAAATTAAAGTTAGTTGTTATTGAAAGCCAAATAAATTTCCAGTTTATTAAAAAAAAAATTAATTCAAAAGCATGATTTGTTCAGGAAATTACTAATTTGAATAATGTAAATTCGCTGCAAAAGGTATGTTATTGATGTAAATGATACATTAAAGTCATTTTTTGCATTACATATGAAAAAATGTTACTATATAAGTAATGCTGATGTGATATTTGTTTGTAGAAACAATCTTAGACTGCATTTTAAGGAAATATGAATGTTAACTTCATAGATTATTGCACAAATTTTTTTTTAACATGTTATATCCAATGAAATAACTAAAATTTAGCAAAATTTTAGTGTTTTTAACTAATTTTTTTATCAAAAAAAATAATTTATCTTTAAAAGTGTTGGCACAAGTAAACCCATATAGTTTTAATCTCCTATAAAAAAGAGGAGTTAGATGGTTTTACTAAATTGTGCCAACTTAGCACTTTTAAACAAAGTAGTAAAAGAATGACCCTACCATATACATACTTTATATACTAACTAAAAAAAAACTTTTCAACTGCTGGTTTTAATATATTGCCTAGTTGGAAACATCTCAGAAGAAAATAATCTGAAGTAACACCAATTATTATGAATTATCTTTAACTTTATTTTTGTGTTTATTTCAGTCTATTTAAGGCTATTAAACTGATAATGTAAAGGATATTGGGAAACTTTTGTTTAGATATAAACATGAAAATAAAGTTTGGATTTGATGATAGTGGAAGCCATGCAATATTTAATTAAAAAGATAATATTAACACTAGCAATATAATACTGACAATGTTTTGTCCATTTTCACATGAAACAGAAGCAGGTTTGTTAATATGATTGCAAAAATCACAAAATGCCTCACTCAGTTACAAAGTGCTGAGTCTTCAAATGAGAAAAGAATCAAGAAAAACTCTTTTATTATTGTCTGTCTTTCAATTCTGACATGGAAGAGTTAAAAAATCAAACAGAGATTTAATTATTGCACAATTGCCTGTTTAATATTATGCAACATTTCAAAAGTTTGAAACTCTCAGTAATTCTTTGAGTATTTTTCTCAAAAAGAAAAATTTATGTGGATCAAAATAAAAATTATTGTACAGATTTGTATTTATTCCTATTTAACAAGTTTCCAACTGTTACAAAAATAAGTTCACCTTGACCTTAGATCAGTATAACACTATTACTTCACAAACTGATTGGTCATTTTTGGGAGCTAATTTTGAATAATGAGGAAAGTGATTTGGAAAATTACTTTATGATTCAGGGTTAAAAGGTAATAACAAAATGTTGAGATTGATACATACTATACTCTCAAGAAAAAACTCCTAAATTGTCAATTTAAGAGACACCATTAACTGAATGTGGATATCATCTAATCAAATTTTTTTCGACAAGAGATACAATTCAAAATCATTCTGCAAATATTGGTGTAAATCAGGAAACTCTGATAAATATTGTCATAAACAAAATTTCTCTAATAACATTTTATCTGAAGATGACACATATTTTAAATGTTAACTTATAAAAAAATTATCTTATTTAGTACTTCTTTTGATAATTTTTATTGTTTTTGCCATTGATATACCTATGTTATCTTTGTATTACAAAATATACATACATATTTATAAACATTTAAATGTATTTTTGTTATAACCTATAAGAAAGCAAATTTTATGAAATTTTCAATATTTTGTTCTTTTAAATTCTGACCTAAATATTCTGCAGCAAAATTATTTTGCAAAATTTATACATAAGAACCTTTCCAAAAAGTCTTTAATCAACCCCATAGCACTTTCTGTTCAAAAGTTATGAACCAATTACCGTGAAAACAGCTGTTTGGGCCACTGTGGATGGAAAAGAGGCTCATGCTTAGCAGATAGAGCGGGTCCAACTACGTTTACAATGCGTTTTTGGACCTTGTCTAGAAGAGAAAGAGCATCATTAGAATGACCAGCCCAAATATGACAATAGTATTCCATACAGGGACAAATAAGAGATTTGTAGAGAGAAAATGGAATCAGGAGACAAAATAGCAAGCATGATAAAGAGAAACAACCTTAGCAGATGCTAATTTAGCTATTGATTTTATATATGGTTTCCATGAAAGGTCAGTAGTAAACGATAATCCAAGAAGACATAAAGACTCAGTGGACTAAATAAGAAGGTTGCCATTCATTAATATAGAAAAGTCGACAGTACTGCGATAGTTGTTTGCAGTAAATAACTGAGTTTTTTAAAATTCTGTTACTGAAGTGAGATCAGATTCAAAATAGGCTGCCTGTTCTAACCAATCTAAAATAGAAGACTTTTTGTCAAGGCAGAAGTATAAAGTTGAGTCATCAGCAAATATAGTCAATTTAGATGTAAGGTTATCAGGAAGATCATTAGATTAATATAGATAAACAAAATAGGACCAAGGATAGAACCTTGAGGTACTACAAGCCGTAGAAAAATTAAATTGAGGTATGACTTTAGTAATAGAAGTTGGAGTAATTTGAATGTTTAACAATAGGTTAACCTGTTTAATTGGAATGAAAGAAGACGATGAACATAAGATTCAATAGTTGAATTAGAAGAAAAGTTCTTTGGAAATAGTTCTGCTTTATTCTTGGGAGAGGTAAAAAGTTCAGTCCCTTGAATGAGAGATGGAATGTTAGACCTACCTTTGTTAACAACATTGTTGATGATTTTCCGAAAGTCTCTAAAGCCTAACTTCTAAGGATACAAGATTTAGTGATTTTGCAGGTGTTGATGGGATCAGCCTTTTTGAGAGCAACCACAGAGTATGGGAAACCTTACTACCGAGCAAAAACTATGAGGAGAGTAAAGAAGATTCAACATTCATCATCCTAGGCAGGAAGCAATGTAACACAGGTTTCCATCTGCGTTAGCCTAATAAATGAAGAAGGGGTCAGGGGCTTGTTAGCAAAGTTATTCTGCTTTTCCCTAAAGTCTTTGCCTAGAAGGCCTTCTAGATTATAGTAGCTGGATGCAGTTAAAATCTGCCCATCTCTAGCCTTTACTTAACCAAGAAATGGTTAAGTAAAGGCTAGAGATTTCCTGTGAATCTTTGTTAAGATGACCGATATATTTTCTCCACCTTTAAAATTGCATATCTTTTTTTCTAGTTAACCTTAGATATTAAATTTGGTATCAAAATTTGTCATTTGATAATCTCTATTACGGGTGATGCAGAAGTTATCGGACAAATCCTAAATTCATTATTTGAGCATAATAATTAGTTTTTGTGGTTTTATGCGTAGGCATAAATGTTCTATAAAAAATAAACTTTATTATTTGAAGCACAATTATTTAAAATGAGGTTAAATGCAACTGAACGAGAATCTTTTTGAAAGCGACTAAAAATGTTTTTTGTAAATAAACCTAATATAAAAAATAAAAAAAATCGTAAATCATTTTGAAAAGGAAGGATTTGCTCAAAGTACAATATACGATAACCTAAAAAGACTTGAAACTGTTCAATCGTTTTCTGATAGAAAACACCCTGGTCGTCTGACATCCTGGATAAGAAGAAAAGAGAAAAGAAAGCCGAATTAATGAGACTTGTCAACAATGGAAAAGGGGTCAGTCAGAGAAAAATATGTATTAAATTTGGTGTAAATCAATCGACAATTGGTCGTCAGTTAAAAAAAATGAATATTAAATATAGAAAACGTGAAAAGACTCCAAAATACACTATAGAACAACAAATAAAGACAAAGAAAAGAAGCAGAAAACTACTTAAACAACTCTATAACACGAAATTGCTTCTAGTCATTGATGACGAAAAATACTTTTGTTTTGCAGGGGACAACATGCATGGAAATTCTGGATACTACACAAACAACAAAAAGACATGCCCAGAAAGTGTTCGTTTTATAGGAAAAGAGAAATTTCCAGAAAAATTATTAATGTGGATAGCCATATCTGACCGTGGTATAACCGAGCCATTGTTTCGCACTTCCAAGGCTGTAGTGATCAATTCATCAATCTATATTAATGAATGTTTAGAAAAACGACTTCTTTCATTTATTTACAAGTATCATGGAGACTTTAACTATTTATTTTGGCCAGATTTAGCAAGTTCTCATTATTATAAAGATTCTCTAAATTGGATGGACCAATATGTCTATTACGTTGATAAAGAATCCAATCCCCCATATGTGCCTCAAGCACAACCAATTGAAAATTTTTGGGGACATTTAACACAGAAGGTTTACAAGGGAGATTGGCAAGCTTCAACAGAGCAAGTTTTGATTGATCGCATTAAACTAAAACTAAAAGAAATTGATTTAAACTTTTTACAGTCGCATATGAAAGACGTCCGAACAAAATTGAGATCAGTTGCAGATGGTGTTGTTTTTTCATATAAAAAATAATATATTTTCATTAAAAGATAAATGCTTTATTTAAAAAAAATATAATAGCAGTTTGTTTTTTTATTTATAAATAAGTTATTGACGTTTTTATTTTGTCTGATAACTTCCGCATTACCTGTTATAATAGAATTAATTTGATTTAAAAAATAAAAGTTTAAATTTTTTATGAAAATATATATTTAAATTTATTGATTTATTACTATTGATTTAACTATTTTTAAAAACCAAATAATTTAAAAACCAATGTTTATAGACATCAAATTTTCATTTTTGATGTAAATTGGATAAACTGAAAAATATATTAACTACAGCATTGCATTTCTGAGAACTTATAATGGTGATAGTGGGAAAACTTTATTAGCTGTTAGAGTGAAATGATTTATGCAAATCCTATTGCTCAAACCGGAGTATAATATACTATTACAATTTTTTGTTTTTGTTTTATTAAGGAATATTGTTTTGAAAATAGTATTTTAACAAACAAAAATCACACATTTTCCGCGATTGGATTTTTTGTTTGAAAATGAATCTCTATTTTTGTATTTAATGAAAAATTAAAAAATAGCATATTTCAGCGGGCGTGTTTTTTTTAACATTAATCATATAACAGCGGGCGTGTTTTTTTTAACAAAGGTTTTTTGTGTTTAATACATTAAACACAAAAAACCTTTACTTTTCCAAAACTATTATAAATTTTATCTTATCTCAATTAAAGTCTAAAGATTTATTATTTTTCATAATTGATTCAATGCAGCATTAGACCAAACAACACCTTGATCATCATACCAAAACTAACTACAACAGATGTTGATATAAAACAATTTACATTTTCACAATCTTCTCTAATGGAAGCGATTTCCAGCAAAGCTCATGCAATAAATGTTTGAAAAAATTTTCTATCTTTAAAAATGCTGAAAATTACATATTCACACAGGCATCGGAGCATGGGACAGGTAGTACCGGGTTACATGATAGCATTAGCATGGTGATTGTGATAATCCTGATCCTGACCTGACCTGGATTAGTTAAAAGGAATTACTTTGGAAATGTATTAGGAAAGACATTATTTTTAACAAATTACTGGAGATTAAGGTGAGCGTAGGTTTTATAATTGGAGTAACTAGTTAGTTACTGAGCTCACACTGCATCAAAAATTTAAACAGAACACAAACATAAAGTAATTTGCATGTGAGTAAACAACGTGACAAAGGTTTAGACAGAATACAAACAAATATATAATCAGTTATAATTAGTGCAATAACAATATAAACTACGTTATTAAATATCGTAATTAAAAGCCTTTGTATTAAAAAAGATCTAGTTATAATAAAGGATTACTTGTGAGGTTTGGAACTTTGAAAGTTTGAGAACAGAGGTCTAAAATACTTCAGATAAAAATTTGCAAACTAGTTTGGAAAACCTTAATTAAGATTTCAATTGCTGTTTTAATTACTGCAATTACTAATTTTTTTAATTTTCAATTATTAACCATGTGTATTAACATATTTCATATACTCAATTATTAGAAATGCGTCAATATGCATAAAGACATAAACACAATGTCTTTGCAGATGAAACATTTTTGTCAGCCGGATGAAGTAAAAAGACATCTAATACTAATATAAAAGATACCTATTTTAATATTAACAATAATTGCTTGGGTATTTTATATATCATGGATTTACTAAGATAACCATAACCTAAACATTTATTATATTCTGATACCTTGGTTTATAATAATCTGATACCTTGTATTAGATTATTATAACCTGATACAAGGTATATCTAATACCTTGTATCAGATGTTTATTATCTTTGAAAAACAAACTACAAGATGCTCTTGTTTTTGAATATGCAGCATATAAATGGATATAAAAGAATATAAATGAGAGAGACAATTTTTTAAGATATATGCCAACATGTATTTATACAATATATGCCAACATTATGTTATTTGAGAACATATTTTTAATTTTTTATAAATGATAAAAAGTCAAAATCAGTTATATAATTAATATAAGATAAACTATTGTTTAATAATTTCATTCAATGAAATCCCCATCTACTTCAATAACAGCTTTGATTCGAGACCTAAACCGACTGCAAGCATGCTTGAGATGGCCCTCATCTATGTTATCCATTACTCGGACAATGGATTCTTTCATAGAATCTTTGGTGTTATGGGGATGTTTATTAATATCTCTCTCAACAACGCCCCACACATAATAATCAATGGATTCAGGTCTGGAGACTTAGGAGGCCACAAGTTTGGAGTGATGTGATCATAAAATAAAAGTAGTCCGCCAACCATTCCTGAGTGTTTTGAGCCTTATGTGGTGGTGCAGAGTCTTGTTAAAAAATGTAGGGCCTTCCATTTCTTACTATATCAATCCAAGGTTTAGCAACAGTACCCAAGACTTCAATGTAAGCAGCAGAAGTGGCTCTTAGTCCTTGTGGAAAGAAGTGTGGTGGCATCACATGTCCTTTATTGCTAGCAACCCCCAAAACCATAACAATTGCAGAAAATTTTGTGTGCTTGACTGTTGGAACTTTGCAAAGGTCATCACACAGCCATCTGTCATTTTTTCTGTTTATTTTTTGATCTTGATCAAAGTTTTTCTCATCTGAAAAAAACCAAAGCATGACTTGCTCAGCAGGATGTTTCAGTTTGTTTAAAGCCTCTTGGACCTTATCAAATGATTCACTTTGGTGGTCTCGGACATAAACTGACCTCTCCTCATCACATTAGCAAATTAGCGTAGATTTTCATGAACAGTCCTTCAAATTGTGGCTTCTGAAACACCCAGGTCTTTTGCGATGGACCTCATTGACTTTTAGGGGCTCTCATCATGAATATTCTTAACTTGATGAATAAATTCAGGTGTTCTAGTTGTGTCTGACCGTTACTTGTGCTTTTTACCTTTAGCAGCTTGATTAAAATCACCATCATTTTCTTCTAACTCCTTGCAAACTTTAAGAACAAAAGAAAGGGCAACTTTAAGAAATTGTGCAATTTGTAAATTGCTATGTTCTGCCTTTAATGCTACAGTTACAGCATGTCTTTTCATTTCTTGTGTTAGTTTATTATCTGTCATTTTTAATTATCTGCAAAAACTAAAAAAAATTAATGTAACATAATGAAATGATGACATGCAATGTTTTCAAATAGCTGATGCACCCTGTACAACAACATATATATCAAAAGTTATACACCAACATACATATTAAAAATTCCAACTATTAATATAAAACATTTCAATTTGTAAAATTAGAAAATTCTGTTTACTCTTCAGTTCATTAACAGTATCATGTAACGGTATCATGTAACAGTATATTTAAACTGTTTAAGTATACTAATTATTAGTACTACCTTTTTGTAGCTGCATATATTTTATATTCACTATTAGTAAGTTAATGGTATGTAACCAAGTAAAAAATTTATTTTTCATGAAAATATTTGATGAAATTACAATACTAATAAAATAAGTATATAAAAATTAAAATGCAGAATAATATTCACATCTTTGAATGCAATTTCAAAATATACTGAAAACATAACT
Source organism: Hydra vulgaris (assembly GCF_038396675.1). NCBI lineage: Eukaryota > Metazoa > Cnidaria > Hydrozoa > Anthoathecata > Hydridae > Hydra > Hydra vulgaris. Next base: position 44,162,456 of record NC_088931.1, read on the forward strand.
TTGAAATGTATGAATACAAAATAAAAGGTGTTTGAATTTGAATTA
>NC_088931.1:44167500-44207500 GCF_038396675.1 Hydra vulgaris
TGGTAAATCTATAGTTAAGGGGCCCAAAATAGATCAATTTTTTGTTTTTAAAACAACAAAAACACTCTAAACTTATTTCTGGTAAAAAGTTTATTTAGTTTGTATGTATATATATATATATATATATATATATACATATATATATATATATGTATAGATGTATATATATACATATATATACATATATATATATATATATACATATATATATATACATATATATATATATATATATATATATATATATATATATATATATATATATATATATATATATATATATATATATATAATTGATTTACCAGAAACACATCATTGATTTACAGGAGTCTTGAACTCCTGTAAAATTGCAGTCTAAAAAGTCTAAACTTTTTAAGTGATTAAGATCATATTTATATGCTATTCTAATACGGTAAAGATAAATTATCAAGTTAACTTAAAAATAAAAATAGGATTTTTGATAATAATAAAGAGAAAATAAAGAGACAAAATTTTTGTTAAAGAATTTGTATTCTGTCATCACTCTTTGTCAGAAGAAGTTGTTGACTTCGTTGTAACTACCTATCTTCCCCATAATAGATTAGGCTTTATAAAAACTTTAAAATGAAACTTAAGACGAAATCAACTCTAACCACTGCGCCTCACTTATTCTTCCTAATGCGCTTCACTGCACCTCACTTACTCTTCCTAATATTCATTACTTTCATGACTTAACAAATTTTTTTTTATATCTATTTATTTTTTTAAACTCTATAATATTATACTTTTCTACAGGTGGATCAGAATCGTCTATTCTTAATAAATGTTAATAAGGTCAATAAGGTCAGTTTAACCTAATTTTAACTTGGAAAACATATCAATAAATTGGAGTTTTCCAATACCCTACCAAACCATTGAACCATACCATCACGTTACCGCCACCATAATTGAGAGTTCCTTTCACACAGCCTAATTTGAAGGCTTCTCCGGATTTTCTTCAAACTTTTTGGGCTCCGTCAGATGACTTTAACTTAAATTTCGATTCGTCGTCCCACAGGATCTTTTTCCAGAAACTTAACGGCATGTTTTTGAACTTCTTAGCAAACTCCAATCTTCTTTTCATGTGTTTCTTACTCAAATATGGTTTATTGTACACAAGTCGAAATATATTTTCAAAAATTTTTATTACAGAAAAGTTGGAGAAGCCTACAAATTAGGCTGTGTGAGAGGAACTCTCAATTATTGTGGCGGTAACATGATGGTATGGGGTTGAACGGTTTGGTAGGGCATCGGAAAACTCCAATTTATTGATACTATATTGGATAAGGTGCAATACAGAAACATATTAAAATAAAATTTGAAGTCATCTGTTTGAAAACTTCGGCTAGGATCTGGGATTTATATTTCAGCAAGATAATGATCAATAATAGTGCCACTAAAACCAAAGAGTGGTTTGCTCAAATAATGTTAAGGTCTTGGAATGGTCCGCACAATACTGGATCTTAATCCCATTGAATATTTGTGGGAAATTTTTGACCGAAAAATTGGAGATCGGTCATTTAGGCTTCAACAATTGCCACTTTGAGGTTATCCAGAAGCTGTAATCCAAGCACAGGGAGGCCCAACAAAGTATTAAAATAGTTGTTTTGTTATATAATAATTAATTTGGAAACAAATAATGTGTTTGATCGAATATTTTTTTGACCATAAAAAAACAACCTAAGTTCCTTTATTTTAAGACTAAAAATTTTGTGATTCATATTTTACATTAAAATAAATAAAATCTATTTAAAAACATGTTCTTTTATTTTTATTAATCTTGAGTTTACCAAAAAAATCTAAATTTATGAAAATACAGCACTTTTTTTTGGAAAAATATTTAAAAAATGTTTGGTTAGATAGTTTTTTGAGATACTGTATATATTAGGGTGTCTCGTTTTCAGGGTCACATTTTATTTTGACTGCTCCTAGCATTTTTCTGCTGCGTATATGTGAGAAAATTAGATCTGTAAAGTTTTAGAGCTCTAACTTTATTTTTGTGACTACACAAGCCACCTTCAGTTTCATAAATCATAATTTTAGGGTGAAAAAAGCTTATTTTTACAGTGCTTGTGTAGTCACAGTTTAAAAGATACAGGCTTATGTTGAACCATGTACTTTTAACCTATTAACCCTCATTAGTCTGTATAAGCTTAACATTCCTCTCTACAGCATCATTAGTTACAGGAATGTTGGAGATAAAATCCTTGAACTTTGTGTAGCCAGACAATCTGTTCCTCATACTAGGTGGAATCTTCATCCATTCAAGCTGCTGGCTATCTATTTTTAAGATGTTAAATATCAAAATGGGTTCTGAATCAACAAACTCAGACAACCTTTTTGTATTTAATTTGTAGAAAAGAGAAAGAGAAGCAACATTACGACCATGTGATAATGGTTGGAGATTGGCTGCAAGAGCAGGTCCAACTATGTTTACAACGCGTTTTTGCACCTTGTCTAAAAGAGAAAGGGCATTATTAGAGGATCCGCCCCTGATATGGCAACGATATTCCATACAAGGCCGGATTCGAGATTTTTAGAGAAATAGAATAGAATCCGGAGTAAGAAAGTGTCAAGCTCGATAAAGAGATGCAACTTTAGCAGATGCTAATTTTGCAACAGATTTGATATATGGTTTCCAAGAAAGATTGGAAGAAAGAGTTAACTCTTGAAGATGAAGGGTAGATGACTCATCAAGTACATTACCGTTCATAAATATAGGAAAATCTAAATTATTGTGATAACGATTGGTTGAAAAAAATTGAGTTTTATCTGAATTAATGTTTACCAGCCACTGTGAGCCCCATGCTGTAGCAGGAGTGAGATTCTTTTCAAGTTCAAAAGCCTTCTCTCAGCAATCAAAGAGAGTGTTGGCTTCTTATCATGACAAGAATAAATGGTAGTATCATCAGCAAACAATGCCACCTTAGATGTGAGAATATCTGGAAGATCCTTAATATAAATTAAAAAGACTATAGGGCCAAGAATTTAACCTTGAGGAACCCCAGAACTTACAGAATAAGAAGAAGAGTGCTTCCATTGAGGACAACTTTTATATTACGATTGGAAAGGAAGAATTCAATAATCTTAAAGATGTTACCAGATACACCATAAGAAAAAAGCTTATGGAGAAAACCAGCATGCCAAACTTTATCAAAAGCTTTAGAAATGTCAAGAGCGATGGCCCTAACCTTTCCACCTTTATCTAATGTACGATAAAACCTACTGGTTATTTCGGTTAGCAAATCAGCTGTAGAACGAGAAGATTGAAATCCATATTGATGATCAGAAAGTAAGTTAATAGGGTCAAGGTTAGAAATTAAGTGTTTGTTAATTAAAGATTCAAAAACCTTAATTATGATAGGAAGAAGACTAATGGAACGGTAGTTAGATAATCAGATGGCTCTCCAGAATTTTTGAAAATAGGGATAACAGATGTCACTTTCCATCAGGCTGGAAAACAAGACTCTGATAGGCACTTATTGAATAGTTTTGAAAGTATAGATGACAGCTCCGGAGAACACTTCAGCAAGACTATAAAAAGTATGTTGTCCAGGCCACAAGCTGTAGATAAGTCTAGGCAGGAAATCACTTTAGATACAGAAGCTGGAGTGATATGAATGTCAAGCAATGGATCAACCTGTTTGTAAGCAACATCAGGTAGATTGCAACTAGTGGAGTCAACACACACACTAAAAAACACACCCACAAAAAGGCAGAGTCTCTAGACTACAAAAAAAATTAAGTGACCTGGGGTTTGATTATCGACAGTATGTTTTGACTCTCTCGTTTATGAAGCGAACGATTTACCACTACCCCACTACTGCTTTTATTTAATTCATTCTTTAAAATTATGAAAATCTTATAGTAGCATTTGACAACAGTGGTCCTTCTTTAAACTACAAAATTTTAGGATGAAAAGATGATATGATATTGCTCTATTTCTAAACAAACCATTTTTAAAAAAGAAAATAGGTATTTTCATAAAATTAGTTTCCTGCCATCTCTTCATTGTGCAAGATTGCAAGAATTCAAATTTAGTTCATGGATTTTAAAGTTATTTTCTTATAAACTCATCTCAACTAGATGTAGTTTGTGAACTAGTGTGTGAAGTAGTTTGTGAACTAGTTTGTAAACTAGTTTGTAATTTTTTTAATTGGCACAAAATATGGTTTGGAAACATTTTTATTAAAAATAATTTTGGTGATCTTAAAAAAGATATCAAGAAAGTTGGTAATTGCCAGGAAGCTCATAATTGTCTGAAAATGCATCCATTCATCACAGCAATATATGTGCTGAAAGAGCAGTAAAAGTTGCTTAACACTTTCCTCAATGTATAAACTTGGAGAAACTTAATTCAAAATTAATATTTTTATAAGATTACCTTTCCCCTTACTCACTTTCCTTAGGATAAAACTTAAGAAATGCCTTATGTTGAACAAGGCATTTCTTTGATTTCATGCATTTAGCAGCGCATGTAAGCATATGCTACTTTAGCTACCCTAAGAAAAATCATTTTTATTTAAGAATTTAATAATTGTTCAACTTTTAAACACAACACTATTTGTAAAAATTTATTGAAAATCGTTTTAAGTGTTTTAAATATTTGGTAACTATATTTTAGTAATTTTGATTTTAATAATGTTTTGTATTTGAATAGTTTTTGTCTATATATATTATATAGACAATAACAAATACAAAACATAAGTAAAATAACAAATACAAAACATTTAATAAGTTTACTATTATTTTTATTTTCTTATCGATCTAAATTCTGTTCATTTAATTTTTATTAATGGGTAATAATTTTCATAGTGCTTTAAGGCGCTTTTTAAATAAAAGAAATAATTACGGTAAACTTAATGATTAAAAATGAATATGCATATAAATAAAAATATTAGGCACATTTAATAAGTTACATCCCCAATACAGAAGTTTAAAAGTAACTAAAACCTAACAAAACTTAAGCCTAATGATAGAAAAATTGATTACAATAACTTATAAGTTATCGACATCTTATAAATAATCAATTTTTCTATTACTATTAATATAGTCGTAAAGTATATGAAAAAAAACAAACTTATTTAACCAGTTTATGAATTATATGTATTAATATTAACCAATTTTTATAATAATCTTTGCACAATGATTCTTACTCTTTTTTATACATTACCTTAAGTATATAAAATAAATTATATATTATGTAAGTTTCATATTTATAGTTAAAAATGATTTAAAATTTTTTTAGAACTTTACAATTATTTATGTAAAAATGGGCTATCTACGCGAAAAAAAAGAATCTCAACTTGATTTGTTACCTCAAATGCTATTGTGTTTGTCAGTAAACCATGTGAAACACCAAACAATGTATTTGTTAATTTTTTTCTTTTTATTTACATTTTCAGAATTTTAGTACACATTTCAGTTTAATACAATATATATACATTTACATTTTAAAAATTTTACATTTCAATATAATTTCATGATAATACATAATTTATTTATTGTTTTTAAGGATACTTCAAGCCATACTGTTGCAATTGAGTTATTTTCCTTACCCTGATGATTTAAATGAAAAGAAGAAGTTGCTTTACTTTGCAGATAACAGCAAAGTTAGAACATTTATGTTAGAATATTTCCAAGATTTTTTATTACTTCCTTACAAGTAGGTCTAATTTTTCAATTTTTATTTTAAAAATCCTTTTTTTTATAATCGTTATTTTTTAATTCTGATTTACTTCCAACACAGCTGCAAGCAACCACTATTACCACTATTCATTTTAGAGAGTTCCTAAGGGTTGAAGTGTGGGGAAAAAAACTAGACAAATAAAAGTTTTTAGAGTATGCAGGGACAGATACAGTGAAAGAATGAGACTTCGTTGAATGATGAGTCAAGCAAGAATGAGTTTTAGTTGATGGAATTAGAGATGGTAGCTCCTTTGACAAGCAGCCATGAAAGTATTTGTAGAAAAGAAAAAGAAACTTTATGTTGATGGGAAAGAGGCTCAAGCTTAGCAAATAGAGCGGGTCCAACGTTAACAATGCGTTTTTGGACCTTGTCTAGAATAGAAAGAGCATCATTAGAAGAACCAGCCCAAATATGACAACAGTATTCCATACAGAGACAAATCCGAGATTTGTAGAGAATGGAATCAGGAGAGAGAAAATGACGTGCATGATAAAGAAAAGCAACCTTAGCAAATGTTAATTTAGTAATTGGGTTGTAGATACGGTTTCCATAAAAGGTCAGTAATCAATATAAACAATAATCAATATAAACAGTAATCAATATAAACAGTAATCAATATAAACAGTAATCAATATAAACAAGTAATCAGTAAACAATAATCCGAGAAGATGTAAAGGCTCAGTGGATTCAGTGAGAGGATTGCCATTCATTAATATATGAAATTGCCATTCGTTAATATAGGAAACTGCCATTCATTAATATAGGAGTCGTCAGTACTACTATAGTTGTTACAGTAAATAACTGAGTTTTGTTGAAGTTAAAATCTGAGCCCCATCCTTCAAGGATGACTTAAATAAATGGTTAGAAGAAAACAATTTAATAATCTCAAAAACTTTCCCAGATACACTATATGAAACAAACTTATAGAGAAGACTAGCATGCCAAACTTTGTCAAAAGCTTTAGATATGTCAAAAGCAATAGCCCTTGCCTCTCCGCCTCCATCTAATGCTTGATAAAATCTTTCAGTCACAGCAGTTAGCAAGTCAGCATTAAAGCGAATGGATTGAAAACCGTCTTGATTGTCTGACAGTAAGTTTTTTGACTCAAGATGGGATGTGAGAAATTTGTTGATCAAAGACTTAAAGTCCTTTCAAATAACAGAAAGAAGACTGATTGGACAATAATTAGATGGGTCAGAATGATCACAAGAGTTTTTGAAAATTGGAGCAACAGATGCCATTTTCTAGCAGGCACAAAAACAAGACTCGGTCAAGCACTTGTTAAATAGTTTTGAGAGAATTAAAAGGAGTTCTGGAGAACACTTTTGTAAGACTATGACAGGAATGTTGTACAAGCTGTAGAAGAGTTAAATTGACTTTAGCAACAGAAGCTGGAGTAATTTGAATGTTTAACACTAGGTTAACCTGTTTAATTGAAATGTAAGGAAGAGAATGGCCATAAGATTCAAGAGTCGAATTAGAAGAAAAGTTCTTTGCAAATAGTTCTGTCTTATCCTTGGGAGATGTTATAAGATCAGTCCCATAAATGAGAGACGTTAGACCTACCTTTGTTAATGGTTCTGTTGACAATTTTCTGAAAGTCTCTAGAGCCTAACTTCTGAGATAAGATGCGAGATTTAGTGAACTGAGAATAATAGAGCTTAGCATCTAGCAGCACCTTTTTAAATCGCACAGTGGGAAAAAATCGAGTTTTTTGTGCCAAAATTATTTTCGTAGTTTTTTTTATTAGAATAGCTATATTTATATATAAAATGCATAAATAAAGTAATAAACATGTAATTATATAATATAAAAATTAGCTTGTATTAAAAAAATTAAATTTTGGTGAAAAATATGAAATATTTTTAATGGACAAGATAACTTTTATCAGTATAAATGTTAAAAATATTACTTTTCAATGCATGTATTTGTCATAAAATAACTTTTTTAGATTTATATTTACAGAACTTATTTATTATGACAGTAATGAAAGATTTTGTAGGTATTCTTTGTGTACAAAACATCTTTTTTACATGTTCAGTATTTCTCATCAACTGATCATTAACTGAAGATTAATCTTTTGTTATAACATTTTTTATTGCAAAAAGGAGCAAAATATTTATGATGAATGGCTATTTACTAAATATAAATAAATAAAGTGTAAATAACCGCATAAAATTACGCTTACATTAATATTTAATGTCTTTTTAACTAGATATTTCCTCTAATGAACATGTCTTCACCATTATGACAAATTTTCACTGTGCAATGCCGACATTGATTTTTAGGTATTTTGGCACGCTTACAGTTGTTTGCTCTCAAGAGAGTTGTTCTTTTGAAAAAGATGAAAAAAATTATTAGGATTAGATTTAGCAGCTGCACAAGAGGGTGAAAACCATGAAGTAGAATGAGGCATGACTTGGAACCAATTAGAAGGAATAAAAGCTTCCGTTTTTGCCTGAATCCAGGAGGTTAATAGGAGGCACATTTTTCAGCTGAGTGGAAAATGAACCCGAGGACCATCATTAAGAAAATCATGAAAAGGAATCCCAGCTTTAGGGTAGTGTAAGTAGTGCAATCATAAGGTGAGTCAAAAAAGGAAAACCAAGATAAAAGATTTAAAAAGATCATATTATCATAGGTCAGAACCACTTAAAGGAGAAAATGGAGAAATTGAACACAAGCTAAGATCAGAGACCAGACATAAATCAAGGAGTGAAGGTAAATGATTAGGGTTGTCAGGAAAACAAGTCGCAATGTTAACTATCTGAGTAAGAGATTTAGAAATGCAAAAGTTTTAGGTTTTAGTGCCAGCAGGGTCAGTGGCGCTAGAGCCAAGCCATTCAGTGTGATAAATAATTCAGTGGGGTAAAGAGAGAGGACATGGTCAATTTGATCAGAAATTACATCTAAGAGAGTGCAATCTTGGGAAGAAGGAGAACAATAAACAACAAAGAAAAGATGATAAAGTGAAAAGGTGCTAAGCAAAAGCACATGAAAGAATGGTCAAATGATTTGATTCTGATTTTACAACAAATAGGTGAATTGAATATGTATACCCCCATATATTTTTGCATATGTATACCCCAAGCCAAGCATGTGACTAGTGGGATCTTTGCTACTCAAAGGATAGTACCCATCAACATTGAGATCAGAAGAAGGAGTAGCAGAATTTAAATTAGTCTCACTAAGAGTAAGCAAATCTGGTAAGTTTTGATGGAAGGTTGTTTCATAGACTACAAATATTAGTAAAAGATATATTAAAACAGTTAGGTGGTGGGGATGATAGCATGATTTAAGTTTAAAGAGAACTTGACTCATTTATAGATATAGAATGACCTCCTAAGCAAGCAGTTATGCAATTTTCTCAGTCCTGTTAATTAACCCTAAGTCGTAACATATGGCTCCTTTTGTGGCCTCGAAGATGCGCACTTTAAGTATTAACAGGAACACTATCCATTCGCAACATGATACTGTTAATACTCTGATATTTTGCAGCTGTTGATGGAATTAACCTCTTTAAGAGCTACCGCAGAGTTTGGGAAACCTTACTACCAGCCGGCCTCACAACCATTAAAATTTTAGAGCTGTACCCTCATTAGGAGATAAAAGGAAGAGTTGTAAAGCCACTATCAAGGAAGCACAAGCAAAAAACTATGAGAAGAGTCAAGAAGATTCATCATTCATCATCCTAGGCAGGAAACAATGTAACATTAGGTTTTACATGGTTTACATCTGCGTCAGCCTATAGATGGATAAAGGGTCAGGGGCTGATTAGCAGAATTATTCTGCTTTTCCCTTAAGTCTTTGCCTAGAACGCTTTCTATATGGCAGCAGCTGGATGCAGTTAACATCTGTCCAAGATGAAAATTTTTATTGAGGCACTATCTCTTGTCTTTACTCAACCAAAAGCCCCAAGGCTGGGGACTTTTAGCTGCATGGAGTTAACATCTGTCCAAGACTCTACATGGCAGCAGGGCATCAAACAGGTAGTACTGGGTTAAAAATAACCAGTAGCAGGGTGATAGTGATGATACTGAACCTGACTTGACCAGGAGTACTTAAAAGAAGCTACTTCCTGCAAACAGTGCCTTAAAACATTGGGCATGATATTTTTGAAATGCAATAGGAAAAATATTACATCTTACAAAATACTAGAGATAAGGGTGAGCGTAGGTTTGGAGTGTCTAGTTAGTTAGTGAGATCACACTTCCTCAAAATAGATTTAAACAGGACATTCAAACATTGAAATGGAACACATACATAGATAAAGTGACTTATGTGTGAGTAAACACTGTGCCAGAGGTTCGCTCAGAACACAAACATACATACATAAAGTAACTTACAGGTGAACCAACACCCTGCCAGAGGTTTATAACACAAACATACAAAGAGCAACTTACAGGTGAGTGAACACCGCGTCAGAGGTTTAGACAGAACACAAACATACATATAAGTAGATTACAGGTGTGCTGAAACAGTAACTAAAGCACCTCCAACTATATAAAAGCCACACAAAAAAATAAGTAAAGAAATATATATATATATATATATATATATATATATATATATATATATATATATATATATATATATATATATATATATGTATATATTACTTTCGATATGACTGATTTTAAATAGTACTGATGACAGGAAGCAAACTCCTTCGAGCCTTTGCTTAGAAAGCGAATCCTATAAGGCAGCTGAACATGGAACAGGTTGCACTGGATTACATGTTACCAGTAGCAGGGTGATCATGAAACTATACACCTGACCTGACATAAAACTTTTACTAAAACTGACATAAAAATTTTATTAAAACTTGACTTTTACTAAACTATGTTTTATTTTGTAAAAGTTGTTTAAGTACATTATTCCGAAATAATTTTTTTAAGCTTTTTTTTACAAATGGAAGTTATATCACTATTGTTTGTGATATTTAAAGACATTTTATTATTATTTTTTTGATTTTCTTTTTTATCTAAGTAATTTTGATAATTTATTTAAAATAAAGTATATATACTTTGTTTCACATTTTATTTTTTTGTGTTTTAATTAACTTTTACCTTTCGTTTATTTCAGTTTTTATCTTGATTATGGAATCGAAAAGGCTCCTCCACCAGCACTTAGTAAAGCAGCGTGTCTCAAATTTAAAATGGATTCTTCGTTTTCTAAAGAAGAAATTGAACTAGTGAGTATTTAATAGTATTTTAGGTTTTTTTTATTGGTGTTTGGGTTCATTTTAAAACACTGTAGTCAGTTTGAAAATATTTTTTAAACAATCTACTTGCAGTCATGTTTAGAATTAAAAATTTTTATTGATGTTTGCAAGCAAACTTTTTTAACGAATGTAGCACTTGCAGTCATATCTTTATGTTTAAACTTTTTAAACTGGTGTTTGTAAGCAAACTTTTTAAAACATTGTAGTCACTTACAATCACATCTTTAGAATTACATCACATTATAGATTTGTACTATATTACTGAATTTTTACATCAATTAAATTTTTACATCAATTTTTACATTTTTAATTAGCGATAAGTACATTTTTAATTAGCGATAAGCGAGATAAGTACCTCAAGAGCTAGCAAACATGAATTTTAATGGATTTGTGATTTATAAAATCTATCTTCAAAATTTTTAAATTATTTTAATATCTCTGGAATCAGCATAACAATAGATTTTTAAAACTTTTACAAATTTCAAAAGGTTTGTGAAAAACTTATATTTTTTAGTTTTTTTATATTTAAGGAATATTTTGTGATTTTTGATATAAAAATATTTTTTTCAAGTTTTTTTTGAAGTTATCTTTTTTTTTGTATTTTTTTGAAACCGAGTTTTTCTTTTCTACATTTTTGTTTGTTATAAGCTTTAAGGTCATTCTATCGCAAATGAAATTAAATCTCAGAATTTGCTGAAACTTTTTTGATTTTGTACATATATGTTAAAAAGCATGTTTTGAAAATTTCAGTTAAATATCTAATACGATCTTTCAGTTAAATATCTAATAATTTTTAAGTAAATAATTAAACATTTCAGTAGTGATTTTGCATAAAATTTTACTCATTATGCAAAAAAAAAAAAGTTTTTTTTCATAATTTTTAAGAGCTTATATAATTCTGAAGAAGTTGGTTTTAGATTTTTAACATATTATTTTTATATTATTTTATTTATATACTATTTTTATTTTTCAATTATTTAAGACAGCAAGTATGCTATGGATACTTTTAGAAAAAACAAAAAATTTAAAATCTGGAAATTTAATTTTTTTTTTGATAATGATGGGATTAAGTTTTTGTGATTTTAAGCAGCGTTTTTCTAATATGAAGCTAAGTTTATTTTTTCCAAAATTTAATTTTTCAACATTTCAATTTCTTACAAGTCTATGTTAGTGGGAGTAAAAAAGTTTTATCTTTATTTACGATTACAAAATTATTGATATACAAAAAATACTTGTTTGTATTTATTATATTTCTTTTGGACACATAAATGTGATTCTTAATTTTTGATTTTTAATAGTAAATTATATTAAAGTGATTTTGGATCATTCTTATGTATATTGATCCGGTTGTACTGAGAACGGTTATGCATACAAGAAATAGATGCTAAAATATTTGTCAGTCATAATTTGCGTTTATTTTAAGTTATTTTAAAGTCCATAGTTGCACAATTGCGTGGTTTTGACAGGTTTTCATTATGCCATTTTTCTTTACTTACCCTTATTAACACTTAAATTGGTGATTCTATATCAGGTTTACTGACTTTTACCCTTATCAACAATTTAATTTGTGATTCTTCAGGTTTTTTCTTATTTAAGTTTAGTTGCTATTCCCACTAGTAAACTGGCAACATAAGAAACTCTTTTGTATAATGTATAATTTACATATGAAATTCAACTTTTAGATAAATTTAATTTAAAAAGAATACAAATAAGTCTGAAACTTGTTTCATTATTCATTGTTTATTATCTTTTGATGAAATTCGATAGTTATCTTTTTAGCTGTCATTTCATAAATAAAAAAAAAACAAGTTTCGCAATGAAAAATAACCAATCAAGAAACAAAGTTTCACAAATAACAACTTTATAAATTTATTTTTTTATAAATATATGTTTTAAAAAATGATGTATTTTTTTTGTAAATACATTAAGCAATATTTTTTAGAAGAACTTGAGATTCTGTTTGACTACAAGCATTTTCAAATCTTGTTTTTTTCAGTTAAAAAATAATAATTACTGCTTATTTTTTAGGCAAAAATTGGAATACTGAAGTTTTTAAGTCTTCATGTCTTTCCTGAGTGTGAAGTCATTATTCCTCTTATTGCTGGATTAGGAGATGCAAAACAAAGGTGATGTATATTCACAAAAAATTAACATTTTATGATTACATTTATAGTTTGGCATTAATCTAACTTAATTATTGAAAAAACTAAAAATTAACTAAATCTGCTCAATATTAAACACTTATAGTTAAAGTGCTTTTTTTCCTATAAGATAAGATATGCCTATAGTAAAAGATCTAAATTATATGCTTTTATAAGTAGGGTAATGACTTAATGGTTGTTGTTGTTGAGTTTTATACATTACATAAGTTTTTTTTGTATTTTAGCACAGTTAACTATTCACAATTTTTTGTAGTTGATTTTTTAATAGGTGAAACAGGATTTAGGTGAAAGCATTTTTTGTCATGTTTTCACCCAAACTCATACATTCTAAAGTTTTTGTTTTCTGATTAATTTTTTGTGGTTGATTTTTTAATAGGTGTATGGATTTAGGTGAAAGCATTTTTTGTCATGTTTTCACCCAAAATCATACATTCTAAAGTTTGTGTTTTCTGGTTAATATTTTTTCTGGTTTTCTGGTTATCATTTGTGTTTTTTAACTTTTTTATTGTCTCTAATTCTCTTTTTTTTTGGTATTTAAAAGTTTTATTCTTAATAGCAAATGCAGATAAAAGTTTAATGTACATAATGATCAATTTAAATTTGTAGCATCGTTGAGAAAGCAGAACAAGCTGTTAAAGCTGTAAGGTAAAACTTTCAGTCTAATTTTTGACACATCTAGTACTCATGACACATCTAGTACTCATTAGTGATGTGCCATCGGCTAATGCCGATTGTGGCTATTGATAGTTTTAATGTATTTATTTAAGGGTATTATAATAATATTAAGGATTTAAATTACATATTTAACATGTACCTATTCATCAGAAGTGATTTGACCTACTAGCCTATGCTATTGGTAGCCAGCAACCAATTAATCGGCTTAACAATTGGCTGATGGCATCGGTTGATTAATCGGCATTGGTCGATGCATCAGTATTGGCTATTAAGCCAAACTAAACTGGTGCATAGGCACACCTTATATATACAAGTTGCATACCTAATATTAAGATATTACCTTTATATACATACATTAAACCCTATAATGAGCCTCAATTGGCCTTTGCCAATGGCACATCACAAGTACTCATGACACATCTAGTAATCATGTTTTTTTTGATTGATTAAAATTGTTTTTTCTAAATAAAGCCATGAGGTTCTGGAAAATTTGGATGTAATTACAAAATTGATGCATATGTTTCAAGGAACACCATCGCAATTACAAAATAAGGTATTTAATATATAATAAAGGTTAAAAATTGGTGCTTATGTTTCAAGGAACACCGTCGCAGTTACAAAATAAGTTATTTAATATATAATAAAGGTTAAAAGTACATAATTTTTATTTTATAAAAGCATAATATTAAATTTTTTAATACATAAACTTATAAATATTATATAAGTGTTTGCATACTTTGTATAAAATATACAAGCTATATATATATATATATATATATATATATATATATATATATATATATATATATATATATATATATATAAAATACTAAACAAATATATAAAATATACATGTATTATATTAAATTACAACAACTGTTCATCTAGGAGTTTATAGTATCATTATTTTCATTTTAAAATGTTATAGTTTGATAATATAGTGTTTTAAAATTCTTATTGCGTAGTTAGTTTTTTTATTTTCTTTGAATTTAATTTAATTTTTTAATTTTTATTTAATTTTATTTTTTCAGGTTCCTGCTGATGCAATTAGAATGCCCTCAAGTATTCGTCAAAAAAAAAAGATTTTTCCATTTATTTTAAAATCAAAGCTTTCTACTAATTTCAATCCAATTATCTGTTTGCAAGTAAATTTCTTATTATATTAGTAATAAATAATATTTATATTGCACAATACATAAAATAAACATTCTTTCACTTAAACATTATTTTATTAAAGCGTTAAAGAAATATGTTTGATGTACAATTTTAAACTGTAATGAAAGTCTTCATAATAGCAAAATTTGCATTTAAAATTTTTTTTTAAATCACCAAAAAATGTTTAAAAAAAAAAAAAAAAAAGTAGGTAAAATTGCCATAATTAGAAACAACATTAATGCACAATTAAACATTAAATTTTTGTATATTAATCTTGTTCAAACTTTAAACTGTAGAGAAGTATAAAAAAAACTTTAAGCAACAGAAGCCTTGTTTTTTTGGGAAAACAGAAAAATTGGTAATTAGATATATGATGGAATAATATCACTCATCAGCACCTTAAAGATTTTATTGAGTCTATGCTTCAACAAATTAAACAGCTGCGTTTAGCTAAGGTGGACATACTAAGTATTAGTAATTCTTCCACTTCTCGACTGACTATTTACTGTAGTTTATAAAAAAGGTAAACACTGTACAAATATAGTGATTGTTTGGTGTTTTTGTTTTATCAAGCGAGAAATTCTTTTAAAAATTTACTGGACATATGACTTTATTCTGCCACTCTATATATATATATATATATATATATATATATATATATATATATATATATATATATATATATATATATATATATATATATATACATATATATATATATATATATATATATATATATATATATATATATATATATATATATATATATATATATATATATATATATATATAGTATATATATATATATATATATATATATATATATATATATATATATATATATATATATATATATATATATATATATATATATATATATATATATATATATATGTATATATATATATATATATATATATATATATGTATATATATATATATATATAGTATATATATATATATATATATACACATATACATATATATATAAATATATATATACAGTGGGTGGCCATTGAAATAGGGCCATTGAGTTTTCTACACATTTTTGTGAAATTTTATCCATAATGTAAAAAAAAATAATGGTTTACGGTAAAAAATAATTAAAAATTTAATGAATAGTTGTTTATTATCAAATATGAATATAAAAACAAACAATTTTTTTTTTTATATATAAAAATTGTAATGTTATCAATATTTTGTAAATCCACCTTTTGCTGCTATAACAGCTTCTACTCTCCGTGGCATGCTGTCAATGCATTTCTGTGCCGATTCTTTTATGTGAGGATGTTGATGCCAACCTTCAATTAGTTTTTTAATAAGCTGGGTTTTATTTGTCACAAGTTCTTTTGAAAAAACCTCCCGTTTTAATAGCTCCCGTTTTCTATAGGATTAAGATCCGGGGAATTTCCTGGCCGATCCAGCAGTGGATTTTTTTTCTCTCCAAGAAACTTTTTAATGGATTTTGCCGTATGGCATGGGGCAGAATCTTGCATAAATATAAATTTGCCATCTGGAAACCATTCCGAGACTTGAGGAATGAGCTTTTGCTCCAAAACTTCTTTGTATTGGTCCTGCCTCATTGTCCTTTAGACTATGTAAAGCTTTCCCGTACCCTTACCACATACAACGGACCACACCATAATTGACAATTGATGTTTTACTGTCTCGATAATACAGTCTGGATTAAATTTTTCACTCACCCTTCTTCGCACAAATGAGGCTTTGTCGTCCAAGATCTGAAACGTGGATTCATCAGAAAAGCACACCTGAAAACAAATGTTTTAAAAAATGTTAGTCTTTCATTAATCTAAAGAAAATTGAGAAATATAGCAGAAAATGACATGTTTAAGAAATAAATACCTTTCTCCAATCATCTGTTGTCTTATTGCGGTGTTTTATAGCCCATTTCAGTCTTTTATCCTTTATGGCAGGCGTTAATTTTGGTTTTTTCGCAGGATGGTAACACTTAAAGCCTAACTCATCTAAGCGTCTCCTGACTGTGCAATCACTAATATTAATTCCAGCATCTTTAATCAATGTTGTGATTATTTTTCTGGGTTTCTTTCTATTCTCCAAGCAAATATTCCTGATAATTTTTTCAGACCTTGCCATTGTAAGGCGTTTTCCTTTACAGTTTTTACGGAGTGTGGATATAGGGTTTTTGCCATTTTTTATTTTTGATGCTATTCTTTGCACAGTCTGCCTAGAAACGCCAATTCTTCTTGAAATTTCTTGTTGAGAAAAGTTAGTGTTGCCTAAAAGTGACATTATTTCACTTTTTTTACAAACATTCACATCTTTTTTTTTACCAGTTGTCAGAAACTTTAAAAAATTTAAAAGACAAATAAACACACTACAAAAATATGTAAAAGAAAATTAAAAATGTTGAAATAATGTATATTTTTGGAAAAACTACTTTCAAAGAAGTCTTTCACTTAATAAAACACTTACAAAATTAAAATTTTGAAAAATAGTTGGTTAAAAATAACTTTTGAAGAAAGATCCTTAACACACACACAACAAGCTTCCACACTCTACAAATGGTAACTGAACACAATTTCACGGTTTTATTTTATTTTTTTTTTTTTTAAACATCTTCGCTTTCAATAAGGCTGAAAGCAGCCACTAATTAAAGTTGGAAGTTACTGAAAGAAAAAAGATGAAGATTGTAGAGCAAGATAACGATTGACAGCAACTTAAAAGATTGCAAATTATATGAGTCAGAAAAGCGAGATGATGGAAGCGAATTCCAAAGAGCTGATGTTCGAGGAAAAAAACTGGACGAATAAGCGTTTTTGGAGCACTTAGGAACAGTTACAGAAAAAGGACGACACTTAATTAAATGACGAGTAACACAAGAATGAATTATAGTAGATGGCACAAGAGACGCTAGCTCTTTAGAGCAGTGCCTATTATAGTATTTGTAGAAAAGAGAAAGAGAAGTAACATTACGACGATGTGATAATAGTTGGAGGTTGGCTGCAAGAGCAGGTCCAACTATATTTACAACGCGTTTTTGCACCTTGTCTAAAAGAGAAAGGGCATCATTAGAGGATCCGCCCCTGATATGGCAACGATATTCCATACCGGATTTGAGATTTATAGAGATAGAGAATAGAATCCGAAGTAAGAAAGTGACGAGCTCGATAAAGAGATGCAACCTTAGCAGATGCTAATTTTGCAACTGATTTGATATATGGTTTTCAAGAAAGATTGGAAGTAAGAGTTAATCCTAGAAGATGAAGAGTAGGTGACTCATCGAGTACATCACCATTCATAAATATAGGAAGATCTAAATTATTGCGATAACGATTGGCTGAAAAAAATTGAGTTTTATCTGAATTAAAGTTCACCAGCCACTGTAAGCCCCATGCTGTAGCAGAAGTAAGATCCTTTTCAAGCTCAAATGCCCCCTCCAAGCAATCAGAAGGTGTTGGTTTTTTATCACGACAAGAATAAATGGTAGTGTCATCAGCAAACAATGCCACCTTAGATGAGTAATATCTGGAAGATCGTTAATGTAAATTAAAAAGAGTATAGGGCCAAGGATAGAACCTTGAGGAACCCATGTAGTTACAGAATAAGAAGAAGAGTGTTGTCCATCGAGGACAACTTTTATGCTACAATTGGAAAGGAAGGATTCAATGATCTTAAAGATGTTTCCTGATACACCATAAGAAGAAAGCTTATGGAGAAGACCAGCATGCCAAACTTAATTAAAAGCTTTTGAAATGTCGAGAGCGATGGCCTTAACCTCTCCATCTTTATCTAATGCACAATAAAACCTGTCAGTTATTACTGTTAACAAATCACCTGTAGAACGAGAAGATCGAAATCCATATTGATGGTCAGAAAGTAAGTGATTAGATTCAAGATGAGAAATTAAGTGTTTGTTAATTAAAGACTCAAAAACCTTGCTTATGATAGGAAGAAGACTTATGGGACGGTAGTTAGACAAATCGGATCGCTAACCAGAATTTTTGAAGATAGGGATAACAGATGCCGCTTTCCAGCAGGCTGGAAAGCAAGACTCTGATAAGCACTTGTTGAATTGTTTTGAGAGTATAGACGACAGCTCCAGAGAACACTTCTGCAAGACAATAACAGGTATGTTGTCCGGGCCACAAGCTGTAGATAAGTCTAGGCAGGAAATCACTTTAGATACAGATGCTGGAGTGATATGAATGTCAAGCAATGGATCAACCTGTTTGTTGGCAATATCAGGTAGAAAGAAACTAGTGGAATCAAAAAATGATATTGATGAAAAGTTTTTAGCAAACAATTCAGCTTTGTCTTTAGGTGAGGTGACAAAGTCTGAACCATTCAAGAGAGGTGGAAATATAGATTTGCCCTTATTATTGATATTATTAAAATTTCTCCAGAAGTCACGAGAGCCAAATTTTTGAGATGAGATACGAGATTTTATGACCTGAGAATAGCGGGTTTGGTGTTAGACAAAATCTTTTTACAATTGTTTCTAGCAGTAATAAACAGACGCCTGTTTCCTGGAGAATTGTTTTGCTGATAAATATGGAAGTAATGGTTTCGATTGGCAATCGCAGCAGCACAGTGTGAAGAAAACCATGGAGGAGAGTGAGGCTTGACCTGGAATTGTCGAGAGGGAATAAAAGATTCCATGCCAGCCTGAATCCACGAAGTTATGTAAGAAGCACATTTGTTGACAGGAAGACGAAAGATTTTTACCCAAAGGCCATCACGAAGAAAATCAAGGAAAGAATCCCAGTCAGCTTTACAGTAGTTGTAAGAGGTTCGATAATAGGGGGATTCAGGTGATGAAGAAGAATGAGATATTAGTTTTAAAGAGATCAAACTGTGATCAGAAGTACCTAAGGGTGAATGTGGAAAAACTGAGCACTGACTAGGATCAGAAACAAGACATAAGTCGAGTAGAGAAGGTAAATGATTCGGGTTGTCTGGAAAGCGAGTTGGAAAGTTGACTATTTGAGTTAGGGATTAAGAAAGGCAAAAGTTGTGGGCTTTAATGCCTGCCGAATCACTGACACTAGAGCCAAGCCATTCAGAGTGGTGAGCATTAAACTCACTGACAACAACTATATTAGCTGATGGATAAATAGAGAGGGCTTGGTCAATAAGATCAGAAATAACGTCAAAAAGTGTGCAGTCTTGAGATGAAGGGGAGCGGTATAGAACAAAGAGAAAGGCGATAGAGTGAAGTGGTGCTAAACGAAAGCACATAAACGAATAGTCTGTGGATTCAAACCTAGTTTCATGACAAATGGGTGAGTTCTTACAAATGTAAATGCCCAGGCCAAGCATGTGACTATTGGAGTCTTTACGAATTAGAGGAAGATAACCATCAACACTAAGATCACAAGATGAGACAGCTGAACTCAAATTAGTCTCACAAAAAGCAAGTAGGTCTGGTGAACTTTGCAAGAGATAAGACTCAACAGAAGAAAAGTTACTTCGAAAACCATGAATATTAGTGAATGATAGGTTTAGAGAACTTGGTGATGGCGATGGTTTTTTGTGTTTTATAGTTTTTGGTACTTTATTCATTTTTAAATTAGATTGAAGAACTTGACTCAAAGCATAGATAGTACTCAGAACACCGTTTAATAGCCCAAGCAATTGTCTCATTACTACTAATAAACCCTAAGCCGTAACAAAGGGCTCCAAATGTGGCCTCCGCAATGCACACTAAGGTACAAACAGGGACACCATCCATGCGCAACATGGCACTGTTAATACTTTGATATTTTTCAGCTGTTGATGGAATCAGCCTCTCTGAGAGCTACCAAAGAGTTTGGGAAACCTGACTACCAGCCGGCCTCAGAACCATAAAACTGAGTTTTAGAGCTGTACCTCCATTAGGAGATAATAGAATGAGTTGCCTAGTCGTAAAAACAGAGACACAAGCAAAACCCAAGAAGATCCAGCATTCAACATTCTAAACTGAAAACAATGTATTAAAAATATATCTGCGCCAGCCTAATAGATGAAGAAGGGGTGCGAGGCTGGTCAACAGATAGAATCTGTTTACCGCTAAAGTCTTTGCCTAGGAGGCCTTCTACAAGACAGTAGCCGGGTGCATTTAACATCTGCCCAAGATGAGTATTTTTATCAAGACACCATCTCTAGCCTTTACTCAACCAAGAGCCCCAAGACAGGGGGTGTTTTAAATCGGAGTTGGCATCTACTAGCCTTTGCCTAAAAAGGCGTATCCTACAAGGCAGCAGGATATGAAGCAGATTGTACTGGGTTACATATTACCAGTAGCAGGATAATCTGATCTTTACTTGTCAAAACATGAAAAATACAGTGTTGCTAGCAACAAAATAGTGTTGCCTACACAATAATTTGTAATAATGTCGTAAATAATTATGAAAAGTTGTGAAATATACGTTTGAAAGGTGAATTAATGCTGACAATATAACAAAAAATGTGATGGCCTTATTTCAATGGCCACCAACTATATATATATATATACATATATATATATATATATATATATATATATATATTATATATATATATATATATATATATATATATATATATATATATATATATATATATATATATATACATACATACACACTACCGTTCATAATTGTTCGAATGACATTAACTTTTTTTAAAAATGTGATTTTTTTTTAACTATTTTTTATGTTTATTTTTCACTATTAGATAATTAAAAAAAAACATAAAAGTATTTTGATTAAAATGCTTTGATATAAATCATAGGATTAATAAAAATGCTAGAGGGGGCAAAACTACATAAAAATTGGATCATCAACGACTGTAAACATGGACTGACATTTTGAAGTTTTAAATATTTGGTTTCAAGAAAAGATTCTTTGCCTAAAAAAAAATTGTTGAATGTATGATAAAATGTGTGTTTTACCGGCTGTAAAACAGGGTGAATGTCATTAAAGTGTGGGGCAGTTTTAGTTGGAATGCCACAGGTGACAGTAAAAATAGAGGGAATGATAAAAAAAGTAGTTTACTGGGACACTTAAAAAGTTATCCTATACCTTTGGAAAAATAGGTTAATGGGAAGCCATCTTTTTTTAAGAAGAATATGACTTGAAGCTTAAATCCAAATCATATTTTATTACAAAATTGTATGTTATTTAACTGAGTTTGAGAATGATCAAATATTGATTAGAATGATTTAGCTTCCCAATCACAAGCTCTCTCTCCTATTTGATTTTTATGGAAGGAATAAATGTAATGTCAAAAATTAATGCCTAACAATGCATAAGATGTAGAAATAACTTATTAGTTAATGGCATAAAATTGACTTTGACAAATTAGATAAGTTGATAAGTAGATTGCCAAGAATATGTATAGCAGTTATTGTTGCTGAGAGTGAATAATAGGTAAGTAAATTATAAACTAATCTAATAAGACTTTATATTAATTTTTTTGTAAACCTAACAAGTCGGAAGATACCATATAATTTAGGCAGATTTTATTTTTAGTGTTTCTCCCAATAGTAACTTAAAAAAATTGATATATATATATATATATTTATTTATTTATTTATTTATATATATATTATTATATATATTATATATATATATATTTATATATATATATAATATATGACGATATATATATATATATATATATATATATATATATATATATATATATATATATATATATATATATATATATATATATATATGTATATATATATATATATATCATTCTGATCAACATGATCATTATAATCATTATTATCATCATGATCATCATTATCAACATCATCAGGCTTTAGCTTTCCTCTTTTATGCTATTTCTCTAATATAAACAAGCAATGGCAGTGGAATTAATTTATTGTCAAGTTCTTGCAGTACACTTTTTTAACATTTGTGAAATTAAATTAACTGTTAGTCAATTAAATTTAGATTGTTTGCGCAAGTCAATTATAATTTATTTTTGCAAACCTCATCGTTAATATATTTTGTTTTGAGAAAAAGCTAGAATTTCTTCCAGAGCTATAACTGACTCTAAGAAAGCTTGTGGAATTTCCAAAAAAATACAAATGTTTACAAGCATTGTGAGGAGGGGTTTTTAAAAAATTTTGATAATTTATTCAATATAGCACGGAGTGATATATTGAATAAATTATCTAATATATATATATATATATATATATATATATATATATATATATATATATATATATATATATATATATATATATATATATATATATATATATATATATATATAAATAAATGTTTGCACTCAGTTTAGCAAATCTAGTTATTTGCACTTTTAAAGCTTTAATATGCTGACTTCAATCCAGACAATTATCTGACAAAGAAAACAAAAAATGATAAATAATTTTTTTTCTTCTTATCAATGTCATTTATATCTAAATAGTGTTACCCAAACCAAATCTCTTAAGGTTATGCAAAATAATGATTAATCTTTAGATAATCTTTGAATGCTTGTTCGGTAATGAATCAAACTTGAAAATTAAACATTTCACAGTTGATTTCATAAAGCATATATGCATTCATGGAAATGAAAAAACAATGGAAGCATTGTCTGCTCTTCTATACCAAGCACTCTCAAAAGTTTCTATGAACAAAAGCGAGGTAATTTTTAAAGTCTTTTTTTTATTTTTTTGTAGCTTGTCAATCTTAATTATTACTCTTTAATCATCGCAAAATACGAGTGTTATTTTTACATTTTTTAAATGTTTTTTTTTAATTTATATTATATTATAATACCTTTAAGTGTATATTAGTATATGTTACTTCTTTCAGGATAATCAACTTCGATCAAAAGCATTTTCAGCTTTTACTGCATTGTCCAAGTAATTTAATGATTTTTTTATTTTATTTGCCAATAACTGTTTACTAAAATAAACAGTTTCTGACACATTTTTGTATTTTTTTGTGTATAAATATAGCAGTATAAAATAAGTGTAAACAGGAACTTTTTTTCTGTGTAACATAAGTTAAATTGTATTTTTGATCCTAAGTTTGCCATTTTTTTTGTCAGAATCAGAACTTTTTAGCTTATTTTATTCTTCAGACAAACATCTTTCATACATAATTGTTAAAAATTTAGTAAACAGTTAGTAAATTAGCACAATAAAGAAGTCTGCATCCTATGTGAAAAGAACCTAAATAGGTTCTTTTCATACTTGGTATCTGCAACATTTAACATATTATTTTTGCTACCTCCAGTATGAGAGTTTCTAAGCAATTTAGAAAACCTTTTATTTAAATATTGCAAACTTAGCCTGTCTTTTATTTAAATATTGCAAACTTAGCCTGTCTTTTATTTAAATATTGCAAACTTAGCCTGTCTTTTATTTAAATATTGCAAACTTAGCATGTCTTTTATTTAAATATTGCAAACTCAGCCTGTCTTTTATTTCAATATTGCAAACTTAGCCTGGCTTTTATTTAAATATTGCAAACTTAGCCTGTCTTTCATTTAAATATTGCAATCTTAGCCTGTCTTTTATTTAAAAATTGCAAACTTAGCATGTCTTTTATTTAAATATTGGAAACTTAGCATGTTTTTTATTTAAATATTGCAAACTTAGCCTGTCTTTTATTTAAATTTTGCAAACTTAGCATGTCTTGGTTTTCAACGCCTTAATCACTACACAGATGTCATTATGAAAACCTCTGTTAAAATTATTTCTAACAAATCATCTTTTAAAGATTCAAAAGAAACTTCATGATTTGAGCTCATATCTACTCATCAACGAATGTTTTTAGAACAGGTCTTGAAGTCATGCACTTGCCCAAGATGGTTATTAATTTTTTCAACTTCTTTGGAACAATGTAAAAAACCACAAATAATTTTATTATAACTAATAATTTTGAAAGTTTTTTTACCTTTTAGAAGGAGAAAGTACTTTTCTCATAAGGTTTAAATCAAAATTAATCATTTTGACTTATCCCAATCATGTGTTTTAAAAAAATGCAAAAAAATGTATCAAAAGACTCGACCGAACTGTCAAGCCCAAGTGAAATAAGGAAAAAATTAGGAAGAGGGAAAGGATAAAAAAATTAAAAATATGTATTGAACAGATGTTTAGAACAAAACAAAAACGCTATAGTAAAGGGTGTAGTAAAAAATAATAATGATAATTTAGACACCATGCATGTAATAGAAATGTAATAAAAACAAAACAGGACACATAAGTAACCCTAAATCTACAGTAAATATAAAAGTGTAACATACTTAAAACAAATATACATATGTATATATATATATCAATATTTAAAATGAATAAATATAAAATTATAGGAAGTAATAGTAAGTGACCGGGGTTGATATTTGACCAGGACCAGACCTTGATAAAATATAGCCAGGGCTGGGTTTCAAACCAAGGTACTAAAAATTTATACATCCTTAAGTATATTTTTTTATTCAAAATTCATGTTATATTTTTTATATATATGCATATATAAACATCATTATGATCAATGTGATCATCATTATCATCATTATCATAATTGTGATGATGATGATGATCATCATCATTATCATCTTCATCATTATCACCATCATCAAAAAAGGAAGACTAAAATTTGATAATGATGATGATCATCATCGTCATCATTATCATCATCATCATCATCATAATTACCATCATCATCATCAGGCTTTAGCCTTCCTCTTTTATGCTGTTTCTCTAACATAAACAATATATAGCTTTTTTTTTTCTTAACTAAAGCTCATTCATTCAATATGTAAGGCACTCTCTTCAAATTTTCTTATTTTTACCACTACCATTTTCTACTGAAGATGCTACCTCTCTACATGCTGATACCTAAATTACTTTAATCTTTTCTAACAAAAATTGTTCAATACAACGTTTTTTTCTAATCTGTCTAAGATAATGCCTCATTTTCTTGTCTTGCTAGAGTCACACCACACATCCATCTGGTCATCTTCTCTTTCGGCAAAGATTACACCATATAAATAATAAAGTTTATATAACAATGAAAGGATATTGTATGCCAGCATCTAAATAAATAGCATAAAGTGCATAATATATCTATGCATAAAGTGCATCTTGGAAGCTTTTATTCCTTCTGGAATAAAAGTTTGGAAGCTTTTATTACTTCTCATCAATTTTAAGTCAATTTTAAGTACTTCTCATCAATTTTAAGTCAAGTCTCATTCTACTCCACATTTTTCACCATCTTGAGCAGTTGCTTAATTAACATTAATCATTTTTTTAATCTTTATTACAAGAACATCTCTCTTAAGAACAAATGTTCTTATATTATTGCAAGAAACCAATTTAAAAAAGTCCTGTCTGATGTTAAGCTTTGTTATTCTCATTTTACTAAATCTTGTATCCTATCTCAGATGTTAGGTTCTAGAGACTTTTGGTTAGTCTTCAACAATGTCATCAACTAAAGTAAGTTTAACATTTAATCTCTAATTTATGGGTCTGATCTTTTTTACTGAATAAAGCAGAGTTATTTGCAAAGAATTCTTACTCTAATTTGACTCTTGAATATAATGGCCATATTCTTCCTCACAGTTAAACAGATTAACTCATTGTTAAACATTGAAATCACTCTGTCTTTCGATGCTAAAGTTAATTCTCAATTAAACACTTCTACAGTTTATGCTCCAGAATAGATTTCCATCATTTAAAAGTCTTAAAAAAGTATTCTCCAGAACTCTTTTCAATTTTTGCTAAACTTTAAAAAAGTTATTAAAAAGTTATAAAGAAGAGGGTAGGCTTCTTTAAAAAGAGGCCTATCCTCTTCTTTATTTCAAGTAACTTTAAGGGTACCACAAGGTTCTATCTTAGTTCCTGTATTGTTTCTTATCTACAATAACGATCTTCATGAAATCTAAAGTAAATATTCAATAATACATTTTAAATTTTTTAAACGCAACAATGAGGTAGTTGGATTACCCGTGGTTGTTGAGAGTTATATAATACAATAATATAACAATGCACAGATACTAATGTAACAAAAAACAAAACAAAGGCAATAATGAGTTTTTAAAATGTTTTAAACTTTATTGTTTTAAATAAATTTGTTTTAAATTGAATTTATTTTATTATACTTAGTTTTAAACTAAATTTATTTTTAAATAAACTTGTTTTTAACTAAATTTATTTTTTACGGTTATAGTTCCTTATACTAAAATACTTGTGTTAATTATACTAAAATGTTTCAATTTTTTTTGATAATATTTTAAATTAGTTTTGACTATTTTTTTTTAATTATAACAGTCTTTAATTTTCCCCTATTTTTAATTATTTTTTTGCTGATGTTGAAAACAGTCTAGAATAGCCCCTGTATATATATACATACATACATGCATGCACACCTTGTATAGAAAGTTTAGACACTTTTTTTTTTGTAAGTTATTGTAAGTTTAAACTGGTACAAAGAGATAACATGATGCAGGGTCCATGTTTTTTTTTTCCTTAGCTGATTATTAATTAGGAAAAAAACACAACTTCGTAAGAAAAAAACACAAATTTATTACAACAAAATATATTTTTTGCAATATAAAAAAATAATTTAGACCTGCTTTATCTGCCAAGCTTGAGTCACTCTCTAATTGTTGTTAGGTTGCATTTCTTTCTTTTTTCTACAAATACAATCATGGTCAATGCTCAAACAAGCTATCATCTCTATTGGGATAAATCAAAGTTCATTCTTGCTTGACTTTTTACTCAACAAATTGCATCCTTTTACTATATCTGTCCCATTATGCTAAAAAAACTTTTATTAATCCAGTTTTTTTTCTTGAAAAAACATTATTGCTTTTGTGTAATCATAATTTATGTGGCATTAGTGTAGGTCTCAGGCTCCCCTAAACGTCATGGGTGATTGCAGTGCATTCATGAGGAGGGGGATCACCATTCATCCACTACTTAATTCTAATTGATTATCATGGCACCAACATTTTTTTACCTCTTGTACACATGAATTTTAGCTCTTCGTGAGCTTTATATAACATATTTGTTACATTCACAATATTTTAATATTTTGCTGATACACAGGTAGTTATCAGTGTTTAGCACATAAATAAGGTTCTATAATATAAGGTTCTATTTTGACATCTATCTCAATTCTATGAGGTATTTAAACATGGATTCTTGTCCCCATGAATGAAAAAGCCTTGAAGAAAAACAAAATGATTTGCTCATATTTTATCTAGAATAAAAAAATAGAATATCACAATAAATGCATTTTATATCTCATAAAAATACATACTAACCACACAAGGACTACAATGACCAATCAAAACTATATACTTTCTACATACAGAGTACCCCAAAATAAGACAGAAATAGATAACATTTAGCAAATCTGTGCAAGATAGATCCAATTGTTTAATATCTTTACCATTTTTTAAGTATTAGGTTAGCCACTTAATTACTAACCTTTTTTTAATTTTTGTTATCTTTTAGTCACTCTACAAGCTTACACCTTGAATTTCAGTTGTATTTTTTGTATCTGACTACAACATTGTTAGATTTTTTGGTCCTAAGGAATTTTATCTGACGTCGAAATGTCAGTTTGTTTTGGTTTTGCATTATACAGTCTTCAATAGCGTTCTTATGGTTATTATTAAAACAATCTTTGTTTTTTAACTCATATTAAAAAATATATAAAGGGGTCACTAAAGGGACTATTTTTCAGTCCCTTTAGTGACCCTTTGATCGATAACGCATCTATGACCTGTGTCAATCCACTTTCTCAATTGCATTCTGCATATTGTGTTATTTTTCATTTTCCATTGTATCCACTAATTATATTGTGAATTAGCTATCTTGAGTTATCATAGCTAGGTATTGGTGCTGAGCCTCTTCGAAATGCTGGTAATAATAAATGTGATTCTGAGGAGAAGTTTATAACCACCACTACATAAATTATGATTACACAAAAGCAATAATGTTTTTTCTTTATCTTATACCTCCTATTATTTTATATTCATTTTAAATATTGATATATCTATACATATGTATATTTGTTTTAAGTTTTGTATTTACTGTAGATTTGTGGTTACTTATTTGTCCTGTTTTGTTTTTATTTCATTTCTATTACATGCCCGACGTCTAAATTATTATTATTATTTTTTACTATACGTTTTACTATAGTGTCTTTGTTTGTTCTTAATATCTGTTCAATATATATTTTACATTTTTTTATACTTTCTCTCTTCCTAATTTTTTCCTTGTGTTAGGAGATATGTTATGTTATGTCCTTTAATGCATATTTTTGCATTTTTTTAAATTTTCTTATTACTCTTTTGATCAAAAATTAATATTTTAATCACTAAATTTAATATTAATTTAATATTAAATAAACTGTAGCATTGTATCAATTAACTTAAACTGTAGCATTGTATCGATTAAATTCAAATATCTGAAAAATAAACAATAGTATACCATTGTTACCAAATGTTAACCGTTAAATTGCACTAAAAAGCACCATATTAATTTAAACTATAGCAACACTTGAAAAGCTAAATAAATATATAAAAGGGGTTCAAGTTTGTTAAACTTTTGTATTTACTGTAGATTTGTGGTTACTTATGTGTCCTGTTTTGTTTTTATATATTTTTGTTCAATATATATTTTTTATTTTTTATCCTTTCTCTCTTCCTAAGTTTTCCTTATTTCACTTGGGCTTGACAGGTCTTTTGATGCATATTTTTTTAAATTAATAGTTTGATATTAACTTCAATACTTGAATTAAAAAATAAAAATTTTTGAAAGAAAAACGATTTTAAATATTGTGTAATAATTACAAAATTTATAATACTTATTTTGATCTCACCTTTCAGTTAAAAATTTATTCAGAAATACCTATAAGTAATACCTATAAGTCTATAAACTGAAAATTTTATTTTACTAATCCATTAAAGTTAGAAAATATTTATAAAAATAACTACAGTAAAAATTATTATTTATAAGAATAAAGTTCAATATTATTCATTTATTTAATTCTAACCTGAATTAATAAAAATTGATGATGCCTGTTTAATAAGCAATAAATATTATTGATGCATGAAATTAATTTAAGTCAATATATCATTAAAGTAGAAATCAAGTTTGGGTAATTCCATGTCAAATGAGCAGGCTCATGTCACCCCATGTTTTAGATTTTGTTAGTTTTTTTTTATATGTTATAGGGTTTATGAAAATTAGGAAAGTCTGAAATTTCAAACCTCCTTATGGTTCTTGAGATATTCATGATTCAATTTATGCTGATTCAGCATTTTTTGCTGAATCAGCATAAATTTGCTGAATCAGCATAAAAAATACTTTTGTCATTGTTAAATAGCAGTATTTTATGAACCAAATGAGGTATCATCCTGAAATTTTGCACATAACGGGTGATGCGGAATTAATCGGACAAATCCTAATTTCATTATTTGAGCATAATAATTAGTTTTTGTGGCTTATCTTTGATTTTATCACAAAAACTGATTATTACTTGAGCATAATAATCAGTTTTTGTGGTAAAATGAGGTTAAATGCAGCTGAACAAGAATCTTTTCGAAAGCGACTAAAAATGTTTTTTGTAAACAAACCTAATATAAAAAAAAAAAATTCATTTTGAAAAGGAAGGATTTGCTCGAAGTACAATATATGATAACCTAAAAAGACTTGAAACTGTTCAATTGTTTTCTGATAGAAAGCACCCTAATCGTCCGACATCCTGGACTAGAGAAAAGAAAGCCGAATTAACGAGACTTGTCAACAATCGAAAAGGGGTCAGTCAGAGAAAAATAGGTATTAAATTTGGTGTAAATCAATCGACAATTGGTCGTTAGTTTAAAAAAAATGAATATTAAATATAGAAAACGTGAAAAGACTCCAAAATACACTATAGAACAACAAATAAAGACAAAGAAAAGAAGCAGAAAACTACTTAACCAACTCTATAACACGAAATCGCTTCTAGTTATCGATGACGAAAAATACTTTTGTTTTGCAGGGGACAACATGCCTGGAAATTCTGGGTACCACACAAACAACAAAAAGACATGCCCAGAAAGTGTTCATTTTATAGGAAAAGAGAAATTTCTAAAAAAATTATTAATGTGGATAGCCATATCTGACCGTGGTATATCCGAGCCATTGTTTTGCGCTTCCAAGGCTGTAGCGATCAATTCATCAATCTATATTAATGAATGTTTAGAAAAACAACTTCTTCCATTTATTCACAAGTATAATGGAGACTTTAACTATTTATTTTGGCCAGATTTAGCAAGTTCTCATTATTCTAAAGATTCTCTAAATTGGATGGACCAATATGTCATTTACGTTGATAAAGAATCCAATCCCCCAAATGTGCCTCAAGCACGACCAATTGAAAATTTTTGGGGATGTTTGGCACAGAAAGTTTACGAGGAAGATTGGCAAGCTTCAACAGACTAAGTTTTGATTGATCGCATTAAACTAAAACTACAAGAACTTGATTTAAACTTTTTACAGTCGCATATGAAAGGCGTCAGAGCAAAATTGAGATCAATTGCAGATGGTGGTGTTTTTTCATATAAAAAATAATATATTTTTAATTAAAGATAAATGCTTTATTTTAAAAAAATATAATAGTAGTTTGTTTTTTTATTTATAAATAAGTTATTGACGTTTTTATTTTGTCCGATAACTTCCGCATCACCCGTTAGACAATTTTCCAAATTTCAAATTGAAAATTTTTTTGACCACCATAATTACATGTAAATTTCAATGGTCAAAAAGGTGATGTCATCTTGATAGTTTTTTTTTGAGGCATTATTATAACTTACAATATAGGTATCAAACATCACTATTAATAAAAAATATATTACTGCATTTTTCAACTTTTCTAAATGTAACCTTTTAAGTAAAGCTTATATATGCTGAGTCAGCATAAAGTTTATTGCTTGCTTATTTATGACAAAATTAGCTATATCTTAATTTTGTTGTAAAAAGTTATTGTTAAAATCTTTGTGAGGGATTCCCCCCTCACTCCACCTTCCCACCTATAAAAATAAAAAATTATATTTTCTACATAAAATATTTTTTCAAAATTAAAAATTTTGTTTTGTTAAAAAATTTTATTTTAAGGTTTTTGGAGGCCTTATGGAGCAATAATTAAAAATAATAATTTTATTTATTGAAGCTAATTTATTTAGTAAAAGACCAACATTTTTTTAGGTAAAGAAACTTTATTAGGCTGTAATCCAAATGTATTTATAAAAGACATTTTTTGTAAAAGGCTTTATTTATAAAAGACATTTTTTTTTCTTTTTTTAAATAAAACCTTTTATTTCCTCATTTTTATATTATTGTTTCTGATTTCATGTTGTAAATATTAGTTTCCTGTTACTTTGCAGAATTTTTATATTTACTTAGCTAATTAATAAATGTTAAATGATTACTATATGATCTGTAATTAAAATAAAAACTAATTATCCTTTAATCATGTATAAGAGGAAGTCATATAATATGGCACATCCAATTATATGTATATTATAATAAAATGTAAAAATAATTTACCATAAACTTAATAATGTTAATGGTATTTCTAAAAAATATTTTTTTTGTAAAATATTTCAAAACTAGATTTTTTGAATATAATTATAAGTTGGAAAATATGGAAAAGCGTTCCATTGGATTAGAATGTAATGTTGACTGTCACAAATAAGGTTTAACAAGAAGACGAGGTCTTTTAGATCTATCAATGTTTTCAAGTGATGAAAAACATGAGCTTTTATGTAGAGCTGGTTTATTTGATTGTGGAAAATTATTTAAAACAGTTTGCTATTATCATATAGAACAATTTGGAGCTGCATTTAGAAGAAAATTTAAAAAATGCTTTAATCTATTTAAAAAACATGGAAATCAGAAGAAAAACATAAAAGGCAATTTTAATATTATATTGATGATTAGAATGATTTAAATAGTAGTTTAATAAGCGAAAGAAATAACAAGACAACTAAATGCTTTTTAAAGAAGAAAATTTAAATATTTTTATAAATTTAAAATTTAATTGTTTTGAAAATTAATAAATATACTAATATGTTTTTTACAATGATGCTTAGTTGATATTAGTTTTTAGAAATGATTGTTTCTTTTTTTTTTATAGGAAATGTGAAGATATCGCTATCAATAGCAATGACTCTTAAAACACAAGATATTCCTGTTATACCTGGGAGGAAATTATGCAGTAGTGGTAGAAAAAATTATAATCAAATGATCAATGCTATAGTAGGGTGAGTCTGAAGATGAAAAATGTTCAGCTCTGAACATTAGTCTGAACATGAATAATGTTCAGCTCTCAATGAAAGTCTTAAATCTATAGGTCTGTCACCTTAAATCAGTGCCAAAACACAGACTGAAAGAAAATTTGATTAAATAACTGAAGCAACAACAAAGAATATAAATGATTAGATTGACACCATAATGTACACCACTAACTTCTTCATTTGATAACCATAAAATTGGCGATCTAAACTTACTTTTAAATGAATTAAAAGATAAACTAAAAAATGTGACATCATACTCCGCAAAAATACAGATATTAACATTAACTCCAGAATCATGGTCACTCCCAAAATCTGCAGAATTTTTTAATGTACCGATTTACCTTATACAAGAGGCTAAAAAAACTAAAAAAAAAAAAAAAAATTTTGTATCAACCATCAACAAAAAAAGAAAAGTCGCTTTCCCATGAAACCATTGATTTAGTTCATAGTTTTTATCAAAATGACACATGAATGATGCCTGGAAAAAAAGATTTTGTCAGTATAGGGTACAGGCAACACATGCAAAAAAGACCAGTATTGAATAATTTAAAAGAACTTCATGTAGTATTTAAATCTGAACACTCTAGTTTAAATGTTGGATTTTCAAAGTTTTGCAGTCTTTGTCCAAGATGGTGTGTAACCACAAACTCGTCTGGCACTCACAGCGTTTGTGTCTGTATCTATTATCAGAATGTTAAGTTGTTAACTGATGCTCTTAAAATTGACAAACACTATAGAGATTTAATGGGAATAATTGTTTGCAATCAGGATAATCTAGAGTGCATATTACATCGATGTCTACTATTTCCTGGTATTACTGCTTTAAAAGAATTCTTTACAGTAAAATTTGACAATAGTGATAAAGAAATAACAATTAACTAATTGCAAGGTACTGATAGAACTACACTGATTAATCAAAAATTAAATATTGAAGATGTTATTGACCTTAAATGCAATTAAATGGATAAACTTACGTCTCATTCACTTATAGCTAAAACTCAGGCTAAGTACCTTAAAGACTGTAAAGAGGTTTTAAATTACAATGAGTGTATAATATTGGGTGACTTTGCAGAGAACTTTCAATTTATTGTTCAGGATGCAAGATGCAAATTATTGTTTAGGTGC
Organism: Hydra vulgaris; assembly: GCF_038396675.1. NCBI lineage: Eukaryota > Metazoa > Cnidaria > Hydrozoa > Anthoathecata > Hydridae > Hydra > Hydra vulgaris. The sequence continues at coordinate 44,201,807 of NC_088931.1, forward strand.
AAAGTTACCAATGGAGTAAACCAAAATCTACACTTCATCCTATTATTATATACTATAAATCAAATGGTAAACTGATATCTAAATCATTTTGCTTTCTTTTTGATGACGTTGAGCATGATGTATACTTTGTATATAAAATACAACAACTCATTATAAATTACAATAAAGCAAACATTCTACAAATTAGTAATATTAAATACTTCACTGATGGATATGCAGCACAATATAAAATCTTTAAGAACTTTATTAATCTTTGGTATCACAAAGAAGACTTTGATATTGATGCTGAATGGTTTTTTTTTTGCCACAAGCCATGGTAAATCTGCTTGCAATGGTATTGGGGGCACAGTAAAAAGACTAACTGCATGAACCAGTTTAAAAACAACAATGACTGGACAGATTTTAGATGTAGATAAGATGTTTAAATGGACAGATTTTAGATGTAGATAAGATGTTTGAATGGACAGATTTTAGATGTAGATAAGATGCTTGAATGGACAGATTTTAGATGTAGATAAGATGTTTGAATGGACAGATGTTTGAATTTTATGTAACTAGTATAAAAAACATTCAATTCATTTTGGTTTATAAAACAGAAATAAATGAAGTTTGATCATCATTGCAACCAAGGTTTACTATGAGAAGAACCTTACCAGGAACAAGATGCTTCCACCATTTTATACTATCATAAATGTAGAATTTCTTTTATAAGGATGAGTCAACAAACTGATGCTCAGATATTTAACCGTGTGCAGATACCAAATGAGCTGGTTGTGCAGTTGGTTATTTATAATCATATGGGTTATGTAGCTTGCAAGTATGACAATTTTTGGTCGATTTGAAATTATAACAAAAAAAGATAAAAGATTATAAAATTCAATTTATGCATCTACATGGTCCCAGCCCAAGTTTTTTTTGGCCCGCATGGGAAGATATGTGTTGGGTCCCATCAAATCATGTTTTATGTATCATTAATCCGCCATCTACAACAAATGGTCGCATATATAAAATTTCAGAAACTGAGTTATAAAAAATTATTGAACAAAATAATAAAGATTTATAGAAAAAATTTCTAATGCATTATTATTTTTATATTTGTATGTTGTTTTTTCAAATTTTGTTAAGATATAACTTTATGTGAGTATGTGTAACTGTATTTGTAATTGGCACAATTTGGTTACAAAACTCTCCTAGTCACTTGTCTTAATGTTTTTAATAGAAATTTAAAAAAATAGGGAAAGGGAGGTTGGTAAAATGCTTAACTGCCCCCCCTCCCTCTTTAGACCATGTGCCCTCCCCAGGTACAAAAAAAAAATAAAGTATAAATTTATTATTGCTCTCAAAAAGACTTTAACAATAACTTTTTACAATATAAAATTAAGGAGGAGGCTGAATAAGTGCGAATTTCATAACTGCGAATCTGCATAAGTGCGAAGCAGTTGCAAAGACTGGCATAAGTGCGAACTGGCACAAGCGCGAACTGGCATAAGTGCGCCAAAAGAATTTGCAAGCATTGGCATAAGTGCGAACTGGCGTATGTGCGAATTAATTGCAAAAACTGGCATAAGTGCGAACTGGTACAAGCGCGAACTGGCATAAGTGCGCCGAAAGAATTTGCAAACATTGGCATAAGTGCGAACTGGCATAAGTGCGAACTGGCATATGTGCGAATCAATTGCAAAAACTGGCATAAGTGCGAACTGGCACAAGCGCGAACTGGCATAAGTGCGCCGAAAGAATTTGCAAACATTGGCATAAGTGCGAATTGGCATAAGTGCGAATTGGCATAAGTGCGAACTTGCCAATTCGCCACTTATGCCAATTTGCACTTATGCCAATGTTTGCAAATTCTTTCGGCGCACTTATGCTAATTCGCGCTTGTGCCAGTTCGCACTTATGCCAGTTTTTGCAGTTGGTTCGCACTTATGCCAGTTCGCACTTATGCCAATGTTTGCAAATTCTTTTGGCGCACTTATGCCAGTTCGTGCTTGTGCCAGTTCGCACTTATGCCAGTTTTTGCAATTGTTTCGCACTTATGCCAGTTCGCACTTATGCCAGTGTTTGCAAGTTCTTTTGGCGCACTTATGCCAGTTCGCGCTTGTGCTAGTTCGCACTTATGCCAGTTTTTGCAAATGATTCGCACTTATGCCAGTTCGCGCTTGTGCCAGTTCGTATTTATGCCAGTTCGCACTTATGCCAGTCGCACTTATGCAGATTCGCAGTTATGAAATTCGCACTTATTCAGTCGCCCCAAATTAAGATATAGCTAATTTTGTCATAAATAAGCTAGCAATAAATTTTATGCTGCCTCAGCATATATAAGCTTTACTTAAAAGGCTGCATTTAGAAAAGTTAAAAAATGCAGTAATATATTTTTAATAATAGTGATGTTTGATACCTATATTGTAAGTTATAATAATGCCTCAAATAAATTATCAAGATGACATCACCATTTTGACCATCAAAATACCCCAAAATATATAGCTTTTTTATCTATGTTATATCTATATCTTTATTATCTTACATGTAATTATGGTGGTCAAAAAAATTTTCAATTCAAAATTTGGAAAATTGTACAAAATTTCAAGACGGTACCTCATTTGGTTCATAAAATATTGCTATTTAACAACAAAAAAGTATTTTGCAAAAAATGCTGAGTCTGCATAAATAAGAAAATTGAATCCTGAATATCTCAAGAATCGTAAGGAGTTGGAGGTTCCAAATTTCAGGTTTTCCTAATTTTCATAAACATTTTTTGTTTTTTGCTGCTGATTTGACATGGAATTACCTGATTATAAGTTGTTTTCAACCAAGAATTTCTTTTCAGGTTTGAACTTACATAAAAACTTATCAGTTTCACTATTTTTTTATTATTAGTTGTACACTATCAACTTGATTTCATTATTAGTTATACACTATCAACTTGATTCAATCAAGTTGATTTTAGGAAATGCCTCTGGACATAAACTGTCACACTAATTTATTGAGAGTAGATAGTGGTCATGCCTAAAAAGCTACAAAAATGAGGAGACAATTTTATTTGCTAGGGTTCCCTTTAGAGTTTCACCCCCAATAGACTTCCTACAAATGGAGAAATGCTCAGAAGGTATTACTGACTTTATATAAAAAAAAATAGCTAAAGGTAAATCTGTCATTAACTAACAAAATTACATTTGTTACATGTTCAATGTTAAGTTTTTAATGTTTTTTTTTTTAATTTTTTTTTGCATCACACAGATGAACATCAAAATTAGTTGTGTAGCTGTTTCCCAATATATTTGTATCTACTTACTGGTTATTTAGATGACTCAAATATACCACCCTGCTGATTCCAAGACAGAAAAAACACATTAAACCATCTGAAGGCTACAACCAACAACGTTGTATTTTTTCATAGACTCTTCTTTTTGAAAAGCCCTATTGCTTCTCAAGTACCCTCAAATAATTTAATGGCATTTAATATCATTTTTCAGCTACTGATAGTAGATGAGTTTAAAGAATTGTTAAACAAGCTGCTTTTTTATGATATCCTGGAGTTAAGAGATCTGGTTAAAAAGAAGCCTAAAGCTCAGGCTGAAATTGGTGGGTATTATGCAAATTTACCTGCAAACGTGTTTATAAGCTAATTTAAGAGCTAATTAAAAAATTTATAATAATGGCTAAAAATTTTACACCAGCACAACTTAAGTCTAAAAAATCACCAGATGGAAGTAATATTAAAAATGGAAACAATAACATAAAAAAGAAAATAGTAGAACTAGAAGACAGAAACGATATAAAAAACTTGAGATTTGTTGGGATTAAAGACAAGGCTACTTAAACTTGGGAAGAAAGTAAGCAAAAAATCAAAGAATTCCTCAATACAAAGTTTAATATACAAGAAATTTTAATAGATAGAGCCCATCGAGTTGGAAAAAACAGATCAATAGTCATTTGATTTCAAAACTACAAAGACAAAGCCCTAGTGTTGAACAAGTATACGACGATGAAGCTTTGGAATGAGCGGTTATACATTAACGAAGACTTTAGCGATTTTACAATGGATTTATGAAGAAAGCTTTTCAAAGAAGCGAAAGAATTGAGAGCTTAAGATAAGTTTGCTAAAGTAACTTACAATAAATTAATTACGTGTGACCTATAATTATAAAGGAATTTTGAAAAGTTTTGTGATTTTTTAGATGAAACTAAAAATATTTTTAATATAATTTGCTTGACAGAAACATGGATTTCTTCGAATGAGTTTAAAAATAGATCTATTTTCCATCTTCCAGGTTTCGAAACAATTTTTGTTAGAAAGACAAACAAACAAAAAAGTGTGTAGGAGTTCTCATTTACGTTAAGGAACACATTGTACATAACATTAGGAATGATATATGCATTTCTGACGGTGATAAAGAAATCATAACTATTGAAATTTTAAACAATAAAAAAAAAAGTATTATGTTAAGCTGCTGCTTTAGACCACCTAAAGGTGCGTCTGAAAATCTTAGTTTCTTTTTACAGCAAAATATCATGCACAAAGATAGCAAAGAAAACAAAACTACTTTTATAATAGGAGATTTCAACATGAACTGTTTAATTTATAGTAAAGATAAAAAAGTAAAAAGTTTTTATGATGAAATATTTATGTCAGGAGCTCTTCCTTTGATTAATCGCCCTACTAGAATAACCAAAACTTCAACGATGTTGATTGATAATATTTTTACAACAGATATTTATAATAAGAAATTACAAAAAGGATTTATAAAAACTGACATATGCGATCTTTCCCCATTTTTCTAACAATCCATACTGTATCCTCTAATAACCCCGAAAGACAAAATATAATAAAAAAACATGTCTTCAACGAGATCAATATAAAATCCTTCCAATATCAATTATCACTTCTGCATTGGAAACATATTAACTTTAGTGATGACACAAATACAATATATAATAAATTCTTTGATATGTTCTTCTCGGTATATAATGCAAACTATCCACTTTGTGAACAAATAACAAAAATAAAAACCTTGAATAGTCCATTGATTATCACAGGACTTAGAAAATCCTCTAAAATCAAACAGAAACTATATATAAAATATTTAAAAACAAAATAAGATGAAAGCCAACAAAAATATAAAAATTACCAATATTTATTTGAAAACATTTGTAAAAAACTAAAAATAAATTATTAGTCAAATTTAGTTAGTTTTTTTAAAAACGACTCAAAAAATACTTGTAGAATGTTGAAAGAAATAACAGGAAAACAAAGAGCAAATTCAAACTCCCTTTCTAAAGGAATTAAAATAAATAAAACAAATATGTATGAACCAAACGAAATTGCAAGCGAGTTTAATAAATATTTCATTGATATAGGAACTAAATTGGTAAATAAGATTCCTATTATGGAAAAAACTTTTAGTAATTTCCTAGAGCCTATAAATAATTCGCTTTTTATAGATAATTTATATTTTGACTTATCTTTTGATGAGTTTGAGAGAGCTTACAAATCCCTCAAAAGAAACAAAGCTACAGGTGCAGATGAAATAAATGGCAACATAGTCATAGATTGCTTTGAAAATTTAAAATGTATTCTTTATAAAGTCTTCAGGGCATCTATACAGCAAGGTGTATTCCCCGATCAATTAAAAATAGCTAAAGTTACTCCAATTTACAAAGACGGAAAAAAAGCAAATATTAGTATTTATATCA
>NC_088931.1:44212500-44242500 GCF_038396675.1 Hydra vulgaris
TATGTTATTGCAAAACGGAAAAATGCTGACAAAACAGAAATGTGCAGAAAGCAAGTGACATAATGCTTATATTTTATATAAGTACTTCGTATAAGGATATAAGTATAAGGAAGTTGGAGTTTTACTGGTAAATCAACAAGTTTTATCATTACCTAAAAAATTGAATTAAAAACATTTTATAAAAAAATCATATAAAAGCTTATTATTTTTTCCGTCCCAAACTTTTGAACGAGCGTGATTTTATACTCTCGTTCTAAGCTGAGCGAGCATTGTTTATCGCGTCAAAAAGGTTTAAAAATACCATTTACAGGCCTGTTTCATAAGCGCAACGCAATCGCACCCGCCTCATTACAAGCCCTGTATATATATATCACACCCTAGTGGAAATATTTCTTATGAAAAAAAAAGTACACCAGAAACAGATTACATTTTTGAAACCACCGTATATTGTTTTGTTATGACCTATATTTTGAAATATTCTGTCAATATCTAAACAAATTAAAGTGTTCCAAAACACTTAAACAAAAGTTTGAAAAACAAAGCAATTTAATTAAAGTTGCGACATGCAGAACATCAATTAGTATACAAAAACTTCTTCCAAAGCTTTGTTTTCTGATTCACCGATACATACAAGTGAAGTGAACAAATTAAAAAATGCATTTGGTCTCAGTAACGCACAAGGGGCTAAAGTTTTAAGCATTTTTAGAAGTTGGAAAGGTCGCAAATTATTTGAAAAAAATACAAGAAACAAACTGGTTTAATATTATGCCATTTTAAATGAATACTTTGACGTAAGATCTGTTAAATTTAATGAGGGTGAAAAGGTGTTGGCTTACTGCAAAGATATTCTAGGGTGGAAAATATAGTCAAAAAAAGAAATACTTCAAGTGAGTACATTTTAAAAGTTGGCAATGATGGAAGAGCTGGATTTTTTGAAAATTTGTTAAATATCTTAGATCGTTGCAAGGTATCTAAACAAAAAGGTAAAAAAATTTGGTAATGACAAATGTAAAGAAAAAAGATGGTGGGGTTAACAAACTCATAATTATTGCACTTGTCGAAAATTTGCAAGAATCTTACGCAAATGTGAAAATAATAATTGATTTTATTAACTTAAACAGTATTAAATATTTTTGTGCTTTCGAAGTTGGCCAATATTTATTTTGGAATAGAAACTGCAGCTTCAACTCATCCTTGTCCTTGGTGTATAGCTAGCAAAGATGATTTTCAAAATTTTGAATTTCAAGGTGAACATAGAACGCTTGGAATGATTAGATATCAGCTAATAATAACAAAAATGCTTGCAGAAATAAAGTTAAAAAATCAAAGTTATCTGCTGTACCCTATCATGACTGTGTAGACCAATTACTTATCAGTTTACCAAAAGAAACAAAGGTTATAAAAGTTCTTGCTCCGATAGAGCTACATCTTCTCAGTGGAAACACCAACAAACTTTTAAATTATCTTGATTTATATACAAAATCTAAAGAATTTTGTTTTAAAGCAGAGGAGTTGAATGAAAAACTGGGCTTTAAAAGACCAAGGCTTCATGGTGGGCAATTTAAGGGTAGACAGTGTTCAAAACTTTTTGATAATATAGATATTTTGAACAATTTGATCAAGTCTTTTTCACTAGATAATGATGAACATCTTTCTTTCATACCACAGGCCTTTAAATGCTTGAGAGAAGTTAAAGTTAGTTGTTTATCAATCACTTTACAACCCAACTATGAAATAAAAATGAAAGATTATCAAGAAGCTTACGGTAAACTTGGATTAAATATCATCTTAAAATACACGCTTTAGTAAAACATGAAGTAGAATTTTTACAAATGATGTCAAGTGATTATCCAAACAAAGGTCTAGACTATTGGAGCGAACAAGCCTCTGAATCTGTTCATCAAAATTTTAGTCAGTTCTGGGAAAACCGTTACAAGGCATTCAAATGTCACAAAAATTATTCGAAAAGGTTGCATAAAGCTATTATTAAATATAACTCTTGTCATACTTTCTTTTCTAAAAGTCTTACTGATTAACTATTTATATAATTTATTGTGAAAAGTTAGTTAGTAAAATATGAAACAGTTATTGTAAACTTGTTATGTTAAATATCACTAAAAACCACAACAACGAAAACTAAAATCTTCTTTTTAATTGTGTCCAAGTGATCGGACACAATCATATTAAAATTCTAAGAACACACCCCTAACAAAACACCTTTAAAATGTTTTGAATTTTTTTTTATTTTCATATTTATTAGAATCAAAATTTATCAACAAATTTTAAATATCATTTCAAAAAAATATGCCTTTTAAAAGTTGTGAGCTTTTAAAGTTATTTTTTGGAGTTAATTGGGGAATAATAAACTATAAACAGTAATAACTTTTTAATTAAAGAAGATTTTTGTATGAAATTTTAAATCTGTCGATTAATTTTAACCTAGTTTAAAATACTATGAAAATTTTTTTTTAAAATTGAAACCATACATGGGACATAAGGACCTAAATTTTAGGTTTAATATTGTTTTCAGTCTCCAATCATCACAATTTTTTTTAAAACATTTTGCATTAATATGATTAATACAAAATTTTATGAAAGCACCATTTCTGGAAGTTATCTATCATACACACTAAAAATTTTTGACCAGCTTGTTTAACCCACTTTATTTTGTTTTGATATTGACAGAATATTTCAAAATATAGGTCATAACAGAACAAGATACGGTGGTTTCAAAAATGTAATCTGTTTCTGGTGTACTTTTTTTTTCATAAGATATATTTCCACTAGGGTGCTATATATATATATATATATATATATATATATATATATATATATATATATATATATATATATATATATATATATATATATATATATATATATATATATATATATATATATATATATATACATATATATATATATATATAAATATATTTGAATTTTGGGAATTTTAGTTAATGGTAATACCGCAGTATATGCAGTGCGATCAGGCTGGCTAATACCCTGATGTATACCTTATAATTATTCCGAGAATTTCTCTGCTCTCTTTTTAGACTTTACCTAGATTGCGTTTAGCATCATTACAACTTGCAAATGTCATATTTTCTAGTAATCATGCAATGTCTAAGTACATATGCTTATTAGCTCTTGATGACAGGTATAAATTAATTTATCTTAATTTATGATTTATGTTAGTTGATGAGTTGTATGAAGTTTTTTCATAAAGTTTTTAAAAAGTTTATTTTTTAAGAATTTTATAGTTTATTATTATTTTAAGTTTTATTTATTCTTTATATATTAGATTTATTTATATAAATAGTTTTTATATTTTTTAGTTTCTATAAACAGTTTTTAAGTTTGAATCCACTTAAAGATAAGTCTTTTTTTTTTTTTTGATTATAAGTAAATAGAGTTATGACTGTATAATATTTCTTTAATGTAGAGTTAACATAGTAAGAAGTAAATATTGAAGTAAATTAATTAAAGTAAAGGTAATAAAAATATTAAACAAAAAACTTTACTGCTAATAATTATCACAATATTGCTGATACATATGATGATTTAAAATATAGTAATATATTCCTATATTGCTGATATATATGATGATTTAAAATATAGTAATATATTCCTATATTAATGAATAGCAACTTTCAATTAATGTCCTCTACTTTTCTTCTTTTTAGATAATTATATCCATTACTCCCCCTCTCATGGAAACATTCCTTAAATGGCAAAGTTAGCATTTGCTAACATTGCTTCTCATTACCATGTTCATTATTTTCTTACTCTTGATTTCATTTTCTACCTCTGCAATTCTGTTATTTGTACTTGAACAGAATACTATTGTCATGTTTGGGCTGGTTCTTCTAATGAGGCCCTATCTTCTTTAGGCAGGGTCTAAAAACACATTGTAAATTTTGCTGGATCTGCTCTAGCTGCTAAACTTGAGGTTCTTAATAACTGTTGTAAGGTTGAATATCTTTCTCTTTTTTACAAATACAAGGTGTTAACTGTTTTGTGTATAAAGAATTGACTTTAGTTGAAACAAGGTGTTAACTGTTTTGTGTATAAAGAATTGACTTTAGTTGAAACAAGGTGTTAACTGTTTTGTGTATAAAGAATTGACTTTAGTTGAAACAAGGTGTTAACTGTTTTGTGTATAAAGAATTGACTTTAGTTGAAACAAGGTGTTAACTGTTTTGTGTATAAAGAATTGACTTTAGTTGAAACAAGGTGTTAACTGTTTTGTGTATAAAGAATTGACTTTAGTTGAAACAAGGTGTTAACTGTTTTGTGTATAAAGAATTGACTTTAGTTGAAACAAGGTGTTAACTGTTTTGTGTATAAAGAGTATGTATAGCACGAACAAAGTTGAAGTTAAAATCCTTATTAAAAAAATTTTTTAAAAAGATTTTTATTGTTAATAAATGCATCAGTAAAGTATTTTATCAAATAAATGCATCAGTATTTTATCAATGCATTAAAAAAACTGGAACAGATTTCCATGCATTTGTAATGGTATCAATTATTGTAAAATCATAGCCTAAAAGTACAGAAGAATCTCTTGTGAAAAAGTTGTGATGAAATCAACTGATGAAGGTATACTTTTAAACTGTCAGGCTGTGAACATCCACCTTTCAGAAGTTGGACTAAAGACATATCAACCAAAAGAAATACTTGGTTCAGAGGTGTACATTTGTGGTTGCCCGATGGTACCAGATGACCAAATTTTGTGAAGAGCAACTAAAAATATTCCTTTGATACAATTAGTTGCCCATTCGGGCAACGATTGATTTTTATTGGCAGTTTTAGTTTTTTTTTGTTTTTTTTTTAATTCAAAAATTCTATAAAAAGAAAAGTAACTATCTAAAATAATATTTTTTTTAAATTACATTTTTGAAGTGTCATTTTGAAGTTTGTTTTCTACATAAGAAAATTGTATGAGTATTTAAAAGTATTTAATAAAATAACTCGTAAATAAAATCTAAAAAGTTTTATCGTTTAAAGAAAAATACTATTTTCTTTTTCTTTTTTTTCAAATTTCATTTAAAAAATAAAACTAAATTTCATTTAAGGATTTAAAGTTAAAGTAATAAAACTAAATTTACCAAAAAAAAAACTTTGACAGGTGTTGTTAAGAAGCGTTACACAGCTTGCTTTTTTCATAAATGTCAAGAGCGTTCAGTTAGGGAAAAACTTTTTGTAAAATGTAAACATAGAAAGCCTTCAGTTAGGCGAAAACTTTTTTTTTTGAATATATTTAATTTTTTTTCAACATCATTTGTGTGATGTTTATTTAGAAAATATTAGTTTTAAATAAAAATTTACCAGTAACTGAGAATATTTTAAAGAAACAAGTTGTTTTATTAAAAAAAAATTTAATTTTAAAAATTTTAATTTAGTCCTAAAGAAATGTAAAATGGTAAAACATTGAATGTAAAATTTAGTTTCAAATAAATGTAATACAGTTTCACAATTCTTATTAAAAAAGTTTTTTTCTGTCTGCTTACGTAAAATAAAAGTCTCTCCATCATAGATTATCATAAATTATTATAAGCGAAAGGAAATTAAAAACTTTTTTTTTCTTATAAAAAGGGAGAAATGCTCTTGTTTAAGATATTTCTTTTCACAAATATATTTTTTGTTTCTTATTAATTCAATATCGGGTAAAGTTCATTTGACGTAATATTTTTATTGTTTACAAATATTTTAACATTTTTATTGTTTTCAAATATTCTATTGGTAATTGAATGAAATCTATTTATAAATTGTTTATAATCTTTATTAAAAATATTATATTAAATAAATAAATGTTAAAACAAATAAATTGTGACAAAAATAATACCTAATTTAGATTCTATTAACTATTTTTATTTAATTAGTTTAAATAGTTTTTAGCGCAGTTTAAAATTAAATTTAGTTACAACGCGATACTTTTAAATACTTTCAAAACATCAATAGTTTTTAAGCTCCTGTAACAAATAAGATCTTAATAATTACAACACATTAAAAGCAAAGGGTTTTAAAGTATTTGTAAATTGTTTTTTAATATTTGTCAATACTTTGTTGTTGTAAAAAAGAACTTATATTTTTTTGATAAAACAAGCACTCAATTCAAGTGAAAAACCTAATGGTGTTTATTGATAGTGCTTTATCTGAAAGTAGAAAAGGTAATGTTATCAATAGTTTACAATATTACTTTTATTTACGCAAATTATTTCTAGTCTTCGCTTATCCCTATAATAAAAAAATACTAGAATATGCCAGATTCTAGTTTATATAAATTATTTTTTATTAAAACTTTCACTGAATGCGAAATTTTTTTTTAAAAAAAGTGACAGGCAACCAAAATGAACAAACAGGTTACTTTCAGTTGCCCTTCTGGCGACTGAACATAAGTCCGAGTGTACACCCCTGTCGTTATATTTAAAAAACTTTTATCAAAAGTTTTTGTCTTGACAAAATGGAACTTTTTTAAAGTTTGATTTTGTCAATGTCTAACTGTGTTAATGTCCTAAAATTGGCAAAAGTTACTAAGTACTGAATCATTTAATGGACAATTGGAAAAAGATATCAATTATGTTTTATGACTTATTCAAGAATATAAAGTAAAAGAATTGAAAAATTGAAAATACCATAATAATGGTATTTTCAATTTTTTAATTTCACTGCTACCAAATATCAGAAAACACTACCTCTACTTTGTACTTCTTTGGCAACCAGAAACTGCTATCGCTATTCCACTATTTTTTCAAATTTCGAAATTAGTAGCACTACTTTGGATCTAATTTAACATTTATATCTTTAGTTTGTATCTAAAAATTAACAATTAACAATAACTGTTCTACAATAGTGGAATAAGAACAATTTGGGCAGTATGCCACAGTGGTTTGAATTCTAGCTCTGAACCACTAGATATAAGTTTTGGTGCTGGCTCTGGCCAGTAACAAAAATAAATTGACACTAAATGGTTACTTTAAGACATTAAAAAGAGGTAGTCGATTTTTGCTGACCTCAAACACTTTGAGATTGGTAGTTAGGTCGGCATTGCCAAAAGTCCATTTGCTGACCCTAATTCTGAGGGCTGATATATATATATATATACATATATATATATATATAAATATATATATATATATATATATATATATTTTTTTTTAAACATCTTCGCTTCCAACAAGGCTGCAAGCAGCCACTAATTAAAGTTGGAAGTTACTGTAAAAGAAAAGATAAAGATTGTAGAGCAAGATAACGATTGACGGACGATTTAAAAGATTGCAAATTATATGAATCAGGAAAGCAAGATGAAGGAAGCGAATTCTAAAGAACTGATGTTCGAGGAAAAAAACTAGACGAATAAGCGTTTTTGGAGCACTTGGGAACAGTCACAGAAAAAGGATGACACTTAATTGAATGACGAGTAACACGAGAATGAATTTTAGTAGATGGCACAAGAGACGCTAGCTCTTTAGAGCAGTGCCCATTATAATATTAGTAGAAAAGAGAAAGAGAAGCAACATTACAACGATGTGATAATGATTGAAGGTTGGCTGCAAGAGCAGGTCCAACTATGTTTACAATGCGTTTTTGCACCTTGTCTAAAAGAGAAAGGGCATCATTAGAAGATCCGCCCCAGATATGGCAACAGTATTCCATACAAGGCCGGATTTGAGATTTATAGAGATAGAGAATAAGAAAGTGGCGAGCTCGATAAAGAGATGCAACCTTAGCAGATGCTAATTTTACAACCGATTTGATATATGGTTTCCAAAAAAGATTGGAAGTAAGAGTTAATCCTAGAAGATGAAAAGTAGATGACTCATCGAGCACATCACCGTTCATAAATATAGGAAGATCTAAATTATTGCGATAACGATTGGCTGAAAAAAATTGAGTTTTATCTGAATTAAAGTTCACCAGCCACTGTAAGCCCCATGCTGTAGCAGAAGTGAGATCCTTTTCAAGCTCAAATGCCCCGCCAAGCAATCAGAGGGTGTTGGTTTCTTATCACGACAAGAATAAATAGTAGTATCATCAGCAAACAATGCCACCTTAAATGTGAGAATATCTGGAAGATCGATATATATATATGGAAGGAAGATACATATATATATATATATATATATATATATATATATATATATATATATATATATATATATATATATATATATATATATATATATATATATATTATATATATATATATATATTATATATATATATATATATATATATATATATATATTATATATATATATATTACATATATATATTATATATATATATATATTATATATATATATGATATATATATACATATGATATATATATATGATATATGCTTGGGTTGATGTTAGAGTTTGGTTTTATTTGAACATTGGTTATCGCATCCTTACGGTAAATGATTATTATAAATTTCAAATACACCGTAAGGATGCGATAACCAATGTTCAAATAAAACTAAACATCAACAGTAGCACTTTGAATTTTTTTATTGGTTGCAACTTAAACTCACTACCTTATTTGCTTAGAGAAAGCACTTGCAATTGCACTACCAAATGAAGAGTCCACAGTCGAGTTGCAAAAATGCATATCAAGTTGCACTCCCGCCCATCTCTAATATATATATGTATATGTAAATATATATATATATATATATATATACATATGTATATGTATATGTATATGTATATATATATATATATATATATATATATATATATATATATATATATATATATATATATACATATATATATATATATATATATATATATATATATATATATATATATATATATATATATATATATATATATATATATATATATATATATATATATGTAAACACTGTGTACATATATTTACTCAAATCATGTGTGTATAAACACGTAAATTTTGATTAAATATATGGAAACAGTGTCAAATCCTTTGATAATTTTCTCAACATTAGAAAACTATCAAAGGATTGAAGAATTGACTTTTATTTAACTAACAAAGGATTTAAGAACTTTTATTTGTTACTTCTTTACTATACTCCCAGGTAAGTAGTAGATTCGAGAGCTAAACAATCAATCCAGCAGTTGAATATGTCAATAATTAAAGTTCCACATGATAAAGATAATTGCGATGAAGTGACTATATCAAATTTTTTTTCAAAAAGATTTACAAAATTGTTATTTTTAACAAGATTTAGTGACAACGGTGAAATTCCAAAGTGTCACAAGTCAAATTTTACTTATGATGTGCCCTAATTTATTTTTTCTTCAGTAGAGATTATATCAATTTCGTTTTCTTGTCTTCATTTTGTAATTGTTTTATTTTTTTTTTTGCTTTATTAATTTGTGCCATAAAGAAACTTTGATTTTTGAAAAAAAAAGCAATTTCATTTTTCAAAACATAATATAGCATTTGATATTATAGCTTCAATTGAAGCAATGTTATTGAATGAAGCAATATTATAGCATTTGGTACTATAGCTTCAATTGAAACAATGTTAAAGCATTGTTTCAAAGCGTCATTTGAAGCAATATTTTAGTATTTAAAATTAAAGCTTCAATTGAAGCAATATTAAAGCATTCAAAGCATTGAATGAAGCAATATTAACATTTGGTATTATAAATTCAATTGAAACAATGTTAAAGCATTCGATATTAAAGCTTTAATTGAAGCAATATTATAGCATTCGATATTAAAGCATTGAGTGAAGCAATAGTATAGCTTCAATTAAAACAATATTATAGCATTCAATATAAAAGCTTCAATTGAAGCAATGTTATAGCATTCAATATTAAAGCATTGAATGAAGCAATATTATAGCATTTGATATTATAGATTCAATTGAAACAACATTATAGCATTTGATATTAAAGCATTAAATAAAGCATTGAATGTAGTAATGAATAAAGTATTGAATAAAGTAATGAATGAAGCAATGAATAAAGTATTGAATAAAGCAATGTATTATATTAAAGATATTATAAGCAGCACATTGTTTTTCAAAAGATTTTTATGTAGATTTTTTATAAGCCATTGGTTTGTATGATACAATCAAAGTTTTGTTTTGAGTTTTGTGGATATGTACTTATGAAAAGGTCTTTGCAAATACACAATTAAATTAGGAAAATTGTTTATTTTATATAAGGGCAAATCCATGTGGAAACATCCAGGGCATGCAACCCTAAGACTCATTTTGCTAATTTTTACACTACTCAAAGATTTTAATAAGTTACGAACATTTCCATAATTTTATCATCTAATTCCAAACAGTTTTAAAGATCTTCAAACTTTGCCTTTAACCAACAAAAATCCGCCATTTTGAAAAATGGTTTTGATCATTGTTTTTGCTCTGTGTGCAATGGAAAGCTGAAAATATGTATACTTTCATATTTATAGTTAAGTTAGAGTTATTACAAAGAATTGGAGAGTGGTCTTTTTTTAAACAGAAAAAGAAACATTGTCAAATTTACTTAAGTTTGTTACTTAAAAAACAGGAATTATGAAAAATGAAAGGAAAAAAAAAGGTGGTACTCTAGTGCATAATACACATCAGTTGATGTTTAATAATTTTTAAAAAATTTTACCACCCACCCTAAGCTTGTTAAGACCCCCTCCCCCCTTTTGTTAAATTTTACTTGTTACGAACAAAAAAAATGTATCCCAAATCTAAAAAAAAAATTTCAGTTATTATTTCCTAATTTTTGGGATCCATTTAGTTCTTAAAAATTAGGAAATATAAACTATAGGAATATAGGAAGAAAGGAAAAATTCCCACTCACCTGTTTGTTAAGACTACCTCAATATTTAATAAAGATGTTACCATCAATTTTTGCATTTCATTATTTTATCATTTTCTACATTATATGTGCCACAATGTGTTTTATATGATGGAGCATTTATTATTTTATTTAGTTTGGAATTTAATAGTTTATAAAATTGAGCCTAAAATCTAATTCATAGTCAGAATGTAATAGTTATTAGATCTTCAGTTAATGATCAGTTGATGAGAAATACTGAACATGTAAAAAAGATGTTTTGTACACAAAGAATACCTACAAAATCTTTCATTACTGTCATAATAAATAAGTTCTGTAAATATAAATCTAAAAAAGTTATTTTATGACAAATACATGCATTGAAAAGTAATATTTTTAACATTTATACTGATAAAAGTTATCTTGTCCATTAAAAATATTTCATATTTTTCATCAAAATTTAATTTTTTAATACTTTTTTTATATTATATAATTACATGTTTATTACTTTATTTATGCACTTTATATATAATTATAGCTATTGTAATGAAAAACTACGAAAATAATTTTGGCACAAAAAACTCAATTTTGTCCCACTGTGCAATAGTGGTGAATGTTATTGGTAATTCAAGAGGTGATGTTTCTATTAGTGCGCTATCTTTTTCAATTGTTTTTGGAGTTGTGAAGGAAGTTGTAAATAAAGGAAGAGAAATGGTTATAAAACATACTGGTTAAATAATCGAACAAAATTTAGTCTTATAAACTTGTTCAACTCTTTCAATCAATAGACAAATTAAGTTTTTATTCACATGTAATAAATGAGGGGAGATAGGAAGGGGGAGGGGAAGGAACGGGGTATTAATAAACAGGAATGTAGGAATTCTTATTTTTATTTCTACAAGTGAGTTAATATTTTCTAATTTTTATAACTTGAATGGTCTCAGAAATTAGAAAATTATTATCAAAAAATATTTTTTTGTTTTTAGTTTTAAGATACTGTTTCTTTGTTCACAAAATCAGGAATGCAGATATTTTTTCCTGGTTTTTAATGTTCAAAAGCTCTAAATATGTTGGTTGGCTTATGATCTCCAAAAAAAAAAATTCATAAGATTTAATAATTCGGAAGTTATTGTTTTTAAGCCTGGAATCCTTGCTAAAGACTGCTTATTCATAAACTTTTTCCATTAGTAATCCATAAGCTTTTTTATATTTTTAGAGCTCCTGGATACTAAAAACTAGAGTGAAATTTTTTTGTGACTCTTAAACCAGAGTCTTTTTGGGACTACACATCCCTGAATAAAATCCAATAAACAGGGGAGGGGCTCTTAATATGCTCAGGGTAGATGGGAAAATTTTTCGAAAATTATTAAACATCAACTGCTGTGTATTATGCCATTAAAAGTGCCACCTTTTTTTAATTTAACAAGTTGAAAGGAAAAAACTTAACTTTCAAAGTTACAAATAAAAAAGTAAATTTGACCATGTTTTTTTTTGTTTAAGAAAAGACCACTCTTCAATTCTTTTTAATAACTCTTACTAAACTATTCAGAACAACATAAAAAAAAAAGTAATAATAAAAAATCGAGCTACATTAGCATTTTTGTAATTAAACTCGCCCCCAGTAAAATTGCAATGAAGGTCAAAATTCTAATTTGTTATGTTTATTTTTAAATATTTCAAGTTGTTTTATTGGATTCCTCAAAATATGTAAGCTTTCCACTGCACACAGAACAGAAACAATGACCAAAACCATTTTTCAAAATAGCAGATTTTTGTTGGTTCAAGGCAAAATTTGAAGAGTCATATCTTTGAAAATGTTTAGAATTAGATGATTAAATTTTGATAATGTTCATAACTTATTAAACTCTTTGAGTGGTATAAAAATTAGCAAAATCTAAAACTTAGGGTTGCAATCTATAAAAAAATTGGATGCTTTCACATGGTATTGCCCGTAGTAAAGATAAATTCATACTAATTGTATGTCTCTTCTTTATCATTATTGCTAGATATTTTTCTGTGTTTCCTAATAATTTTTATTTCCACTCGTATTTTTTTGGTATTTTTTAAAGTTTTTATTTTCACTTACAATGCTATACATTAACCAAATTTTATTTATAACAAAAAAATTTTTACTCTTAAAAGTAAATTTACTCTTAGAAGTAAATTTGCACTCTTAGGTTTGACTTTGCACCTTTAGGGATACCTTTAGCACCTTTGAATGGCTTAGGGGTGAAAACAGATGTTTTCTGAGACAAACAGAATGCTGCTTTCATCACACCTGAGAGAGTATTTTTATTGAGACACCATACTGTGTTTTCATTAACTATCAATTTATACTCCCAATCATACAGGGTTGGAAAAAGCCTAGACCAGGGGTTCTATTTTTATTTTAAATCTGTTAAATTTTTTTTTTGTTTAATGATATTGAAAATTAGTAAAATTTTCTACTTGTGAAAAAAACTTTTAGAATTGGTAACATGTTTACTACTCATACAACAAATATCAATCAAGCATTTTAATTTATTGAAAATAGCTGTTTACACTTGTAAACACTATATATATTTAATATGAGTTTCCCAAAAACTAGACTCTGCATAGAGTTAGGCTAAAATGTGCATTTTTTATTAATTAGTTCATTCTGCATATTTACAACCTTAACTCAATCAAAACATTTTTATTTGGCTAAGTTTTTGTTTTTGTAGCATTGACAGTATAAAAGAAGCAGCATTGCAAGGCTTAAAATTAGTATCTCCTCTACCTTCTTATTCAGATATATGTACTTGTATATTTGAAAAGGTATTATAAATAGTTTTTATAAGAAAATTCTATTTTTGTTGAGTTTCATATTTTTTTGTAATTTTAATTTATTTTTATTACAATATATAAAAATTATATAAAGAAGGTTTAAATATTTAAATAAAAAGAGAATTTTTAACATTTTTAGATGAATGAACAAAAATTAAAATATGAAATGAATGTATTTTCACCTACTGTTTATCAAAAGGTTTTCATTTTTTATTTTCACCTCCAGTTTTTAAAAGACTTATTTTAGTTAAGCATTTTCACTTTTTTTTTTACATTTAAAAATTTTATTACATTTATACATTTTTTATAAATATTTAGTTAGAGTTATATTTTTTTATAAATGTTTTTACTTGTTTTTAATTGTTTAATCTCTCTATTTGATTAGATATTATGGTATATTCAACAATGCTTTCGCTTTAATGCAAATATATCTGATCAAGATGAGCTAAATGGGCTTACTTTAAAAAAATCTATTTTATTTTTTAACACCTATATTCCTCAATATCAGTCAGAAGGTTTTCATATTTTCATTTATTTTTTTTATTTCATGAATCGAAAGTATATATATATATGTGTGTGTTTATATATATATATATATATATATATATATATATATATATATATATATATATATATATATATAATATATGTATATATATATATATATATATATATATATATATATATATGTATATATATCTATATATAGTAGAAAATAAAACTGATGATTGCAACAGCATAAAACTTAAAGTTGTGAAAATCACATAGTTTTATTTTCTACTATATTATAGCTCTGACTAGTTTATCGAGCACTTTCTTGATAGTATATGCACAAAATAGCATCACTACATATATATATATATATATATATATATATATATATATATATATATATATATATATATATATATATATATATATATATATATATATATATATATATATATATATATATATGTATATATATATATATGTATATATATATATATATATATATATGTATATATATATATATATATATATATATATATATTAAATGACGACATCTTGTATGAGAGTTGAATAAGTTTAATATATGAACATCAATAAATACGAATTCACTCAATACTAATTTTTTTATTTTATCTAAGGAATTTTCGCTAGATTATTGATACTAGCATCTTCAGCTTTAATTAAAAATTATTAATTAAATTAAATTACAAACAAACGGTAACGCCACTTTTTAATGGCTTCTTTAAATTTCGCTTTAATTGGGCTTCTTTAATATTACGTAGGTATAAAAAATATGGCATCCAGAATTGCGTTTTTACATATTGACCATCATCTAAATTCCTACCTCCATTTTTAGGTCCGCATTTGTTGAACTGAATTTCGATTGCCTCTCAAACTTTTCTTTCAAATTTTTTGGGTTCTACTTTTAACATCTTTAGCTTGATCCCATTTCATACTACATGAACATTTAATTTTATGATGCCCAATTGCAGATTGTTCTAATTTTTTTTCAAAAACATTTTTTTGGTGTTGTTTTGTTCTTGTTGCTATTTTCATTTTTGTTTTGCCGATGTATTTTTGTTCACACTCGCATTCTATTAGGTATGCTCCGGGATGGCTATTTGATGGTAGTTTTGTTTTGTTGCATGAAGTTAGCAAAGATTTAAGATTTGCGCTAGATTTAAAGACGGCCCTGTAACCTGCTTTCCTAAAGATTTTTCGAAATTTTGGTGATAATATTGGGATCCACGGTAGTGATATAGTTGGCATGATTGCTTCGTTGTTAGATAAAATTATTTCATTATTTGTGTGTCGTTTTTTTATAACAATATTTGCAAGGCCTTGTAATTTTTTCTTTTTGTATCAATTTTCAGCAAACACATTTATTAGGAAATCGATTTCTTTATTTAAAAATTTTTCAGAGCAAATTGATAAAGCTCTATGAATAAATCCTTTATATATTCCTTCTAAGATTTTTGGATCGTGGAATTGGGCAATTTTATTTCTAATGGTGGATTAGAATGAAACGCAATGTCGATTGCTTTATTTTCAAAAAATTGCAGGAAACCTTCCGCAAGTACTACCATGAGTGAAAGTCCTAAAAAATTCCATAAAAAATAACATTTATATAAACACAGTTCTATTAGTGATTTTATTTCTGAAACGCTTAGTTTTGTTAGTTTATTTAAATTTGGGAAGAGCTCTAACATATCAAGAAGAATTTTTGTAGTCTCTCCCAGAGGAATTGATGGATATAAATTGACAACGTCGTAAGATACCTGTATTTCATCGTTTGATATATCCCAAAGTTTAGCTGTTTTTACAAAAGTTGACGAATTTTTTAACTTTGTTATGTTTTTATCTAAAATTGGTTGAAATATATTTACTAGATATTGTGATATTCCATAACTTGGTGTCCCAATGGTTGAAACTACTAATCGCATAGTAAATATATTTCAACCAATTTTAGATAAAAATATAACAAAACTTAATAAAACTTGGATAAAAATTTATTTTTATTTTTATATGAGCTATATAGTTTATAAAGAGTCTCGCCTGCCCCAACCTCACCTGCCCCAATACAAGATCAGTTTAATGTCACCCAGACAGGGATTTTATATCTCAATTATAATGGTGACATAAAGGAACATTTAATATAATTGGTATTAGTAGTTTCTCAAAGTCTATCAGAAAGTCTCTGAAGCAACAGCTAAGAATTTTTGAAATTCATATCACTTCTAACAAAGAGCATAAAAACACTTTTAATGAAGTTTCTATAAAAGGTTTTAAGAAAAGTAAAAATTTTCAAGACTTTTTTCTAAAAAAAAAAAAGAGGAAAAAAAAAATGTTGTGTGTGTTTACTTATAAGTTCAACATTTTCAGTATCACATTTCAAAAAACATTTTGAAAGCTCAACATAAAAAGCTACATGTATACATCTTATTATGAAGTTAACTCTATTTAATCAAAATTTAATTTATAACTTATTGTACTACCTAATTGGCTTTTTATTTAGTATTGTAACACATTTCTGTTGTTATTATGAATTATTTTTTCAAGAGATAAAATGAATTGTTTTTTCAGGTTGTCAACCATCTTTAATGAATTATTCAGAATGTGTTACAATACTAAATAAAAAACAATGCAAGAAAGCATCAAAAATATGTTACAATATCAAATAAAAATATTTCTGTTGTTTTCTTGTGATATTTTTTAGTGTACAACTTGCACACCGTGTTAAAAAAAATAGAGATGTTCTGTTTTTATTTTATTTTTTAGAAGTTCTAAAGTCCTAAAAGCTTTACTCTATTCTCAGCAGAGTTATTTGCAATTCATAAATTAGAAAACACATTTTGCATAAATCTATATATTTTGCAAAAAATTTTTTATTTTTTCCCTATTTTGTAAAAAGTGCTATAAGAAAACTACTGTTTAAATTTAATGTGGTGAAAAATAGTGGCAAGTCTTTATCAATTAAGGTGCCAAATTGTTTACTGTAACATGTACACTTTACTAAGTTGATGTATGTACAAGTCAGTTGATGTATGTGCACTTCACTGAGCTTATCCCTATTTAAGTCAGTCGATGTAGGTACACTATATGCATTTCCTGTAGGTACACTGATGCAATTCCTCCATTAAATTTTGAAAAACAAAAACAATAAACAATAAACAACAATAATAGTTAAAACTCAGAAAAATAGATCAAAACAAAGCACAAAATTTCAAAAAAAGTGTTTTCTAAGAAAGATTTAAACCCACAACTTACATTTATATTGTATGCTGCCTCAATTGTTTATAATGTAACTTCCAAACTTCTATGCCAGTATGTTAATGCAAGTTAATTGTTAATGTTAAAAATAAAATATTTTTGCATGCATTTATTTTCAGCTGCAGAAACAGTTTTTACTCATTTACAGAGGCTGATTTTTCGGTCGCAGAAGATTTAATCACAATAAATAGAACATTGAAGTGGATAAACTACTGAATGCATTTTTTTTTTTAAATAAATGTGTAAATCAATAAAGTTTGTTTACTTTTGTTTATCAATTGTTTTATTTAGAGTTACTTCAGTCGCCTGTAGGATGGCATTTGTCACTCATTTTTGGTGCATTAATAAATTCATCTGGTATTACTTTCACTGATGCTTTTTTAATACAAAATTTTATATTTGCATTAAATTTTTATTTTAAACAGTTTGAATAAGATCTAGATAAAAAAAGCTGTTGTTATTTTAAATAAGAAATATAATTTTTAGAATATTTAATAAAAATTTGATTTATTCTGTTAACAAAAAAAGTAATATTTAATACTAAATACCTGCTGTAATATTTAATACAAAATATTGTTTGTTGTTATTTTTACTGCTGTTGTTAATTTTAGTATCAGGTGAGTAAATAAATAGTTTTAATATTCCTATTTAAATTTGTGTATTTGACTCTACTTTTGTGTATGCTAAATAATTTCAATGTATTTCGATGTAGTATTGAATGTTTTTCTTAAAATTCAACAAATTCTTTACTTTATAATAAAAATAAACACAGTGTAAATGTTTAGAAAAGATAATAAAATAATATTTAAAATTAAAGTGCTTATGAATCCATGGAGGTTTGAATAGGAATTTTTTGTTTTCTGTTTTTATATTTTTCTCTGTTTTTTGAATGTTATCTTAGTTAACTGTTTTGCATAAAAACTTATTTCATTATTTTGTTAGACACAATGTTACATTTTCAAGCACTCACAAGCCTGATTGATCTTGCTACTGCACTTCCACATAAAATATCATTACTTGCTGACAAGCTTGATGTGATAGAGGTAACAAATTTTTCTAATTATAAACATCTAATTTGTGTTACTGACCTATTTAAATTATTATGTTTTTCTAAGGTATTTGCTAAATCTATGAGAGAGGAAGTTCGCCTATTGACCGCACACCTTATAAGTGTCATTGTCTGCACAATGAACAATGATGTTGTAACAAACAAGCTTTCTCGTTTGGTGTTATCTTTTCATAGCAAAGTAGTTTAAATATAATTAATGTTTAAACTGTATAATTTATTTCATTTCAAAATTTAAGTTTTTTAAACTTTGTTGATCTTTTTTTTTTTTAATAAATAGAATTTTGAAGAGATGCATAGTGCTATTTTGATTACATCATTAACAATATCACGTTGCTATTTGTACTTCAAGCATAAAGATCTAGGGAAACGCTTTAATGAATGTTATAACAGCCCAAGCTTTCAAAAAATTGTGCAGGAAACAATAGAAATCTTATGTACTTGTGAAAATAATTTTAATACTTTTTATGATACATAAAAATTAAAAGTATTTTAAAAAACTGCAAAATAAAAAATTAATACATAAAAAGTATTGATAATTATATTATAATTTTTTTTATAGTTTTCAAGTTGAATGATGCAAATAGAAAAACAAGTTCTGTATGTTGTTTTGCATTAGGTGAAATTGCAAAATACAACAAGCTACCTATTCCAGATGATGATGGAAATAAAAGTTAGTATTCTCTGATGTTTGTTGAAATTAACTTGAACTCTCAATTTTTTTAATTTTTCAAAGCTTTTATGAAATTAAATACTTTATGTACTTACATGGTTAAAATGATTTTTTGCATAAATTTAAAAAAAAAATCCTTTATATTTAAAAAAGTACATATATTTTTAGATTGGTTTAGAATGGTTTTAATTGAACTAAATTTGCCAAAAAAAATATGTTGTCAAGCCTTGTTAAGATGCGTTATGCAGCTTCCATTTTTATAAATGCCGAAAGCATTTAGTTAAACAAAAACTTTTTTGTAAAAGGTCTTTTAATTTCTATTATGTAAGAAATTATTAGATTGTAAAAAAAAGCATTTAACCACAACTGAGAATTTTTTTAAAGAAACAAATTGTTTTATAAAAAAACTTTAATTTTAAAAGCCTTTAAATTAAATATGATTTTAATTTAGTTTTGAAGGAATGTAAAATTTAATTTCAAATGAATGTTATAAATTTTGCAGTTATTTTAAAAAAAGTTTTTTTCTTATCGTCTGCTAATTCATTATGTAAAACATAAGTCTCTCCATCATAGGTTATCATAGATTATAATATGCCAAAGTAAATCAAAAACTTTTTTCTTATGAAAAAATAAAAGTGAATTTGTTTAAAAGATTTCTTTTCACAAATAAATTTTTTTGTTTCTTATTAATTCAATATCATGGAAAGTTCTTTTGACGTAATATGTTAATGAACATAAATTATGTTTACAAATATCCTATTGGTAACTGATAAAATCTATCTATAAATTGTTTATAATCTTTATTAAAAATACTACATTAAATATGTAAAAATTAAAACAAATAAATTGATAGATAAACAAAGATAAACAAACAAAAAATTATGTTAAGTATAAGATTGTTTTAAGAAATAAATTATAAGGAATTATAATCTTTATACCGTATTTCTATTCACAATTTTTGTTAAATTAGTTTTAATAATTCTTAACGCCATATTTTAAAATACTTTCTAAATAATAGTTTCAGGCTCCTGTAACAAATAAGATCTTAATAATTACAACACATTAAAAGCAAATGGTTTTAAAGTATTTGTAAATTGTTTTTTTATTTGTCAATACTTTATTTTCGTAAAAAAGAGCGCCTATTTTTTTTATAAAATTAGCGCTCAATTTAAATGAAAAACCTAATGGCGTATATATCGGCAATGCCTCAGCGGGAGTAAGTATACATATATATGTGTGTGTATATTTATATATATATATATATATATATATATATATATATATATATATATATATATATATATATATATATATGTATATATATATATGTGTGTGTGTGTGTGTGTGTATATATATATATATATATACATATATATATATATATATATATATATATATATATATATATATATATATATATATATATATATAGAAGGCCTCAGCGGGAGTAAATATATATATATACAGTATCGGACAAAACGAGTGCAACCAAATAATGCTAATTTAGTTTCTTTATGTAAAAGTGCTGCATTTTTTCAATTTAGAGAAATAACTATTTAACTATTTAGAGACAAAGTTCTTCAAGTTTTATTCATCACAAAGTTCATTATTTGTACATGAAAATTAATAAATTAATCAAAAGTATTAAAAAAAGTTGATTTCCTTCTGGACAAAACAAGTGCAACTCGACAAAATGTTGACCAAGCTGTATTTCGCTATCAATATTTCGTGGCGAATCCTTTGTTGTCGATCACAGCCTTGCATCTCCGAGGCATAGATTTGATCAGGTGATCAATGAAACTTTGTGGAATCGCTCCCAGGCCTTTTGGATTTGTTCAAACAGTTGATCCTTATTACGAACACCTTCACAATTAATTCTGCGGTTGACGATCTCCCACAGGTTCTCAATAGGGTTGAGATCCGTAGATTGAGGTGACCAATCCATCACCGGTAGGTGGTTGTCTTGAAACCACTGCTTGACTACTTTTGCAGTGTGTTTCGGATCGTTGTCTTGCTGAAAAACTCATTTTATTGGCATATTCCATTCAGCATGAGGTAACATAACATTTTTCAGGATATTTTTATACATGAAACGGTCCATTATTTCATCGTTTCGATGTATTGGACCTAGACCATTAGCAGAAAAACACCCCCAGACCATTACATTGCCTCCGCCATGCTTCACGGTCTTATTGCAGTAACGTAAATCGAGGCATTTTCCGGCCGGTCGACGTACACGGCAAATGCCATCGCTCCCAATGATGTTGAACTTCGATTCATCACTGAACAGGACAGTTCGCCATTTCTGCACATTCCAGTCAATATGAGATGTAGCAAACAGGAGTCTTTTCTTCTGGTTTTTAGTGAAATCAGCGGTTTCTTTGCTGGGCGTCGAGAAAACAATCCGGCTTCAACAGCACGTCGTCTGATTGTTCGGTCCGATACAGGCAGCTCTAATTGCTTTTGTATCTTGACTGATGATATCCAGGGATCCTTCTTGACTAATCTGACGATCATTGAACCCTCTCTAGAAGTGGTGGAATGTGGTCTTCCACCTTTGTTATTTGCTGCCAACTTCCCCGTAGAACGATATTTGGAACATAGTCTTGATACGATCCATTTTTTCACGCGATATTTATCGCAAATACTTTTTTGTGACATTCCACTTACGTAGTCGCCAATAATTTTCTTTCTTAGTTCCAATCCAAGACTGTCGGGAGCCATTTTTGCACTTGAAGTCATAAAAATAATAAAAATAAATAATCACGCTTCTCAAGGCTTACCGTGTTACATTTACCTTGTGATGATACAATAATGCTCTGTGGAACACAACCTCTTGGTTGGATGTGGACTGTATTGATGTAATGAAACACTTGTTGTATTTCACTTTTTGTATTGATGTTCTTCGATAAAACACTTTGATAAAACTCACTTCAATAATTTGTCTTGATAATACTGACTGATTGACTTTCATATACTGACTGAATTACATGTTGATTTACATGTCTCTTATATAGTAAAATGAACCTGTGTGAACCTGTTCTGGAAGATTCTAGATGCTTCTTTTCGATGCTTCTTGAAGCTTCTGGATGCGTCTGGATGCTTCTGAATGTTTCTGGATACTTCTGGATGCTACTGGATGCTTCCAGATGCTTTTTCTGGAAACTTCTGAATACTTCTGAATACTTCCTTTAATTATTAAAAAACTTCCGTGACGTTGACACGGACCAGACTTAAGAAAATGAAACAAACCAAAGAAGTTGCACTTGTTTTGTCCGCTGCAAAATGGCACTTGTCAACGAAATTCTGTCTGTGTGCTGTCACCTGTCAGCTGATTGCTCATTTCATGGCATGCTATGACTCTAGACTCCTGAACTGTTTGCTGTGGTAGTATAGTTCGTTTCGTATAGTTTGTATTTGTATATTTCTACCCAATGCTCGGAGTGAGAAAAAAAAATAGTGGGATGTTTTTGTAACGTTTTCTTTTTACTATCCCACCAGTATTAACAAGTTTCTTTCATGCAATACAACTAGTACTGCAAACATTAATAATCTCTTATTTTCTCAAATAAGGGATTATAAATGCATATAGTTAAAATAATAACTGGGTAGTTTGCTCAGTTATATTCTCAGGTGAATGTCACTGTTATATAAAGTCTCATATTCAAAATCAAGGTTCGCTAAAATATCAAAAAACAAATGTAAGTATGTTAATACAATTGATGTGAATTTTATTTCTACCAATATTAAAAGTTAAACAAGTTTTTTTTGTCAAAATATCTTTCAAAATGCTTTACTATATTGACAGACTTTAATGTTGGGGTTTCAAAATTCCTGATATTAGCATCACAATGTTCTTTTCCAAATTATTTTATTACATAATTTGGATCAAAATTAATAACTGGTGGACCTATTAACTTAATATTAACTCATTGAACTTGAAAGAAGACAAGATTATATTAATAGTAGAAAAAAATGTTTGTGTTCAGCTGTAGAAAAAATCAAGGTATTTATAGAGGCTGAAAATCATTAGGAATTTTATTACAGCCACTAGTGGCAAAATATTTACGAAATTCTGTACTTTCACAAATATCAAAAGTTTTTGATTATTGTCTTATGTTACTGTCTCCAAAATATGAATCTTGTTTTGGAAATCATTGTGGTTTATAAAAAATTTGCAAATTTTTATCAAACTATCATATTTTTCTTTGTTTGAAATATTTTCTTTTTCCTGTAACAATTTATGTGCATTATGTGCAAATTAAATTGGGGTATTGATTCATAAGTAAAGAGCAACACCTGCCTTTTTGCTAAGCATATTAGAAACACCATCATAAGCATTAGAGACCCAATAATAAAATAAAAAATTATTGTCAAAAAAAAATTATTGTAAATATAAAGTACTTATAATAGAGTTTGCTATAGAAGAGGCTTCTGTGTTTAATAATTCGATAAGGTCAAAAAATATACTATCAAAAAATGTTTATTTCTGGAATGTTCACTCGCAAGCAGATTGACAGAGCAGATTTTATGTAATTGTGTTAGATTCATCATAAATCTGATTTTACTAGTTTTATGCAATACATAGTATTTGCATGCATTTCCTTAGAAATATGAAATTATCAGGACATGCATGATCCTATTGTAAAATGTGACCTATGTCTAAACTATTTTCTACCTGCAAACATATTAGTTCTTTCAGATCAGAGATTTTTACAATGTAATACACAGTGCGAAATACACAATAGGTAGTTTGTGCTGATTCATCTGCATTTTAGAACAACACATCTCTATGGTTTGATTTTTGAAGTGAGAAATAGTTTAGCTGATAGTTTATGACATGAAAGGTTTTTCCTCATTGACTGCTGTTTTTTTTCTTTTATTTCACCATATTCTTTGAAGTTACCATTTGTTCACTCGCTAGCCTATTTTAATCCCTGAGTTTTTTTGGCACCTAAATAATTTGCGGACTTACAAACAGAACAACCAATACCCTTTATTGAAATTGTCAACCAGTCAAATGTCTTCAATTTTTCCTTTAATTGTATATATAACCAGTAATGTGGAAAAAATGTGTCATTGTATAGAGGATAAGATCAATACTCAACAATTTTGTGATTTATTTATTCATTTCAGTGGCATGATCCGACTTACTTTAAGAACTATTGCTGCCTAATTTTGTTTTCATTCTGCCTACTAGCCATTTATCCATTTTTGCAATAAGCAATAAATAATTTTTTAAATCAAAAAATTTAATGTCAAGTAAAACTAATGCATCCTATATTTGATTCCACAAAAAAAAATATAAAAAATAAAGAATACCAACAAAAGTTTTTTATTTTGGTTGTTATTAGTAACTTTTGGTTTTGAAATACAAAAGAAAAGACAAATTGTTTCATTGTTTTAGATTTTATTATTGAACTTTATGTCACAATTTTTGAAGTATGACGCTAAAAATAGTTGAAATGTTACTTCATTTGCTCAACTTCAACGTTACTACAAGTTGCAACTTTGAGCAATCATTTTACATTTTTATTAATAGAAAGAAAACTAATGGAGATTTTTATATATTAGTCACCGGGATGGCATCCTGCCCCATCCTGCCTCACTTCAAGCACTGTTTCTACCTATTTATCATATATATATATATATATATATATATATATATATATATATATATATATATATATATATATATATATATATATATATATATATATATATATATATATATATATATATATATGTGTGTGTGTGTATGTGTTTAGTTAGTAAAGCAAAGATTGTAGATGAACTGATCAAGATTTTTCAAAATGCCAATGAAATTAAAGTATGTTGTATATAAAATTTTATATTTGCTTGTAAAATAATTTTCAAAAAGGTTAACTAAAGTTGATTTTTTTAAATTTTTTGTTTAATTTTTTCAGCTGTTTTTTTCTAGCTTAAAGAAACTGCTGCTATATCTCTTGGAAATATTTGTGTTGGAGAACCAGATATTTTTAACCGAAGCAAAATTGAAGATTTTTTGATTGAATCTTCTAAAGTAAGTGTTTTTTGTTTTTTTACATATAAACTGGATTTTTTTTATTGCTTTGCTAGAAAGTATATGGTTTGATTTTTACTGCCATAAACTTTGCTTCTGACATTTTTCACTACACTAAATTTTCTTCTAAAGTAAGTGTTTTTTGTTTTTTTACATATAAACTGGATTTTTTTATTGCTTTGCTAGAAAGTATATGGTTTGATTTTTACTGCCATAAACTTTGCTTCTGACATTTTTCACTGCACTAAATTTACTGCAGCAATGCCACATGTTTAGTTTCAAAATGTTTTGAACAACTTGGAATAACACTATCAAACACAATTTTTATCCTTGGATTCAAAGTGTTATATTTCAATTGTGGAGAAAATTTGTTGTTATTATTTATCCAGTCTTTTCTGTGAAGTGCACCTTGGTGTCATGGCTGTCCCTGTGGCAAAGGAAACAAGGAAATTTTGTGAAACCATGTTGAAGGCCCATAAGTAATGACATATTTTTGAAGTCTTCAATGACCTTTTGTCAATAGTCATTATACTTCAAGGCACTCTGTAAAAGCTTGGTATTTGTTTAGACCTCTTTAAGATGCATTTTTTGCTTTTTTAACTAAACAAGTTACAGCAATACAATTAAAATCATTTAAAATTTTAGGTAAACTTGTCTTTCGTATACTTGCTGATCTCAAGGACACCATTTTGATAATAACCTTTCATTTTTCAGTACTTTCACATGAATTTTTCAAAAATTATTTGTTAAAAATAGAACAAAAACAATGTTACGTTAAATCGAACAATGTTAAAGCTACTTCCTGTTCAAAATTTTCCTTTAGGGCTTAAAGGAGTAAACTAAATAAGACTATGATTTTTTTTTGAATTTCCAATCAATTTAATTATGAACTAGGACAACACAATTTTGTCCTAGTTCAAGATCATTTGAAAAAAAAAAAATTTATCGAATGAATGTTAAGGCCATTTGAAACATTGAGTAATACTTCTGTATGTATAAAGCTTTATATAAAGTTTGTATATAATAATTATAGCAACTTCTTTTTTTGAAAATTGCAAAAATCTTTTTTAGATGAAGGAAACAGAGATTCAGTTTACAATTGGGCAAGTTTTTTCTTGTGTTGCAGGAGGTTTATTATCAAAATTAGCAAAAGACAAATATATCTTAGATGATGAATTTCACAATACACCTTTGCCACAAGCTGAAAGGATGACAGAAATTATTCAAAGAATAAATAATGAGTGTGTTCACAGTCACCTGGCTCATGTGCGACGAGCTGCTGCAGTTTGGTTGTTAAGCATTGTAAAATTTGCTCCTGATCACAAGGGAATAGAAAAAAGTATTCTTGAGATACAAGCTGGATTTATAAATCTTTTAAATGATAGCGAGGAAGAAGTTCAAGATATTGCCTCTAGAGGTTTATTTATAAAAATTTTTGTTTTTGTTTTATTTAAGAATTTTGTTATATTTATTAAACTTTCTTACAAAGATGTTTTGAAAATTATATGAACTATCCTATGGAGCTAAGAAGCTATGGATCTATGAAGTTATGGAGTTATGAAGCTATGGATCTATGAAGTTATAGAGTTACGAAGCTATGGATCTATGAAGTTATGGAGTTACGAAGCGATGGATCTATGAAGAAAACACTACTCACTAGAAATAGCACTTTTTTTCTTTTTCTTTTTTTTTAAATCTTCACTTCCAATAAGACTGCAAGCAAACACTATTAGAGTTGGAATTTACTGAAAAAGAAATGATGAAGTTTATAGAGCAAGATAACAATTAACAGAAGACTTATATGAATCAGGAAAACAAGATATAGGAAGCAAATTATATGAATCAGGAAAATAAGATATAGGAAGCTCATTATAGTTTTATAGAAAAGAGAAAGAGAAGCAACATTACGACGATGTGATAATGGTAGGAGCTTGCCTGCAAGAGCTGGTCCAACTATGTTTACAATGCGTTTTTGTACCTTGTCTAAAAGAGAAGATTTATAGAGATAATTATAGAGAAAAGATTTTTAGAGATAAAAAAATAAAATCCGCCATAAGAAAATAGTGAGCACATTAAAGAGGTGCAAACTTAACAGATGCTAATTTTGCCATTGATTTGGTATATAGTTTCCAAGGAAGATGGAAAGCAAGAGTTAATCTTAGAAGATGAAGGGTAATTGACTCATCAAGTAAATTACCATTCATAAATATGGGAAGATTATTGCATTATATGATTAGCTGAAAAAAATTGAGTTTAATCTAAGTTAAAGTTCACTAGCCACTAAGAGCCCTATGCTGAAGTAGAGGTTAGATCCTTTTCAGGTTCAAATGCCCCTCCAAACAATCAGAGATGTCGCCTGATACACTGAGCTTGTGGAGAAGACCAGCATGCCAAACTTTATCAAATGGCTTTAGAAATGTCAAGAGCAATAACCTTAGCCTCTCCACATCTATCTAATGCACAATAAAACCTATTAGTTATTACCATTAACAAATCAGCAGTAGAATGAAAAGATCGAAATTCATATTGATGATCAGAAATTTATTAGATTCAAGATGAGAGAGATTGAGTGTTTTTAATTAAAGACTCAAAAATCTTGTTTATGATAGTAAAAAGTCTAATGGGACGGTAGTTAGACAAGTCAGGTTGTTCTTCAGAATTTTTGAAAATAGGAATAACAGATACTGGAAAACAAAACTTATTTTTTTAACAAAACTTTTATCAAGTGCTGGAAAAATATTTCCAACCTGCTGGAAAATATAAGCACTTGATAATAGTTTTGCAAGTATAGACAACAGCTCCAGAGAACACTTCTGTAAGACTATAACAGGTTTGTTGTCTGAACTACAAGCTCTAGAAGAGTCTAAGCAGTAAATCACTTTAGATACAGAATCTGAAGTGATATGAACATCAGGCTGGATTTATCTATTTGTCGGCTATATCAGATAGAACGCAACTAGTGGAATCAAGAGATGATATTGATAAAAAGTTCTTAGCAAACAATTCAGCTTTTTCTTAAGGTGAGATGACAAAATCTGAACCACACAAGAGGTAGGTAGACAAGAGGTAGGTAGACAACCACACAAGAGGTAGGTACAAGAGGTAGAATAACAGATTTGCTTTTGTTATAGATACTGTTAAAGATTCTCCAGAAGTCACGAGAACCTAATTTTTGAAATAAAATACAAGATTTTGTGACCTGAGAATAGTAGGCTTTGGCTTTAGACAAAAGCTTATTACAATGGTTTCTAGCAATAGTAAACAGACGCCTGGTTTCTGGAGAATTGTTTTGCTGATAAATGTAAA
This sequence comes from Hydra vulgaris, assembly GCF_038396675.1. Classification (NCBI taxonomy): domain Eukaryota; kingdom Metazoa; phylum Cnidaria; class Hydrozoa; order Anthoathecata; family Hydridae; genus Hydra; species Hydra vulgaris. Next base: position 44,240,916 of record NC_088931.1, read on the forward strand.
AGTAATGCTTACCATTGGAAATTGCAGTAGCACAATGGAAACCCATGGAGAAGAGTGAGGCTTGACTTGAAATTGTTGAGAGGGAATAAAAGATTCCATGTCAGTTTGAATCGAAGTTACCTAAGTAGCACATTTATCAGCAGGAAGTCAAAAGATTTCTACCTAAGGGTAATCACAAAGAAAATCTTGGAATGAGTCCCAGTCAGCTTCAAGGTAGTTTTAAGAGGTATAATGATAAGGGGATTCTGATGATGAAGAAGAATGAAATAATAGTTTTAGAGTTATTAAACCATGATCAGAAGCGCCTTTGGGTGAATGTGGAGAATTTGAGCACTGGTAACCGGCCTTAATGCCTGCATAGTCACTGACACTAGAGTCAAGCCATTCAGTGTAATAAGCATTAAAGTCGCCAACAACAATGATATTGGCTAAAATTTAAAGAGGAAGGGCTTGGTCAGTTTGTTCAGAAATATCATCAAAAAAATGCAGTTCTTAGAGGAAGGAGAGCAATATATTACAAAGAGAAAGGGGATAAAGTAAAGTCGTGCTAAAAAACAACACATGAAAGAATAGTCTGTGGGTTCAAAGCTAGTTTTCTTATAAATCGGTGAACTCTTATGAATGTAAATGCCCAGACCAAGCATGTAACTATTGGAGTCTTAATGAATTAAAGGAAGATAACCATCAGCACTAAGATCACAAGATGAGACAGCTGAACTCAAGTTAGTCTTGTAAAAAGCAAGTAGGTCTTGTGAACTTTGCAAGTGGTAAGACTTAGCGATGAAAAGTTACTTCGAAGACCATGAATATTAGTCTACGATACTTTAGTCATTTTTAAGTTTGTTAAAGAACTTGACTCAAGGCACTGATAGTACTCAGTACACTATTTAATAGTCCAAGAAATTGCCTCATTACTATTAATAAACCTTAAGCCGTAATAAAGGGCTCCAAATATGGCCTCAACAATGCACACCAAAAGTACGAACAGAGCACCATCCATGCGCAACATGGCACTGTTAGTACTCTGATACTTTACAGCTGTTGATGGAATCAGCCTCTCTGAGAGTTACCACCGAGTGCAATAAATCTGACTACCAATAGGCCTCAGAACCATAAAACTGAATTTTAGAGCTTTATTCTTATTAAGAGATAATAGAATGAGATTCCTCATCTTAAAAACAGAGACTAAAGCAAAACCCATGCATTGAGTCAAGAAGTTCCAGCTTTTAACATCCTAACTCTCCACATCTATCTAATGCACAATAAAACCTATTAGTTATATCCATTAACAAGTCAGCTGTAGAATGAGAGAAAATTGTCAAAGAGTAAATTGTTACACTCAAGATTTTTGATAATTAAGACCAAAGAATAATTTGTGTATTTAAAAGGTTTCTGGAGAACACTTTGTAAAGACAGAAGTCTGGACCACAAACAAAAGTGAGATTTAGCAATGTAAGCAAGAATGAATGAGTGGAATAATTTTTAGTTAACCTGTTTCTTTGGTATGGTTTGGTATGGCATAAAAAGTGTGGTCATTAGATTTAAGATATAAATTAGAGATCAGCCTAATGTATTTGAGATTTTA
>NC_088931.1:44245000-44377500 GCF_038396675.1 Hydra vulgaris
AGTGACTCAGGTGAAGTCTGTGAAGATACAAATGATAAAATAAAAATTAATATTTCAAAAATGAAAAAAACTAAAAGAAAAAAGTCTATTATATAACACAATGAATATAAAAAATATATCATTAGCAAGCTTAAGGCATCATACAGGTTTATAAGAAACTGCAGAAATAGTAACTGCTGCCCTTATTGATGCTAAAATTACCACTAAAGGAAACACTTGACCACAACAAAGTTAAGCGAGCTCATGGAAAAATTGGAAAAGAGTTGACCTTAAAACTCCAAAATGAACTTAACAATAATGGTTTTAGTTGTATTTTTTTTTATGTTTACATTTGACATTAGAAGCCATATGTTGTGATAGTACTAATTTAAATACTGGATGGGCAGGAGGAGTAATACAATGGGTTGAAAAAAAACTTAATAAAAAACTTGTAAGGATTGTATGTGATCTGCACACTGGGGAACTAGGGTTAAGAAGTCTTATTAAGTTTCTTGATGGTCCAACTAAAGCCAGCAATCATTGGTCAGGACCGCTGGGTAAGATGTTGAATGATGCTACCAACCTTGAAATTAACCCAGAATTTTTAAAAGTGTGTGAAAACTCTCCACTTATCTACGTTAGTCCTGACATTATCAAAGATCTAAGCACTGATCAGAGCTATGTGTACCAAATTGTGACATCTACTAAAACTGGAGTTCTGCCTAATAGACTTGCATTACTAGAAATTGGTCCTGTTTGTCATAGTAGATGGCTAACTACTGCTTTAAGGTTTTGCAGAATCTGGGTATGTAAACATGGGTTAACAGGTGACCTTTTAAATAGGTTGAAAATTGTTATTGAGTACATAGTAGGTTTCTATATTCCGAACTGGTTTAGCATTAAAATAAATTTGTGCTGGGTGGAAGGACCAATAAACTTACCTAAACATATGCAATTACTAAAAAATCAAACTAAGGAGGTAATTGACATTGTTTTACCCACTTTCAAACAATCAGTATGGTATGCTCACTCTGAATCAGTTTTGCAAAGTATGCTCTGTAGTCAAATTGAAGATGAGCGAAAAGAAGCAGTTGATAAAATAGATGAAAGAAGAGGAGCAGGTAATGAGGCACTTCAATTTGGAGATAGATCTTTATTTTTAAAATTCACTAGTTTGTATTTTTGAATCTCCCTGCTGGCATCTATTTTCTAGTGATGAGCACTTAATTGGAAGAACAGCAAATAGAGTAATTAAGGTTGTGAAGATTTTGTGGTATCTTTAAAGCACGTTTTTGAATTTTCTTGAAAATTTTAATATCTTTTTTTAAATAAAGGGACCATGTTGACACTGCATACTCTAAATGTGAGCGCACATAAATTTTATAAAGCTTACTCCATATAGTAACATATCTAGATATAAATGTATCTTTGAGAATTTTTTTGTGAATTGACCTTAAAATTTAAGATAAGATGAAAATACTTTACCTAAATATTGTTCAGTTAATGTTGCTTCAAGCTCAATTCTCTTGTGTGTGTCAGGTCATTTATATAGTAATCGAATTTTAGTAAGTTAGAACTCCCTAGAATATGCATTATTTTACACTTGCTTTTGTAGAATTGTGTTTCCCGTATTTTTGTCCATTCTGTTATCCAATTGATATGACTTTGCAGTTGTTCAGTCTTTTTGTTTTCAATTATGGTAAGTATCTTCGTGTCGTTAGCATACATTCTACAATTGTTATTTATCTTATCAGGCAGATCATTAACGTATATAATAAACAAAGTAGGTCCCAAAACAGAACCCTGAGGAACACCGCTAGTGACAGGAACCCAATCAGCTATCGTTTCTCCTAAAACAACACGTTGACAATTTGAAAGGAAAGAGTTTCCAAGACAAAAGTTTACCAACAATTTTGTATTTTTCAAGTTTAAATAATAAAGGCTTATGTGGTACCATATTGAAAGCTTTAGCTTAGTCAAGGAATATAATATTTTTTATTTGATTTTGCAAAGTTTATAAAATCCATAGTTTCCAAAAGATTTGTGACACTTGATTTATTTGTAAAAAATCTGTGATGACAAGAAGGTATAAGATTTTTATGTGATAAATGTTCTGTGATTTTATCTCTAATTATTTTCTCAAGATTTTTACAAGTAAAAGAAGTGAGGGAAACTGAACGATAATTTACTGGATCCATTTTGTATCCTTTCTTATATAATGGAGTAACATTGGCTTCTAACCAAGATTACGGTAATTCAGATTGATCAATTGAATGTTGAAATATAAGTAATAATGGTTTGGATAATGATAAACACTTTCTTTATGCTAATATCTGATTCAGTGATCATTGCATTAATAGGGCTTGATGATGAACTATTAGATTTAATATAGTTAAAAAGCCTTTTTTGATTGTATTTATAATTTGCTATATCTTCTTCAAAGATTTTAATTGCTGAACGAGTATACTTTTTGATTTGATTACGAACCAATCAACAACTTGTTACTTCTATTGATTTGGAGTGAAAGCCATAGTTGTTCAGAATGTTTAAAAGTAAAGCAAGAATGAATTTGAAAAAAATTTAATTCAATTAGGTTTAGGCAAGTTCTTGAATAAATAGCAAAAATTATATTTTCAGTCGATACTGAAAATATCATAACTTTTAAAATAAATATCAAAAGTTCATTAAACCATGTTTCAGTAGTAAATATAATGTCTATAGATGTGGAGAGAGCAATACCAAATAGTTCAAGTAATTTTTCTTTGTTTAAAGAATTTGTATAAAGACATTTAAGGTTGAGAGAGTGATTTGAGAAGTTATTATTAATTATTATAACATTTGAGAAGTTATTATTAATTATCATAGCATTTGAGAAGTTATTATTATTTATTATAACAATTGAGAAGTTATTATTATTTATTATAACATTTGAGAAGTTATTATTAATTATTATAACATTTGAGAAGTTATTATTAATTACTATAACATCAAAAGATTTTCAAAAGGTTTCTTTTTATTGTTTACTACAAAAATTTTGCTAAAAGTTTTGCATTTTTTGAAGTTTTCGAGCGTCAGATGCTGGTATTAATTAATGGGTTTTATTTTTCCCCATTAAATAAGCAGGTCTGGAAGACATCATTGTAGCAGATCCGGTCATCGCAGATGACAAATCTAAAGAAATGATCAAGAATACCATTTTTGTGTAGATCTTCATTAGCCTCCTGTCTTTCTTTGAATAACTTAACAAACTCAGCTTGTTTAGCTATGGTTTTTTCTGATCAATATGGATGTTTTTTATATACCTTTACAAAGGTATTTGGCTGCTGCACTTATTTGGTTGCGTGCATTGCTACTTTTAATTTCAACTATAACTGTCGGTTGCGATTGTGTTTTTACATTTATTTTTTGGTTTAAACTAAATATTTTGACATTGGCATTGAGATTTAGTGAATGCAAAATATCTTGAACTGTCTTAGTTTCTTCTTCTTTTTTTTTTTTTTCAATTAGATTACTTTTACTTGATGAGATGCCAATAAATATAGCTTTTTTTGTCTTATTTTTACTAATTTCTGGGTTTTCTGATACTGCTTTTATAATTACAAGATTTTGGGGTGCCAGGTTAGGCAAACGATGAGGCAATATCCAAATATGAAGGTTGTGTTGACTGAGTGGTACATTTTGCTGTTAAACCCTCAAGTTTGGAAATTTTGTCATTTAGTTCGCTTATAATATTATCCTTCTTTGCAATTTCATAACAAAGACTTTTAATTTCAGATTTAAGTTCAACCACATCTTGTTTCAGCTCAAACAATCATTTATTAAAAAGTTTGAAGGAAACATTTTCCATGTTTTGGCTGGATCAACTGTTGGACCATTTTTAGATACTTTTTCATTAAATGAGTGTTTAATAGTAAAGAATACTTATTTATAAATTTGTACATTTGTAAATACAATATTGTTTGTATAATATTTGTTAAATGACATACTTTCATCTGCTTTAAAAAAACATTAAACTTGTTCTTGTTCTCGAGCATTAAGTTGAAAAGTTTTTGAGATAAACATCAAAAGTTTGACCTTGACATTTATTGGTCATTGTGCTTTGTACTTAAAGTAACACGTTATTTTTTTTCCAAAATTGGCCCATGAAGTTTAAATAAATTAATGAATTGTACATTTAAAAAAAAAGAGTTTCTGTCCATGACAGAAGTTGTCCATGCAACAGCTGGATGGACAATACCTGTCTATGCAGCTGTTGTAATCCTAATGTCAGCAACAGGTTTCAGACATAAATAATTGTATGTAAAGTTTTAGTGATAGGACCATACTTAAAATTTAAATTTTGACTGTTTATTTCCATTATTAGATTGCTCACCTAGTGCAGCAAGAATAGAATCAGCAAAATAACTTATTTGAATTGATTATCATTTAATGACTCAATTTGCACCTAAACAATTTCATCATTTTGGGACATAATTTAAAAACTCTAATCTCTAAAATTAGGATATGACCAATAAAATTATAGATTATAGCCAGTTAAAGTTTTGCCACTCTAGTTAATTATAAATACAATTTTAAGAAGGGCTGCTCGCTCAGCAAGTAAAACTGATAATGAGCAGTGTATGTAATCCTCCTAAAGACACACCAAATTATTATGATTTGTTAAATAGTTTATTATGAACATTATAAGCGTAGCAAAAGTTAATATTTTTAATGACAAAAACAACATATTAGCACAAAAAAACAATAAAATAGTTAACCTTAGAAATTGGTTTTGTAATGTTACCAGTAAAAATAATTATTTTTACATCAATTCGCCCACCATTGGTTAGAATTCTAGTTTTTTCCTAACTGTTGACTAATGATTAATAAAGTTTCAAATAAAGAAAGCTTACTAAATTTAAACCAATAAAACTAATAAAACAAAATAAAGCAGGATTAATATATATATATATATATATATATATATATATATATATATATATATATATATATATATATATATATATATATATATATATATATATATATATATATACACATATATATATATACACACATATATATATATATATATATATATATATATATATATATATATATATATATATATATATATATATATATATATATATATATATATATATGAATAAAAAATGTGTTTAAATTTATAAAAAATAAATCCATAATAAGCTAATTAGGAAATTATTTACAAAACTATAGTGTAAAAATATAATTATTATTAAATACATTAAAATAAATTGTAGAATGTAAAAGATCATCAATTTTAGAAAACAGTGCTAATAACGTAAGATAACAAACAATATTTAACAAAGTAAATATAAGGATGAATACATATTTAGTAAATATAAGGATTGACATATGAGAGTTAAAATTTATTGTGATCTAAAATATTAAACTTTTAAAAGAATAAAACAAAACTAGTTTAAAAAGTATATTTTTATTAAGTATAAATTCACTCAGGTTACCAAAAATATTATCCATATGTTATATTTATGTTCTTCGAAGTTTTTTAAAATTGGAACCACAGGTGTCATTTTCCAACAGGCAGGAAATCAAGACTCAGCCAAGCACTTATTAAACAGTTTAAAGAGAATTGAAGAGAGTCTGGTATAATTATGGACTATGGTACTTAGACACACTAGAGCCAAGCTATTCAATGTGATAAACATTAAAGTTACCAACAACAACAATATTGGCTGAAGGATGAAGAGAAAGGACTCATTTGATCAGAAATAACATCAAAAAGAGTGCAGTTTTTAGATGAAGGAGAGCGATATAGAACAAAGTGAAAGGCAATAGAATAAAGTGGTGTTTAACAAAAGCACATAAAAGAATAGTCTGTGGATTCAAACCTATTTTCCCGACAAATGGGTGAATCCTTCCAAATGTAAATACCCATGCCAAGCATGTGACTATTGGAGTCTTTACGAATTAAAGGAAGGTAACCGTTAACACTAAGATCACAAGATGAGACAGCTGAACTCAAATTAGTCTCACAAAAAGCAAGTAGGTCTGAAATTTGAAAAATATAAGGTTCAACAGAAGAAAAGTTATTTCGAAGACCACGAATATTAGTGAATGATAAGTTTAGAGAATGATAAATTTAGAGAACTTGGTGATGACGATGGTTTTTTTGTTTTATAGTTTTTGGTACTTTAGTCATTTTTATGTTTGTTAAAGAACTTGACTCAAGTCACTGATAGTACTCAGTACACTATTTAATAGTCCAAGCAATTGCCTCATTACTATTAATAAACCCTAAGCCGTAACAAAGGGCTCCAAATGTGGCCTCAACAATGATCACCAAAAGTACAAACAGAGCACCATCCATGCGCAACATGGTACTGTTAGTACTCTGATATTTTACAGCTATTGATGGACAGCCTCTCTGAGAGCTACCACAGAGTTCAAGAAATCTGACTACCAGTAGGCCTCAGAACCATAAAACTGAGTTTTAGAGCTTTATTCTCATTAGGAGATAATAGAATGAGTTGCCTCATCATAAAAACAGAGACACAAGCAAAACCCATGCATTGAGTAAAGAAGGTCCAGCATTTAATATCCTAAACTGAAAACAGTGTATTATAAATACATCTAAGCCAGCCTAATAGATGAAGAAGGGGTGTGAGGCTGGTTAACAGATAGAATCTGTTAACCAGTCTCACACCCCTTTTTAAATCTTCAAGTCTCACACACACTTTTTAAATCTTTGCCTAAGAGGCCTGCTACAAGACAGTAGTCTGATGCATTTAACGTCTACCTAAGATGAGTATTTTTATTGAGACACCATCTCTAACCTTTACTGAGCCCCCAAGGTAGGGGGCTTTTAAGTAGCATTTGGTATTTTTATAGCATTTGGCTTCTCCTAGCCTTTGCCTAATATTGTGTATCTTACAAGGCAGCAGGACATGAAGCAGGTTTTAATGGGTTATATGTTACCAGTAGCAGGATAACCTGACTTGGCAAAGACCTTGTTCATTTTATCAAGTTTTAGGTTTAACACTAAAGCATAAATTTTATGTATAATAAAAGTTTTAAGAATTAAAGAAAGAAAAAAAAAAAAAGAATTAAACAAAATAATATAAAACTTATAATTGAGACTAGTAAAAGGAAGATATTATCTAAAAGATTTTCTTTGGAATTAAAAAACTTCAAGATGTATAGCTGTTAAGAATTTTTCTATACATTTATTTGGCTATTGTAAATGTTTGATAGGGCTTGACTCAAATAATCAAGTACCCATATGCACTTAGCTTTGTTGCTAATATCTTATCTTGTAAACAGTTCGTTAACTTTTAGACTTGTCAAATTGTTATGCGTCCACACAGGAATTCATGATTGATACTACCTACATCCTATATTTTTTATTGTTCATTTAAGTTTAGATATATATACAAGCTTTTAATATCAAGAGCTTCAAGTTGTCTTTATTTTAAATTTTAAGGATTTTAGAAATAGTTGCACAAGCTTTTAAAAATGCTCTACAAGTTGCTAAAGTGACCTTATTTTGTAAGGTAAATTTTTCTTGAATTTCATTTGCTGCAAGTTTTTTACCAAGTTTCATCTTTATTTTGTGTCTATGCCATATATTTGTTTCTTCTTAAACATGAAATTTCTGCAAAAGAAATGCAAATCTTCAAAGCAAATTTTTTAGATGCTGGTAGTTTTAAGCTAAATTTATGAATAATTTTATAATAAAATCTATTTATCTTTAATTAGAAAAAATATAAACTTACCCTGGTTACCTTAAATTTGGTTTGGTGTTGGCTCTTTATCTCTTAGCAACTAAATATTATGCATAAGCAAAACATTTTTTCTTCGTCACAGCCTCTAAGACAAAGCCTGTTAAAGCAATTTGAGAAATTTGAAGGATCTAGTTAGTGGGACAGTATAAGAACAAACATGCTGATGAAGTATTGCTTTACATGTTGAGAAAATTCCAAATTTGCATTTTGAATTGTATAACTAAAGCTGTAGTTAGAGGATGAAAAAATCTTTGTAAAAACATGTAAAAATACAACAAAGAAACTGCATGTAAAAATACATCAAAGAAACTACATGTAAAAATACAACAAAGAAACTCATTTAAAAATTCAACAAAGAAACTCCATGTAAAAATACAACAAATAAACTACATGTAAAAATACAACAAATAAACTACATGTAAAAATACAACAAATCATGATTAATAGAAACATAGTTTTTTACAAAAGTTTGTTAAGTTCATTATGTTAAAAATAAAGTGTTCTAATTTAATTAAAATGACTTAATGATTTGTTCTAAATTTAAAATTTTTATTTTTTTATAAGACTGAAAAACAACAAATCTGCTGTTTTTTTAATAAATAATATTTTATCTACAGTCAGCATTAACAACCTAAAGTTTATTTTGGATAATTCTTTTTGTATCATCTATTATTTTAAATATTTTGCAAAATTAATAGTGGAATCTTTTATATTATTCCAGCTATAACATTTTTGATGTTATTTTAGTATTTAAAGTTAACTAGTAAATACAGTAAATATGTTTTAAATTGTTATAGAAAAATTGTGTTAAAAATAACTGAATATGATTAATTTGCTTTAATTTTAACTTATTTGTTCATTTCCTCCACTTCTGTTCACCATATAACAAAATTCATACAAATGCGTCATAGTTATAATCCCCAGTTGCAAATGGTTTTCAAAATGTTTTGTGTTTAACTTGTAAAGGTTCATAATAAAAAATTTATAATTTGTTGTGTTGATAACTTTTTATTTACTTTTGAATAAACTTATTTAGAGTTTCAAAATCTATCTGCAATTGTTTACTATTAATTATTTATTAGTTGGCGTATTGATATTCTTATAAAATAAATTTTGAAAAGCTTAACTTTAATATATAAAAAATATTTATCAAATTAATTTATTTCTAGTTCAAATTTATCAACATATAAAGAGTTATGCTCACTTGCAACTTCAATGAACAAACCTGATTTAATTTATAAGTTTATGAGTTTAGCAACTCATAATGCAATGTGGAACTCTAAAAAGGTATTTGTTATATCTTTTGTACAAAAATGTTTTGAACCAATTTGTGTTGAAATTTTAATTTTAGATACATATTAAAAAAAAAAGAAATAGAACAAAATTGAGTAGCCTACTCTGTAATGTCCTTACTTTGTTGAAATTTATAAATAAAAAGCATACTAATTTGCTTCATGTTTTATGTAGAGTGCAGCATTTTACTTTTTTTCATGTTTTATGTAAAATGCAGCATTTTACTTTCTTTTGTGTTTTATGTAGAGTGCAGCATTTTACTTTCTTGCATGTTTTATGTAGGGTACAGCATTTTACTTTCTTTTGTGTTTTATGTAGAGTGCATCATTTTACTTTCTTTCGTGTTTTATGTAGAGTGCATCATTTTACTTTCTTTCATGTTTTATGTAGGTTGCAGCATTTTACTTTCTTTCGTGTTTTATGTAGAGTGCATCATTTTACTTTCTTTCATGTTTTATGTAGGGTGCAGCATTTTACTTTCTTTTGTGTTTTATGTAGAGTGCATCATTTTACTTTCTTTCATGTTTTATGTAGGGTGCAGCATTTTACTTTATTTTGTGTTTTATGTAGAGTGCATCATTTTACTTTTTTTCATGTTTTATGTAGGATGCAGCATTTTACTTTCTTTCGTGTTTTATGTAGAGTGCATCATTTTACTTTCTTTCGTGTTTATGTAGAGTGCATCATTTTACTTTCTTTCATGTTTTATGTAGGGTGCAGCATTTTACTTTCTTTTGTGTTTTATGTAGAGTGCATCATTTTACTTTCTTTCATGTTTTATGTAGGGTGCAGCATTTTACTTTCTTTCGTGTTTTATGTAGAGTGCATCATTTTACTTTCGTTCATGTTTTATGTAGGTTGCAGCATTTTACTTTCTTTCGTGTTTTATGTAGAGTGCATCATTTTACTTTCTTTCATGTTTTATGTAGGATGCAGCATTTTACTTTCTTTTGTGTTTTATGTAGAGTGCATCATTTTACTTTCTTTCATGTTTTATGTAGGATGCAGCATTTTACTTTCTTTTATGTTTTATGTAGAGTGCATCATTTTACTTTCTTTCATGTTTTATGTAGGATGCAGCATTTTATTTTATTTTGAGTTTTATGTAGAGTGCATCATTTTACCTTCTTTCATGTTTTATGTAGGGTGCAGCATTTTACTTTCTTTTGTGTTTTATGTAGAGTGCATCATTTTACTTTCTTTCATGTTTTATGTAGGGTGCAGCATTTTACTTTCTTTTGTGTTTTATGTAGAGTGCATCATTTTACTTTCTTTCATGTTTTATGTAGGATGCAGCATTTTACTTTCTTTTGTGTTTTATGTAGGGTGCAGCATTTTACTTTCTTTTGTGTTTTATGTAGGGTGCAGCATTTGGTTTTCTTAGCATTGCTTCAATCGCTGGAGAGGAGTTAAAAGTTTATCTTCCTGAAATAATTCCAAAGTTGTATAGGTAATAAGGTTTTTGATTCTAAATAATTCCAAAGTTGTATAGGTAATAAGGGTTTTGATTCTAAATCAGCGTTATAAAGCAACCCAAAACATTATATGACATCTTAAAAAAGCAACAACAATCATTATGCAAAAATGTTTTTTCAGCAACTGCAAATATCATCTTACAAAAATACTTTACAATAAAAGTTCAATAACAATTAACAAAAACACTTTATAAAAATGATGAATGCCTTAATTTTGTAAAAACTGTTAACTGGTATGCAAGTTAACTGTTAGTTAAGTAGGTAATGAGATGAACTCATCTTTACATACAAGAATTTAAATGTGATTTTTTTTTAAAATTTTCAAATAGTTTGTGCAAATTTTATTATTATATATATGTACAAATGCAGAAAACTTTAAATTTAATTTTTCACCAATGTAGTAGTCTGATTTTTTGCAAACTTTGAAATGAATGAAGCAACATTATTTATAATATAGAATAAAAAAATAACTAAGAATGCTTTTTGTTTTTATTTAGTTTAAAAATTTACAGTTAATTATTTAAATATTTTCTTTTTTACACTTTGCCAAATTTCTAATTTTTGTCTTGACATGAGCCCTCAGCGTTTTGGCTTCGGTCTAAATTCTCCAACAGCTTTTTCTTTCTTTTTTTTTTATTTAATTATAAAAAAATTAATTTAAAATTTAAAATTAGTGTCTTCTGCTGGTTTGCAGTTTTTTAAAAAGTTATGCCTAATTTTAGCCCAGAATTGCTCCACAGTCTTAACTCAGGGTTGTTTTGAGAATTGTGATTAACCTTAACAAAATTGGTGCTGTGATTAATCTTTTCAAATTTAGTGTTGTGATCCTTAAAATCCATTCTAAACTTGATCATTTAAATTTTTTGTTAATGCCCAAAAACTCCAATAGCAGATATAAAGATACCTTGACTTGTTTTAATAAGGTTTTTTCAGAAAAAGAAGAAAAATCATGAAAAAAACTTATTGCTGCCTCAATTCAAACCTATATGTATGTGTATATATATATATATATATATATATATATATATATATATATATATATATATATATATATATATATATATATATATATATATATATATAGTAATTTTAATATTATAATGTTTATTAAACTTATATTTTTACTTTTTTATTTATTAAAATGATTATTTCAGGGAAATTTTATTATTTTATTGTTGTTAATATCAAAAGAAGTGGATGAAATGTTTTATATCTGAGTTATCTCAAACCCTTTCCTTCAATCAATGTATGTACTTTTGGCAATTCCTATTTTAGTATTAAACCAAATTAGTATGCAATACAAGATATAAAGTAAATATGGTACAAGATATGCAAATTTTAGGTTTTATTTTAAGGTTTCATATGTGATATGAAATTATCTATTATATGTATGATGTAAGTATAAAAATTTAGAATTTAGGTATTTCTTATTAGGTAATTCTTTCTTTAGGTATCAATATGACCCAAATCCCTCTGTTCAAAAAGCCATGTCTAATATTTGGTTAGCTTTAGTTCCAGACCATAAAAAAACCGTATGTTACAAAGTATTATTTAAACAAAGTACAAATTTAGTATGAATACAATTCACAATATTGTTTATTCACTATTTAATTTTCAAAAGTTTTCTTTATAATTCTGCTGTATTCATATTGTTTATGTAATTCTGCATTAACAATGTTGTTTATATGATACTGCCTAATGATTTTGTTTATATAATGCTGCATTAATGATATTGTTTATATAATGCTGCCAAATGATGTTGTTTATATAATACTGCATTAATGATATTGTTTATATAATGCTGCTTTAATGATGTTGTTTATACATATTTATTGTCGATACATTAATTTGATTTTATTACAAATGGAAAAATGGCGGTCGCATTTTTTTAACCGTTAAAAAGGCTAAAGTAAAGATCAAAAATAAACTCAAATTAAAAAGATAAGTATTGTTTTTTAAAAAGTCAACAATAAATCATAATCACCAATAAATCATAATCAAAAAAAAAGAAGAAAAGAAGAAGAAGGAAAAATAAAGAAAATTACAAACGAAAATAAGTAGATTGGTTGTTTTATACTTATTTTTTAACAATTTAATTTTTAATAATATATTATAATTTTTTGTCTTTCTAATTTTATTTTTATTAATTTTTTTGAATTTTTTTTTTTTTTTTAATTAATTTTATTTTATTATATTATTGTTTTTCGTTAATAATTTTTTGTTCAATGTTTTATTTTTAGTTGTATCTTTTAATGTTATTTATTTATTATACATATATTATCTGCTCTTATAATATTTATTAATAAAATTAACTATTTAAAATTCTTAATATTATATATTTTTTTTGATTACTAGTTAATTATTATACCCTTTATTTTTATAATATTCTATATTTATTTATTATTGATTTATACCATACTTTATATATTATTGCTTTGTTTTTAACTTGTATTTTTACATGGCAATTAAGTACCATTGTAAGTTCTGCAATAAAGCAGTGGAAAATCACCAAAAAGGCATTTTATGTTATTGTTGTTCTTTTTGGGTTCATGCTAAATTCAATTTAATCAACAAATTTTTGTATAACCTTCTTCTCAAAGACTCTTCTGAATGGTACTGTAGTGACTGCATAATTAAGAATATGCCATTTTGCACACTTTCAGACTTTTCTTTAACTATATCATGTCAGACTCTACCAACTAATAATTTAAATTCTTTAGAAAGTCCAATATAATTTAAAAACTTGTTTGAGAATATAAATAAAATCTCTAACACTTATTCTAACTGCAAATACTACAATATTCTTGATCTTAATGAAACTTTAAAATCAAATTCTGAATTGTACCTTCATCTAAACATTCTATTAGTAACTTTAAGTTATCTATCCCAAATTGCTGTTCGATAAAATACGGTGATAATTCTATTACAAACCAATGTGTAAAATTGTGGAATAATTTACCCTTTCATTTTCAATTACTTAACTCTATTTCTCAATTTAAAAGCTGTCTTTTGGACTATTTGATAGAAAAATACTCTAATTAAAATGTTAGGCTTATTATTACTAGTGTTATTAGTTTTATTATTATATGTGATATCAATATTACTTACATTTTATTTACATTTTTATTACTGTCATTATTACTTTTTAAAATTGTTTGATATTTATATGTGATATTTGTTAATATTATTATTATTGTTATTATTATTGTTAATTTTATTATTGTTGTTTATTGTTGTTATTATAATATTGGTAATATTATAATTGTTGTTATTATTGTTATTATTATATTATTTTTGTTGTTATTATAATTACTAGTATAATCATCATTATTGTCATTATTATATTTGATAGTATTATTGATATTATTATAATCCTCTTCGTTTACTTTACTTTATTATTATTATATGGTTGCTATTATTATTTAATTGGTGTTTACCTTAGATTAGTACTGGTACTATTAGTAAACAACCATAAAATGTAAAATTTTATTTCAAAATATTTATTTTTATTGTTATATAATGTTGCATTAATGATGCTGATTGCTAATTTAAATTTTATTAAGGATTTAAATTTAAGTTGAGATTTTAATTTCAATTGAGAATTTTGAGTGATTCTAATTACTTATTTGAGTTTACTCTGTATCAAGTTGATATGCTCAACAAATTTCTTGCTAACACAAAAGTTGTTTATGTATCAAGTTGATATGCTCAACAAATTTCTTGCTAACACAAAAGTTGTTTATGTATCAAGTTGATATGCTCAACAAATTTCTTGCTAACACAAAAGTTGTTTATGTATCAAGTTGATATGCTCAACAAATTTCTTGCTAACACAAAAGTTGTTTATGTATCAAGTTGATATGCTCAATAAATTTCTTGCTAACACAAAAGTTGTTTATGTATCAAGTTGATATGCTCAACAAATTTCTTGCTAACACAAAAGTTGTTTATGTATCAAGTTGATATGCTCAACAAATTTCTTGCTAACACAAAAGTTGTTTATGTATCAAGTTGATATGCTCAACAAATTTCTTGCTAACACAAAAGTTGTTTATGTATCAAGTTGATATGCTCAACAAATTTCTAACACAAAAGTTGTTTATGTTTGCTTATCTCTTAGGTCTTTTGAACACTCAAAAGCAACTAAACAATATTTTTTGTTGAAGTTTGTTGTACTTAATAATATGTGCATATTCCTTTATTCTTCGTTCTGTGTCTCTATGCTATTTTAATCTTAGGTCAATAAAAGGTAATAGTCTAATGGTTGAAATCACGATTCAAAGTAATAGACAATATTGTTTCAAATTCATTAAATAATATTTTAGCAAAATTTAATTTTATGTTGGTCGCTTATCTTTATCCAGAAGACTATCTCTAATATTATGGTGTTATGTTGGTCGCTTATCGAGAAGACTTTCTCTATTAGAATATGTATTGTATATGAATATAAAATTTTTTCGAGTATTATTTGAATTGTATCACTTGGTAATAATCCTTATTTACTAATTTAAAACTTTACAAGTTTTAAATAATAAATTAGTTTTAAATGTTTTAAAAATAATGTTTGATAAAGTTTTTTATTCTGAATCTGATAGTAATTTTTTATTTTATGTTGTAAAATAAGGAAGTTATTTTGCAAATTAAAAAAAAAAAGTAATATTCTGCTTAAATGGGTTAATAATAAAATAGTAATCAATTATCTATGTGTTTACTTACAATCGCTTTGGGCAATAATAAAATGATAATCTATGTTTACTTTCTTTAAATTTTTTTTTTTATAGGAACATAATTTTTTTCTTTTAATATGCTAACAATAATAATCTTACCATTTGGAAAATAATATAAAAGTTACAAAATCTTCATTATTAACAAAATGTCAAACAAGAAAGAAATTATTGAAAATTCTTGAAAACATCATCGAGAGCAATAAACAAACTTTTTTTTTTTTTTCAATAATAGAACCTTTTTTTTTGTTTCAATTTATATTTTATTTATTTGTTTATTATTTTTGCAATGTACTTTGGTTATTATATTACAACAATTATGATTCTTATATTTACTTAAGTCTAAATTTTTTAACAATAGTTATTTTTATGTCATTGTTAGTTGTTACGTTTTATCAGTTTATTGCTGTTTGAAACTGTAACTATGTTACAGTTTCAAACAGCTATGTTTCAATAACCTCCCCAAAGCCGAGAAGGTCACTACAGATGAGAAAGCTATTTGTGGTTATAACCCTCTCTTAACTCTATAACTCCGAAACTCGAACCTTGGCAAACAAGGCTGCTGCGCAGAGAAACAAGTTGAGCAACAAACGGTACTACCAGGGGCGTGGTGGGAATTGAACTTGAAACATCTCGCTTATGAAGCAAGCACTCTACCACTACACCATTACCACATAAACCTGTAACATTATGAATTTATTACATCATGTCACTATCTAGATATCACAGCTTTGTAGTTATTGATATTAATACGGTGTAATCTATATTGTAGATATTATATATGTATGATGTATTTGCTAAAACATAACTATAAATTTATAGGTAGTAGGTATCAACTATAGCGCTATTATTATTATTATTATTATTTTATTATTGTAGTTAACTTTTTTTTTTTTTTTTTTTTTTTTTTTTTTTTTTTTTTTTTTTTTAGATTAGTAACCTCCCCAAGGCCCGAGGGGGGCCACTACAGTCGAGGAGGCTACTCATTTTTTTTTTTTTTTTTTTTTTTTTTATTTGTTATTCGTGGTACAACCCTCTCTCAACTCTTTAACTCCGAAACACGAACCTTTCCGAGCAAGGCCGCTGCGCGGAGAAACTAAGTTGAGCGCGGTACTTCCAGGGACATGGTGGGAGTCGAACTCCGAACCTCTCGCTTATGAAGCGAGCGCTCTTACCACTACACCACTACCGCAACTATAACAAATTGACAAGTCTGTATCTATTTGATAGCTACATATTGTAGCTATCAATATGGATGTTTTAGTTAAAGCTACCAAAATAGTAAAAGTTAAAAAAATATATAACCACAAGCAAAAAATGATAAAATTGTGTGTGGTATAAATAAAAATCTTACATTGATTTTCGATATATTACTTAATCATATTTAGGATATTACTTGATATATTACTTATCACCATGATAAGTTGAAATTTTAGACGATTTTAAATTGAGTTTTTTCAAAAACCACTTTATCAATTGTTACGATTTTTTTTATAGTGATGCTAACATAATTAGTTTTCTTGTATGTGAGTGTAGTTTTATTTACTCCTCGTTAGTTTTTGCAATGTTGAGTAAAGAGTCAGAAAATCGAAAAAAAAATTTGAAATTTTACATAGAAAATCCATCTTTTTCATATTCTATGATTTCAAAAGCATGTAAAGTTCCAAAATCAACTGTTGGAATTATTATAAAATTTTATAAGGAAAAAAAAACTGTAGAATAAAATCAGGAAATGGTGGAAAATCAAGATTTATTTCTAAATAGAAGGCAAATTCAATAGTTGACTCAATTCCTCAAAATCCAACTCAGTCACAACAAGAACTAGCTATGAAGTTTTAATGTAATGAAGCTTTTGTTCTAAGAGTATTCAAAAAAAGAAAATCTGAAAGAACATTACAAGAAAAAATACCAAAAAGGTTGCTTGATGGAGAAATTAAGGCAATTAGAAAAGCTAAAAATTTGCTTAAATTAGTTACGAAAAAAAATTTATGCATTTTTGAAGACGATGAAACTTACTGTAAAAAAAATCACTCGATGCTTCCAGATAATCAATATTATTATCAGTTGAAACATTATAAAGCTTCTGACAAATTAGTACAATTAGTACAAGTACATTTGAGTGAGAAAATCACTTTCGAGTTCCTTGTGTGGCAAGCAATTTGCAGTTGAGGTTTTAAAAGCTCTCATTTTATAACAAATCAATCTTTGACACCAAATCTATATGTAAGGGGATACTTGAAAAATGACTTCTTTCTCTAATGAAAAAGCAAATATAAACAACTTCTTCCTCTAATTAAAAAGCGCAAATAATCAACCTTATTTTGGCCAGATCTGGCATCGATCCACTATTCCAAAAAAGTAATTCAGTGGTATAAGGTAAAAAGTCAATTTTGTTTCAAAGGATTCTAATCCAGCAAACTGTCCTGAGCAGCGAATTATCGAATCTTACTGGGCTATTGTGAAGGGAATATTGAGGAAAAAAGGCAAATGTGAAAATAGTGTTAAAAATTTCAGAGGTTTATGGATTAATGCTACAAAAAAGTGGTGCAAAGTAAAATTGTAGAGATGATAGAGGTGGATGATAAACTTTACAAAAAATTAAACTACTTGCATGTCATAAAGTTTTATTTATTTTTGTCGAAATAAAAATTAATTATGTAAGCATCATTATAAAAAAAAATCATTACAATTGGTTAAGTTGTCTTTGAGAAAACTCAATTCAAAATCATCCAAATTTCAACCAATCATAGTTATATTCATATTTAATAGCATGTTTGTTGCATAATGTGTATGTTGTGTAAAGTATTACAAAGCCGTCTGTGACGACAGTAAATAGATAAGAACTAGGAGCGTTACACAAACAGGCAACATTGCATCAAACACATGGCCATCTTGTACTTCAGATATAATTGACAATTATTTTAACAACTAAGAAGCAATAAAGCCAAAACTATTGCTGACTGGTTAAAAAATGTATTAAAAAAAAAAAGGAATTTTATAAAAATTATGAAAATTACAAAAATTGAAACTTTAAAAATTATTGATTTACTTGATTTATATTTCTTTAAGTATCATGGGACTATTAGGACATATACATGGCTGGTCCTTTTAGACCCTCGTTATCCTCCATTATCTTTTTTATGACCCTCATTATCCTTTTTAGCTTAAATTCAATTAGTATTAAAGTTATTATTCAAATGAACTTAAAGATTTCAAAACTTTGAAGTCTAAAAACTTTTTATATATATGATGATGACTGAGCCTCCTTATATATAACTCTAAAATAAAAGTCATTTATATGCAGCAGTGAATTGTTGTGCTAATGGATTATTGCTAAGTCCTCCTGATGCTTGTATTAAACCAAAAAATAGCTCAAGATGGTCTTAGCTTAGATTATATGTTAAAAGATACTTTAAAATTGCTTACAGATTTTGGACAAATTTAAAGTGTATATATATGTGTGTGTATATATATATATATATATATATATATATATATATATATATATATATATATATATATATATATATATATATATATATATATATATATATATATATATATATATACAGGGACTATTATAGGAAAATAATTTGGGCGGCAGTATTCCCCCTCCCCATTCCGGCAAAATTTAGCAGAAATATTGCCGAATGTAGAGGTTTTTTCACGAAAAAAATTATTGCAGTAAAAAAAAAAAGGTCCTTAACTTTAAATTTGGACGGCACCATAATATAGTTGGCGCTGTCTAGAATGGTCTAGAATAGCCTCTGGTATATATATATATATATATATATATATATATATATATATATATATATATATATATATATATATATATATATATATATATATATATATGAAAATAAAAGTTATATGTATATAAAAGTTATATGTATGTATATATATATATATATATATATATATATTTATATATTTATATATATGTGTGTGTAAATTATGTTAGTGTATTTTACAAATAGAGTGCTCAATGTTCTTAAAGAACAGAGCAATAATAAATTAGTAAAAAACACTTATCTAACTTTTATCTTCTAATTTAAGTTTCACCATTGCTAAATCATCAGGAAGAGAACTCTTCCTGATGATCCAACAATAGTTAAACTTAAAGTAGAAGATAACAGTTAGATAAGTGTTTTTTACTAATTTATATATATATATATATATATATATATATATATATATATATATATATATATATATATATATATATATATATATATATATATATATATATTAGGGTGTCCCAAAAAAAAAAAAAAAGATCTCTACTGATTCCCATTCTATGTGAATTAAATAAGTACTAAAAAAAATTTGACGGTTTTATTTTGACAGGAAGTGCAAGATGTAAAATCTGAATTTTAATGTTTTAATGTTAAGCTAGCTTAACATTAATAGAAAACACATTTTAGAAAATTAAAACAAAACAATTAGATGCATATAAATCATTTTTAATTGTTTTCTACTATTTAACTTGATAGATTATATTTATAAATATGAAAATACAAAAAAAAAATACATGAAAACTAATATTTATTAGCAAATTTAAGATTTTATTGCGGTGAAACATTTCTCAAAAAATACAACTTTTTGAACAGTTCCCAAGCTCCTTTTTAGTCATAGTCTTAGTCAAGTTTTTTCTAGACTTTTTAACTACAAAAAGTACATTTTGAAGGTGATCTTCATCTCTAGTAGCTGAAAGAAAATCTTTAATGAGCTTAATGTTTCTTTCTGCACCATCATTTACAACAGATATGTTTTTGATCCATGCAATAAAATCTAGCAACTGAGGATGGTTAAAAACATCTATAGTATTAAGACTATTATTAAGCCATTCTTTTATACTTGCTCTTGATATTTTAAAATGTTTGAAGAGAAGGTAGCTTTGCTCGGAAATCAACTCAGGTAGCTCTGTGGTCTCTCCAATTTGTACATTTGATGGTTTACAACGCTGAAATTCATTTGGCTCTTCAAACTCAATCAGAGCTAACAGCATTCTTAGCTTTGTTTCAGAAGGAACTTCTTTATCCCCAAAGGACAAAACACAGAGTTGCGGAGTTAAGTACCATGTATGGCGTCCCATGCTGAGAAGCAAAGGATTTCCAATATTCTTACTAACTTTTCTCAATGCATAGGCTGTCTGGATAGCTTTCAAATTATTGTAGGGAGCCAGAAATCCTAAAAAACTTTTTAAAAACCATGGAACATAGCAAATTGCAATGAACAAACTTGCATCCTTCAACTGCAGCACTTCTTTTTCTATCAAGATGTTACTGATATTTTTAGTCATATAAAGAGTCAGGATGTAGATCACATCTGCTAAAAACCTTGCCTCATGGCAGGCGCCAGGTTGATGGAACCTAAAATCTTGTACTTCCACTCCAAGGAAGAAGGAGGCAAGCTTACAAACTATACCATAATTATTCCTTGAAAACACTATATCAGTAGTTGCATTAGTCAAAAATGTCTTAACTTCCTCTGCAACAGTGCGAAGAACAGAGCCAATCTTCAGATCATCTCTTTGCCAGTCCAATTTACATAAATTTTTCACTTCATTCACTTTCTCACAGATTTCAGGCCACTTGTTCTTTAGCTTGACATAAAGAGCTCTTCTTGGACCTTTAGTTTTCTCACCAGTTAGGGCAGCCATATAGTGAGGTACATGTACTTCATATATGTGTCTCCTACACATTATCCACAAAATTGGTAATTTCAAAATATCTGTAAGAATTTGGACTGCTCCATTTACTCCGCCTGTATTGCTTGCAGTTGTATCACAGCATATACCAATGATCTGCTCTGTACATCCGTAATATTCTAAAAGATTGTGCACTTGTTCTGCTTGGTCTTCCATGGTATCGTCATCCGGGGAACTCACTGAGACTGCAAGTTGCTCAATTTTTTGGATAATGTTAAGCCCAGCGGTTATTTGTTCCAACAGTTTGGTATCAAAATGAAGAATAAGCCGTCAGCCTTTAAGATAATTAGATATTGAAATCCACTCCGAGTCTCCTTCAAGTTCTACATATTTGAACTTTTTTCTATGAAGTGTGCTTCTTGAAAGTGGTATATCATTAATTTCTATACCTCCAGCTTTAAATACTTCACTTAAAATTGCCAGATGAGGTCGTACACCAACATTGAACCTTGTTGCTGGAACAGCAGTACATTCAATGAGCTTTTCAACATTCACTGCTAGATTTATCGTATCTCCAGAATTGTACCTAGGTATCATTTTATAATATTTTTCTACCTATTTATAATATATTTATAATATACTTTTCAATAAAACAGCTTTAGCTTGTGAAAATTACAACTATGTTATTAAAATAATACTATACCTGCGTTTCCGACCGTTACCCAGGAAATCATCTTCCTCGCTGATTTCACAGTCCTCGTTTGACTTTTCTTCCTCACTGCTGAATTGAATCTCTTCTGTCATGGAGTCATGTGACAACAAAACATCATTGATATCTTTTAAGTTTTTCTGTCACTCTAATTCTTTCTCTCTCAACTTATCTAGCTTGTTCTTTCTCCTGTTTGCATCCAGTACTCTTCTACTGTATTCTTCATCGACTTTTGTTTCCATATATCCTTTCCTATGTAACTTCTGGTCTTCATAAAAACTAAGAAATATTTAAATCTATTAAGCCATTTATAAATAAATTAAGAATTGTTCTAGTTTTTCTTGGAAGATGACCAAACCATGTAAAGAGTTAAACGTAAATATTTTAAAGGAAATAGTATGCTATTACTTAAGTTACTTTTAATTGGAAAAAAAATTTCACTACTATTTATGTTATAAAAAAATAATATCAAACAAAAATGCAAAACTTCTTATTGATTTAGTATTGAAGTATAATTTAGTGACTTAGTTTTGATTTGTTGTTTTGATATATGTATTTTGAAATGTTACGCTGTAAACTTAATTAACGGTTAATGGTTTTTATATTTCTTGATATTTTTTATTCAAATTAATTATTTAATTTTTTTCTAAAATTTCTTTTTTAAATAACGTTTTTTTTATCTTAAAAAAATAACACAAGAATAATTTGAAATAATAATAAATTAGAATAATAACTTTCCATTTAATAAATGTTGACATCATTACTTTGTTTCCTTTTCAAATGTGATTGCGAACATTCTAAACAACAGAATCGTTTTAAATTTGAGTTAAAATAAATAATAGTTAATAAAAAACTTATACTATAAACAAAAACTAATTTTAAAATTATTTTTTAAATTAAATTATTTTTCTTATAAACGATGTGTGGAATATTACAAACAATAAACCAAATAAATCTTACTTGATATTTTCACAAAATTAAAAATACTTTGCAGTTTCAATTTTCTTATAGTGGTTTTCTAATTTTTCTATTCTTATTTTATTTGCGCATTTTTGTATTCACATTGCCTTTCCACGTGCACATTCCATAATTGAAATTAGTGACTATTAACAACTTCAAACTTCTTATTCATTACGTTAGTGCAAAAGAGAACAATGTAGTGCTTTTTATATTTTATATTAGTGCTTTGATAATAGAATATCTTTAATAAACTAATCTTTTTTAAATATTTTATGAAAATAAAAAAATAATCCTGAACTATTGGACAAGCGTTATTTTATACGCTCATTATAAGCTGAATGAGCGTTGTTTATCGCGCCTAGAACGTTTGAAAATACCGTTTATGGGCACGTTTTACAAGCGGAGCGCTCGCTTCATCACAAGCCCTGACATAACTTGGACAACTGTGTTTTTTACGCTGTAAATATTGGACAACAGTGGTTGCTTCAAAGTTGCCTTTTTTTTAAATGGCCATAGAACCTTAAAACATAGTTTTTTAGTTATGAATTTTTAAATTAAAATAGCTTCAAACTAAAATATCATAAAAATATGTAAAATTTGAAATTTTTAAAAAGTGTGACTTACCAGGTCTTCATATGAATATAAAAGTTATATGCACAAACGTGTGCGCATATAACTTTTAAATTTTATATTATTTTACAGGGAGGAACCTCTAAGTTGTATTTATTCACAGAGCTTAGCAAATAATTCATTCAGCATTTATAAAAAAAACACATATAATAAAATAAATGTGTATTGTGATTAAATGGCATTTGCTGCTTAACAATTAGTTATGTTTTTAAGCTCATGCTAAAATTTTCTACTCATATGTTTTGATTATGTGACTTGATCATGTGACTTGATCATGTGACTTGTGTGACAAAGTTTTTATAATTTAAAATAGCGCTTTATTGTTCTATTTAAAGCAAATATTTAACTTAGGTTGAAAAGTATGCTGATGAAATATTTGAGGATATCTTGTCGAATATTACAAGCAATTTATGGCGAACACGACAGTCTTGGTAATTATAGTTTTTTTCAAAACATTATAAGTTTTTATTTGCTTGATAGCTTATGTTACTTTTTTTAGTTGTTTTGCTCTAAATGATCTTGTTCGTACATGCCCTGCAGAAAATCTTGTTACAAGACTGCCAAGTATATGGAAACTATTGTTCAAAGT
Source organism: Hydra vulgaris (assembly GCF_038396675.1). Classification (NCBI taxonomy): domain Eukaryota; kingdom Metazoa; phylum Cnidaria; class Hydrozoa; order Anthoathecata; family Hydridae; genus Hydra; species Hydra vulgaris. The sequence goes on from NC_088931.1 coordinate 44,268,779, forward strand.
TATGGATGATGTTAAGGTTTATAGGTTTTTCTTTTTTAGAAGTTTCCATGTAATAAACAATATTACAAATTATAAAATTGTTATTTTATTTTATTGTATAACAAATTCATGATATGAATGAATATAACCTCAAATACTTCATTTGTCCTTTTCTGTAAGTTATATCTAAAAATAATTAAAAAAAAAAAAAGAGCTTAGTTTATTAATTAGTTTACATTTTACATTTGGTTTTTGATTTTTTTTGTAGGAGTCAGTTCGTAGCTCTGCTGCAGCATTCGGAAAGACGTTAAGTCGAGTATGTTTTTATAAACTTGTTATTGTGTTATTAAAAGTTGTTTTTTTTTTCGTTTTTTTTAATTCTAATTCACTCCCAATAAGGTTGCAAGCAAACACAATTAGGTTGAGAGTTACTGAAAGAAAAATAATAGAGTTAAAGAGCAAGGAAATGACTGACAGAAGACTTAAAAAGTTGTAGGTTGTATGAGTCAGGAAAACATGAGAATGGGAGTGAGTTCCAAAGGGTTGAAGTGCAAGGAAGAAAGTTAGATGAGTAAACATTTTTAGAGCAAGCAAAGACAGATACAGCAAACCAGTAAGACTTTGCTGAACTAGAGATGATAGCTCTTTGAGACCAAGATAATAATTAAAGAAAAGAAAAAAAGATGCAACTTTATGACTATAGGAGAAAGACTCAAGCATGACAGATAAAGCAGGTCCAATTACATTAACAATGCATTTTTGAATCTTGTTAAAAAGAGAAAGAGCATCATTAGAAGGACCATCCCAAATATGACAACAGTTATTCCATACAGGAACAAATAAGATTTTTGAAGAGGTAGAGAATGAAATCAGGAGTAAGGTAATGGGAAGCACAATAAAGAGAAGCAACCTTAGCAGATGCTAAGTTTGCAATTGATTTTATATAAGGTTTACATGAGAGGTCAGTAGTGAGCAATAATCCTAAAAGACATAAGAAAAAAACTCATTGAGAGGGTTGCTAATCATTAATATAGGAATGTTGACAATATTGCAATAGTTATTTGCAATAAATAACTGAGTTTTGTTGGATTTAAAAAACACATAAAGATTAAAACTATGGAGTAGAATGAGGCTTAACTTAAAACCAACAAGAAGGAACAAATGTTTCCATACCTGCCTGAATCTAGGAGGTTATGTAGGCGGCATATTTATAAGCGGAAAGAGAAAAGACATCAGCCCAAGGCCTGTCACAAAGAAAATCATGAAAAAACCCTAGTCAGTTTTAGCGTAGTAGTAAGTAGTGTGATGATAGAGTGAGTCCCAAGTAGAAGTGCATGATAAAAGCTTTATAAAGATCATTGCATGGTTGGAACCACCTAAAGGAGAACAAGGAGAAACTGAACACAAGCTAGTTTCAGAGACAAGGCAAAAATCAAGGAGTGAAGATAAGTGATTAGGGTTGTCTGGAAAATGAGTCATAAAGTTAACTCTCTGTCTAAAAGTTAATTCCTGTTAATGGAATCAGCATCTGAGAGCAACCACAGAGTTCAATAAACCATAATTCCATCCAGAACTGCCATACCCTCATTAGGAGATAACAGGAAGAGTTGCTTAGCCACTTTTAAGGAAACACAAGTAAGAATCTATGATTACAGTCAAGAAGATCCAGTATTTATCATCCTAGGCAGGAAACAAATTTAACACAGGTAACAATGTAACAACATATCTCATAAATGAGTTTTTTCTGTGAGTTCCTGGAATTCCGGAAATTCACTTAAAACTGCTTGGAATTTAAAATGTTTTTTGCTATTAATTTGTGAAAAAAGTATACAAAATTTTATTTACGACAACATTTGCATTTAAGCAAATATGTTTTCTATAACTAAAATTTTCATAAGTTTCACAATAATTTTCCAAATAGTTTTGTTCTTTTTTTTTTCTTTTTAATTTATTCAAGTTAACTTTTTCAAATATTAGAAATTCTTTTTCGTAAGAAGTTAATTGATGTAAATTCTGTTGTTAAAGTTTACAAAAATCTTTGTTGTCAATTATTACTATCAAAAAGAAAAAATGATAAAACAGAAGTTCAGACTTTATCTAACATTTCTGAGGTAAAAATATTATAAACCAATTTTACTGGAATTGGCTTCAAGAAGAAGATAATACTGAAGAGTATTATTCAGCCTATATAAAAGAGATAGATTAAGCTGGAGTGGTAAGTTAATTCCCGAACTGAACATTGAAATATATAATTTCATCATAGTTATATATTATTTGATTATTTGTTATATATTATGAGTGCGATGTACAATATGTAGTAAAGATTTAAATTATGGAAATGTTATATATATCATAATTAAATATATCATTAGACTTTATGGAAGTGAAGGTAAAAAATCTTTACTCAGCCAATCAAAGTCTAAAATATGACATCAAAACTGTGCAATGATTAAGTCAAACAAAGCTAAACTGTCATTATTTTTTACTAGTTAAAAAAAAAAACAGATACATGTATATTGAAATGCAACACTCCAGATAACGTGCATATTGGTAGTACTTGCCTAAATAGAGTAAAACCTACCATTAAACTTATTGTAAGTTTTAGAGACAAGGCGTCAAATGCAAAAGCTATGACATTTGTGACATCAAATGCAAAAGCTATGACAATTGTGTTTTAAAAAATTTGAGAATGTTCAGAATAACTGCTTCGTATAAGATATGAGAAGGATTAGGTGAAGCTTACTAAACTAGTTTTTGTTATAAATATAAAAAAATTTAAATATCCTTTAACATAGATGAGTGCTTCTTGGTAAAAAATGATAAGGTTCTTAGTATATTCATAGCATATTTTTGTGACAAAGTTATTAAAGTTGTATTAAAACACTGCATCATTATGGTCTGTTATGTTAAACACTGAAAATCTTTTTAATGATGTTATTTATTAATTTAACAAAGATAATTTCATTAAGTAATCTAGTTTCCAATTTATCAAATTCTATCAATTATATGAGGGGAAAAATTAGTGGGTTTGAAACAAGATAAAAAAAATAAAGCGGTTCCTCATTTACTTGATATTGATGGTGATATTTGTCATCATGTACACAATTTTATCAAAAAATTTACTTCTATTTTCAGCAAGGTAGTTGAAAATTTACTGGATGATACCTACATTGATTTTAAGTTTAGCCCAGATTTTCCTACATTTCTGAAAAAATATTTGTTAAATCACAGGTGTCATATACAACACTCCAAAGGTTTCTCATCGGTGGTTTTCTGTTTTAGATTCTTCCTATACTTGAGATAATGCTTGCTTTCACCTTAATTTATTCTTCTTGGTTATCAAAACGATGTCCTCACAATGAGCAATCATTTATCATGATGAACACCATAGCTAACAAAAAGACAAACTGTCTTAATACTTCAACGTACCATCCTATAGCTTCATTTAAGTATCAGTTATTAGCAAACAAGACCACAGTGCTAGGGTACTTTGAATGACAAGATATATTGCATGACCCAATTATGGAATGACAAAATATATTAAATGACAAGATATATTGCATGATCAGTCTTTGCTCATTTGCAAACTGCAAGTAAAAGCTATACTAAAAAATTAGATTTTATTGGAAAAACAGAAAAGTTGAAAAGCATTTTTTTAATATAAATTCAACAGGGGGGAAAAAAATTGCATTACATGAACAGAGCAAAATAGTTAAAGAATCTATTATTGATCATGCAAAAAAGTGCAAAAAAAAAATTATTGATTTGAGCTTGAAAAGGATCTCATTTCCGCTTCAGCATCGAGATCTCAGTGCCTGGTGAACTTTAACGCAGATAAAACTCAATTTTTTTCAGCTAATCGTTATCGCAATAATCTAGATCTTCCTATATTTATGAACAGTAATGTACTCGATGAGTCATTTACCCTTACTTTTTGAGGATTAACTCTTAGTTCCAATCTTTCTTGGAAACCATATATCAAATCAATTGCAAAATTAGCACCTGCTAAGGTTGCATCTCTTTATCCTACTTGCCACTTTCATGCTCTGGATTCTATTTTTTATTTCTATAAATCTCAAATCAATCCTTGTATGGAATACTGTTGCCATATCTGGGGCAGATCTTCCTATAATGTTCTTTTTCTTTTAGACAAGGTGCAAAAATGCATTATAAACATAGTTGGATCTACACTTGCTATCAACCTTTATCACATTAAATTAACTGCCAACCATTATCACATTGTCGTAATGTTGCTTTCCTTTCTCTTTTCTATAAATATTATTATGGGCACTACTCTAAAGAGCTAGCGTCTCTTGTGCTATCTACTAAAGTTCATTCTTGTGTTAATGCCCCTAAAATTCTTTTTTGTCTAGTTTTTTTCCTTGAACATCAATGCTTTGGAATTTGCTCCCTTCATATTTTTTTTCTGATTCGTATAATTTGCAATCTTTTAAGTTGTCTGTTAATCGCTATCTTGCTCTATAAACTTCATCTTTTTTCTTCCAATAACTTCCAACTCTAATAGTAGTTGCTTGCAGCCTTGTTGAAAGTAAAGATGTTTAAAAAAAAAAAATTAATTACAAAAGAGTTGGAAGGACAGCTTCAGCATTGTAACAAAATATTAAAGTGCTCAGCAAATTCTATAACTAAGAAATCACTTTCTTAAAATAATATTTAAAAGTTACAGAATTTGTTTAGATAAGACACCAGAATCAATCATACCAACCTAACTGCCGATCTAAAAGTGTTTAAGGTCAGCAAAAAATCGCCAACCTTGTGTCTATGTTTTATGGCCAAACCATTATTTCGTATTTTTTTTTGCCAACCTGATGCCAACCTCACACAGATTAAGGTCAGCAAATTATTGCCGACCTTATTTTTCTACTTCTATGACTTACCTAAGAACTCATGCAAGTTGATAAAATACATCAAACTATCAATTGTCCGAAATTAAGTTTTTCAATCAAAAGTCAAGGCTCCACTCTGAAAAGAAATAAAACTTTGTCTCAATGTAAAACTTGCTGGAACACAATACTAATAATGCTTGAGCTATTGATGACAGAGATGGCAACTCAAGAAGCCTTATTGGAATTTAGGACAGATTTAATTGGTAAGAAAAATTTTTGAAAATTAATAAACATCCTCTCCTGTGTATTGAGCACCTATGAATACTCATTTATAAATAAAAAGTTTTCCAAATTTAAAAAACAGTAAAAAATTATATAACAGTAAAAAAACTTTTTTTTAAAACCACTGTTTATATCTAGTATTGGTTACATGATGATTCTGATCTGGATTAATATAAGTTTATTGATTGACTGTGTGTGGAATGCAAAGATTCTGATGCATTCCACAAAGATTCTTTGTTTATGAGGCTTTCAACTATTAGCTGATGAACTTTCAACAATTAGCTGATGTATTTTATGTGAGAACTTTTATGGAGAACTTTTTTTTTTAATTGTTCTAATTCTTATACTAAAACTATTTTTAAAGTTTATTTTTTTTTTTTTGTACAACTTATAAGATATCATTTGACTTTTTTCTAGGAGCCCATATAAAATTTTTAATGCTTTAAGTGAATTTTTAATAATATTTAAGAATTTGAGAGAAACATAAAAAAATTAAAAGAAAACATCAAAAGAATTTTGCGAACTTTGTGAAGATAATTTAACTTTAACTTTATATAATTTAACTTTAACATGAATAATTTGACTTTTGCTTGAATAATTTCACTTTTGCTTGAATATTTTAACTTTAACAAAAAAACTTAACTTTGAAAATAAATATTTAAAGTCTTGAAATTTTTATAAATCAATAAAATATTTGTAGTATAAACAATTTACAGATTTCAATTCAATTTTGTGATATTAACCATTCAAAAGTTGGAGAGAAAGCTGTCGAAGAAGTATTACCAGTGCTGTTAGATATTGGTCTTTCCAGTCAAGTTGAAGAAATCAAAACATTAAGGTCTGTAAGACTAATTTTTTTTTTTTTTTTTATTAACACTTTTGCCAATAAAAAAAAAATTTACACTTGTAACTTATAAAAAATAATTACATGACCGGGACTAGAAGAAGACAAATTTAGTCTTATCACCAAGCCCCAAAAAATTTGTCATTACTAGATAAAATATAGCTTAACAATAAAATATAGTTTTTATGTAAATATCTCTTAATTAAAATATAAAAAAAAATTTAAATATATTGCTTAGCGTCTAAAATTTATAGTTTTTCAAAGAATAATATTTAAGATTTGTTTTGTAAGATAAACGAAATAAATTTAATAAAATTTTACATAAAACACATTTTATTGTCAGTGCAATTTATAGTTTAACTTATTTAATTATATTTATAATACTTTTTATTGCCAATTCTGTAAAAGCATATAAACAGTAAAAAGTAAAAGTAAAGGGTTAATAAACAACGCAAAAATAAAAACGAATTTCTCAAAAAGAAGATTATCATTTAAAATAATAAAAAATATGTACACATGTTGATTAGTTATGTATTAATAATCTATAGTAATTAATTAATTAACTAATAATTATTGATTTCTAATTTAAAGAAGCTTTATTAGAAGAAACTTAGTTCATTTTCATTTAACGAAAGTAATTGCTTAAGTTTAGTTTTGAATTTTTTTAGAAAATAATAAGTTTTCAGTTCATTATTTAATGTTCCACAACTTTGGTCCTTGGTTTACAATAGAGAACTTAGTAGCGGAATAATAAGTTTTGGATTGAATGTAGTTGTATTTTGAAAATCTAGTAGGGTATATGTGATTTATTTTTTCAAAAATTGAATAAAATAAATTTGGTAATACATTTTTATCAAGTTTGAACATGAAAATAAGAACATGATAGAGGTTTAGTTTAAATACATTTAGGATATCAAGTTCATTAAATAGTATTTGTGTGTGTGAGAAATTATCTACGTTTGAATCTTTATAGCCTGTTTTTGTTTGCTAAACAACAATTATTATTCAAAAGAAGATATTTAAAACATATTTATTAGTATAAAATGCTTTATACTAATACATCTTCAGCCCAGAATACAAGTGTCATAAAAGATACTGTATTTAAATTGATAAAATTGCATTCATTGTTTAAAGTACAAAATTTCTATTGAATATAAAAAATTTTTTATTTGTCACTTAATTTACTTTTTTTACTTATTTATTTTCAATTGTCAGGTGAAATGCTAGAAGTGGAGAAAGATGAGTTGGTAGGGTCTTCTATCACATAGCCAGGTGTTTCTTCCTCCATTTGGAGGTTAGACGAAATTGAGAACTTGATAAATACAGAAATATCAGTCAAAATAAAATTTGTTTGTAAAACTGGCAACTTGATAAATACAGGAATACCTGTCAAAAAAAAGTTTTTTTTTGTAAAATTGACAAATCAATAAATACAGGAATATCTGCCGAAAAAAGATTTGTTTGTAAAATTGACAAATCAATAAATACAGGATGTTTATCAAAATAAAACTTAGGGTAGACCAGGGCATACAGGGACACTTGCAGAAACAAATGCTAGTTGTCTTTTAGCACATAGATCTGTTGAGACCCGAAAGATGGTGAACTATGCTTGATTAGAGTGAAGCCAGAGGAAACTCTGGTGGAGACTTGTAGTGATTCTAACGTGCAAATTGATCGTCAAACTTGAGTAAAGGGGCGAAAAACTAATTGAACCATCTAGTAGCTGGTTCCCTTCGAAGTTTCCCTTAGGATAGCTGGAACTCAGAACAGTTTAATCAGGTAAAGGCAAAAAAAAAAGTTTCTCAAAATAAGCTACAACAACCAAAGTAATGAAACTTAAAAAAAGACTTGCAAAATTTTTATATTTTGCAAGTGGGTGGGCCAAAATGGGAGAGTTAAAAAGCAGCAGCTATTTGTTAATTGTACAGCTTTAAAAATGCTTAAAAATTAAGCCTATTTAAGTTAAAGTCAAATTATTCAAGTTCAAGTTAAGTTATTTAAACATGTTCAAACATTAAACTCTCAAAAAACTAACACCCATATAAACTGCACGCCCATACTTCCATACAAACTACATGCCCATATACCCATACACTACAAAAAAGAAATAACAACTAAAATAAATAAAAATTTTGTGTTTATAAATAAAATAAAAATTTTGTGTATATTATAAAATACCTCCGCTCTACCCTAACCTATATATTATTAAATCAGTAACTACTACTAAATTTAAAATTAAACAAAAAATATTAGGATCACATAAATTACACAAAGAATATCCTGAAACTATTTGGCAACATTTTTGATGAGCTGGCTTATTAGCTGTATGCCAATGTAGAACAAATTTAAATATGCCATATGTATCAGATGTATCCTTATATGTATATATATCCTTTATATGTATATATATCCTTTATATGTATATATACCCTTTATATGTATATATATATATATATATATATATATATATATATATATCCTTTATATGTATATATATCCTTTATATGTATATATATCCTTTATATGTATATATATCCTTTATATGTACATGTATCCTTTCTAGTTCTTAGTTCTCTTTTACTCACAGCTTAAACTGCATTTCATCCCATTTTGGATGATTGATCTTTCTTATATAATTTCTTACCATTGTTGTTTACATTTAACACTATAATAATCAAAGTTAAGTTATAAAAATAACAATTTCTTTTAATTTATTAAATTGCTTTTCTAAATAAAGAAAATAATCTTTTAAATTAAAAATAAAATCATCAAACTGTAAACACTATCACAAAATGGTAGTAATATAGACAATTATATAAATAACTTATAGTCATGTTATGACCCACAAACATCATTTTAATAAAATAATACTGTTCAAAAAGTTCAACTCCAGATATTTTTTTTTAAAACCAGATTCTAAAAGAGGATGAAAAATATTGTCTGAAAAATATAAACATTTTATAAATAAAGCAAGTTAACACTAGTTCAAGATCTTTTGTCATTGTAACACTTAAGAAAATATGCAAATTTTGTTTTTTACAAACTTACTGATGCATTTTGGTACTTTTAATGTATTTTTGTTATATAATGTAATTTTATTATTTACAAAAATTAATTTTTTTTCACAATAATGAAGCACAATAATTTAAAATGTTTTATTGAAAAAAAATATTTTTTTAATAATTTTTAACTGAGATAAGACTTCAGGCATAACTGTCCCATTATACCCCACTGTCCCAATATGCCCTGCTTTACCCTATAAGAGGTTAGCTCAACAAAGTGAGAACAATGAGTTATTTTTATCTTTCTTACAAACCAACACTCAAAAGAAAATGTTTCATGAGTGGTATAGATGCAGATTTGGCAAAACAGGAAAAACATAAAAAATCAAGAGCACAGGAAAACAAAGCAGCATATGAAAGAAAAGGAGAGAAAATAGAAAGTTAAATGTCTAAACAATTTAGAGTCTGCCCTGGTCACATCAAATTTAACATCAAGCAAATGTCAAAGTTTACTTCAGAACAGTTTATAAATTTTGTAGATCACTCCAAAAAAAGATTCAGTCGACATCTATGCATGTCAAAGTTACCTATATTATTTTAATAAAGTCTTGCATCTGCATTGGAAATGAAAAATACAAGCATTTAGAAGGCAGCATACATCCTAACTGCAACAGTACAGGTGTATGATGAATTTTTTGTAGATATCACATCCAATGCAAAACTTGAATGTTGAAGTTAGAAACAAGAGAGTGTCATGGTAACGATAATTGTGGTATTACTGTGGTAATCACCATTGTTATCCTGGGAATGTTTAATATTTTAAAGTATTGCTGTGGTAATACTATAATTTATTAAACATTAAATAATAATGGGCTAGGTAATACTGTGGTAATAAATTTTTACTTAAATTTATTCTTGCATAAATGGTCAATTAAATTAAGGTGGAAGTTTAATTTCAAAAAACAATAAAATATAAATCAGTTTAATAAATTAATAAAAACAATAGTTATAAAATAAACAAAAATATATACAATAACATTTATACATTAAAACTTAAATTTAAAATAATTTAAATAAAAACTTGTAAGAGTTATTAAAATTATATAAATTACTTTAACATTTTATTTTTAGTATGGGTACACTTGTTAAAATCACTAAAAATGCTGTAAGTATTTATTCAATGCTGTTTTTAGCTTACCCAACAAAACATTTAGGAAAATTTAAATATTAGTTGTATCATATAACTTATTTGCTGTTGATGTTACCATTTAATATTATTTTATCTGCTACTTTAAAAAATGAATACCTTTAGGGTGCTTTGTTAAGACCTCATGTTGCAAAATTTATAATATCGTTGCTAGAGTCTCTTAGTGCTTTGGAGCCTGAGGTAAAATTTTATTTGTATTGATTATAAAGCTTGACGTAATTTGTATATAATTTCATAAGTATACTGAATTTTTTTATGTATACTTAATTTAAAACTAGAAGCTAACAAAAATGAAAATTACTTTTTATACTGTTTGTAGTATATATGTTTAATATATATATATATATATATATATATATATATATATATATATATATATATGTATGTATATATATATATATATATATATATATATATATATATATTCTTATTTTGATTATTGGTAGTTGTTATTCATTAAAGAGTCCTGACTGCTAATCTTTTTCTGTGTGGGGTGTTAATTTATAGACTCCATAACATATTTAAAACTTTTGTTGTATAGAGATTTTTATGTGCTTGTTGTAATGCTGGGTGAATTGGTTAAACCACCGGACACGTGCAACAAAATGTAAAAATACAATTTTTGGTGTAAATACATATACAACAAAAAAATTGTAAAACATCTATTCAAATTAACTTATGATCATTGGAATGGATGTTATGAGTATTTTTCTCTCGTCATTGCAAAAGTTAAAAAGTAATTTTCATTTTTGTTAGCTTCTTCAAGTTTTAAATTCAAAATTGAATATTTCAACATTAAACATTTCAACATTGCAAAAAAACTTCAAATGTAAAACAGTTTTATACTGTTTTACACCATACCAATTTTTATACCCTTTTTTATTAAATTATTCATTTAAATAATAAATTATTTCACACCAATCTATAACATGTTTATTTTATTTTGTTGATTTTATGTGAATTTTTCTTTTATATTTTATGTGTATTTTGAATATCATGTAAGAACTGTATAGTATTATAGTATAGTAACTTAATAGTACAAAGATTTAATAAAATTTTCAAAGTGAAAGTATTATCTTAAAGGCAACAACAAATAACAATATGGCATTAAAAGTGATAGATTTTGTAATAATCTTGATAAATAATTCATTTCGGTAAAATTAACTATAAATTAATTTTTTAAAATTTAAGATAAGAACAAATCTTGTCTCTGCACTTGGGGATGTCTTTAAGCTATGGGATTAATTAAAATATTTTCAGTAAAAATGTTGCATATCTTTTCTTAAAGTTAATAAACAAACTTGAATGGTAAAATAGTCAAGTTAATATTTAAAAACTTACGTATTTAAACAGCTTAGTATTCAAATATTTAAATGATAATCTTGGAAAGATTGTGTCATTTTTGGGTACTAAGAAGCTCTTAAAAGGTGTTTTAGGTACTAAGAACATCTAAACAACTTAGTTGAAAACTTACTATACATAGATTTTTTTTTTAACATGTAGATGATATATTTGACAATTTTTTTATCAGTTTCATTACTTTAAATATTCCAGTAAAATGTTCTAAAAAGTAATTTGATAAAAAAAATTCTTTTTTTTTTCTTCAGTATCTGAATACATTAAATTTGCAACTTAGTCAAAATCAAGATGCTCAAGAAAAGGTAATTCTTATTTTTTGGATAAGTTTTATATAAATAGTTGTTGTTGTTTTTTTGTTTTTTTTAAGCATTTTAAAAACAAAGTAGTTAGTGAACTTTTTGAAGTTTTATAATTTGACTAAAAAACAAACATTAAATTGATTAAAACTAATTCAATTGAATCACTTTTATAAAAGCGCAAAAAAAATTTATTGCTTTTGTGGAAAACTGTTTTAAACATGTGAGTTGTTTAAAATTAGTTCTTCCTAGTTGGATTGATTACTTTTTAGAAATAGTTTTGTTGTTATTGTCAACAGAACTTTAAAATAATTGGTTTCTTTGCAGCCAATAGACCTTTGGAGTTGATATTAGCATGATTTAATATAACATGATCTGTTTTAAATAAAAATAACATAGACTTTCTTTTTTTTAAATATCCTCACTCCGAACAAGGCTGCAAGCAACCACTAATAGAACTGGAAGTTACTGGAAGGGTAAAGATGAAATTTTTAAAGCAAAATAACAATTAACAAAAGACTTAAAGATTGCAAATTATATGAATCAGGAAAACAGGAGGAGAGCGAATTCTAAAGAACTCACGTTCAAGGAAAAAAACTGGAGAAATTAAGAGACTTAATTGTGTGATGAGAATGAATTGTAGTTGATAGCAAAAGAGATGCTAGCCCTTTAAAGCAGCACCGATTATAGTATTTATAGTAAAGAGAAGAGAAGCAACATTATGAGGATGTGACAACGGTTGAAGATTGGCTGCAAAAGTTGGACTATGTTTACAATGCGTTTTTTTGCACTTTGTCTAACAGAGAAAGGGCATCATTTGAAGAGCCACTCCAGATATTCCAACATACATGGATGGATTTGAGATTTATAGAGATAAAAAATAGAATCCCAAATAAGAAAGTGACAAGCACAATAAAGAGATGCAACCTTAGCAGATGCTAATTTTGTTATGGATTTGACATTTCCAAGAAAGATTGGAAGTAAGAGTTAATCCTAGAAGATGAAAGGTATATCACTCATTGAGTGCATTATCATTCACAAATATAGGAAGATTTAGATTATTACAAGATTAGAGATTAAGTGTTTGTTAATTAAAGACTCAAAAACCAACACTTCTGTATGACTATAACAGGAAATCACTTTACATACAGAAACTGGAGTGATATGACAGGCTTGGTCGAGAAGCAGGATTGCTCCTGATTACTGACCATAGAAATAATATTTAGTTGCGAAAAACTGGCCAGGTTTTGTGTCATTTTGAGAACATTTAAGTTTACGTATGTATGTAAAACAAAAATTTTTGTTTTACGGATATACATGGAAACATACATAAACTTGAATGTTCTCAAAACATCTTGGTGCAGAAGAATAAAAATAATATTCGCAAACACTAAAAAACCACCAAATCTATGAACAAGCTAATTGAATTGTTTTAAAAGTTGTATTATTCGAAATTTGTTGATATTTCTAGCATAAATTGTTTTAAGAATATACTATCAAACGAACTATTACTTTAATACTATGGCTCATTCTCAGGGCCACATCTGCAAAGCCATAAATCTTTTAAACTAATATTATTTGTTTATAAAAATAAATGTTTTAAATTTATATTTTTAAAATTGTCAAAATTTTGAAAGTTTATAATGTATTATTGATTTTTATTAGTACCGTAAAATGGGGTGAATAGAAACAGTGGGGTGAATAGAAACAAAACTTCATTTTTATATATATATAGTAATTTATTTCCTATGTAACTATGGTCAAATAGTGGCAACTATTTTTTTTTTTAAGTTGGTGCACTTTAGGCTAAAAGGGAAATAATGGTTTGTTTGGGTGGCAGCACTGGTTCCTATTTGTTTGCCTTCTTGAATGTTGCACATGATTCATGCTGTTTTTTCATCTACTTTGAACTTTCCAGGTAAGTCAGAATGTGTGCTGTTCATAGAAGTAAATAGTTGTTCAAAGCATAGATTGACTATCCATGTAAAAGATTAAGGCCTGCTTTGAGCTTTGACTTTAACAATATTATTTCAGAAATTATTCATATTGATTACGTTAGATTTTTAGAATTCGTGGGGTGAATAGAAACACATATTTTTTAGTGTTTCTATTCACCCCACAAAAAAAATTTAATACTAAATCACACTTATACAATATAAAATACATATTATGTGTTATATACTTATATACTTAACTGACACAGCTGTTTTATTTCAGAACCCTGTAAAATGCCAAGGAAGTACAAACACGTGGTTGGAGGTGGCTACAAAAAGCACGATCCAAAAACAATCGAAAAAGCAATTTCTGACATACAGAATGGATTAAGCCTTCAAAAGTCTGCTGAAAAACAAGGTTTGCATTATAGTGTTCTTTATCGACACTTGAAAAGAGGTCCAAATTTGAAGAAACATGGTGGTCAGACAGCGTTATCTCTTGAAGAAGAACAGCTGTTAGTTGATAGGCTTAAGATATGTGGCGAATGGGGTTATCCCATTGACACTACAACTCTACAACTCCTTGTAAAAGACTTTTTAGACCGAAGAAGGAAAGAAGTTAAGAGGTTTAAAAATAACCTCCCCGGCCGTGACTTTGTGGAATCATTTATAAAACATCATAAGGAACAACTGGCCGTGAGAATGTGTCAGAATATTAAACGCTCAAGGGCTAGTGTAACACCAGAAACATTTAACAACTATTTTGATGAACTGACAAATGAATTAAAGGATGTGCCTTTATCTAATATCGTAAACTACGATGAGACAAATCTAAGTGATGACCCTGGTAAGCGAAAGGTCATTATACGTAGAGGGACAAAATATCCAGAAAGAGTCATAAACTCATCAAAGTCATCTACGTCTGTGATGTTTGCAGCCGCTGCTGATGGCACTATTTTACCACCTTACGTTGTGTATAAGGCTATGCATTTATACCAAAGCTGGACAGAAGGTGGGCCAAAAAACGCCAGGTACAATTGAACAAAGTCTGGCTGGTTCGATTCCTTTTGCTTTGAAGATTGGGTACTGACAGTTGCTCTTCCGTACCTGAAAAACAAAAACGGGTCAAAAAATTCTGATTGGGGACAATTTGTCTTCCCACTTATCAATGGAATCTGTGAAATTGTGTAAAGACAATGATATCAGTTTTATTTTTCTCCCAGCTAACTCCACCCATCTCACACAACCTCTAGACGTAGCCTTTTTTCGCCCATTGAAATCAACATGGCGGCAGATTCTCGAAGAGTGGAAAAAGGGCCCAGGAAGAGCAGAAGCAACTGTTCCTAAGGACAAATTTCCCGCGTTATTGAAAAAAGTTGTGTGATTCATTGAAGGAAGAAAATGTGATCAGCGGTTTTATGAAGTGCGGTATAGCGCCTCTAAACAGGAACAAAGTGCTGTCTATGCTTCCAAAAATCATTGATGATGAGGAAAATCAGAATCCAGAAAACATTCAAAAGAACACTGAAGCTGTTGACAGGAGTTTCCAAGAGCTCCTTCAGAGTCTGCCTCATGATCAGACTCCTAAGATAAGGCAAAAAAGTAAATGTGAAACCTGGCAAAAGTATCGGTGTTGAGGACTTCGTCGTGGATGATGAGATTCCCCAAACTTCACGCTCTACTGGCCAAAACCCAGGTACTTCAGGTACTAAACAGGTTCAGCCAAAGAAAAGCCGAAAGCGTGTGGAGATATCATCAGAAGATGAAGAGGAATATTTCAATTTGTTTTCTTACCGTAGGGCAAATTTTATGTAACTTCTTTTGTTTATGTACTCAAATAAATCATTATGTTGAGAAATAAATTTATTTGTATTCATTTATTGACCAAAAATCCATATTTGTCTGTTTCAATTCACCCTAAATTTGTTTCAATAGAAAAACACATGAAATTGAAGTACTGTTTCTATTCACCCCCATCTGCGGGGTGAATAGAAGCACCATGTTTTTATTTGTTTTCATTAAAATAAAATAAGATAAAAAAATTGAAATACCATAAAAAAATAGGTCTAACAGAGACCTGTATTTGGGGAAAAAATGGTGTACCTAAAACAACTACAAATATGCAAAATTTTAAACCAAAGTTAAAAATTGTTTCTATTCACCCGTTTTACGGTATATTCTTATTTTTTATTTAAAAAGTAGGTATTTTTAATGTAAATGTAATTTTGTGTATCTGTTTTTTATTCTAATGTAATCTTTTAAAGCAATTTTTACGATTTATATTGTAAACAAAAAGACTTTCAACAAAAATTGCGTTTTCAATGAAATTAAAAGAAGTTTCTGGTTACTAAACACAAATATGCATACAAATTAACGCGCGCTATATATATATATATATATATATATATATATATATATATATATATATATATATATATATATATATATATATATACACATATATATACATATATATATATATATACATATATATATATATATATACAAATATGTATATATACATAAATAAACATATAAATATATATATATATATATATATACATACATATACATATATATATATATATATATTTATATACATGTATATACATATATATATATATATATATATATACATATATATATATACATATACATATATATATACATATATATACATATATATACGTATATATACATATATATATATATATATATATATACATATATATATATATATATATATATATATATATATATATATATATATATATATATATATATATATATATATATATATATATATATATATTTATTTAGAAAGTTATTAAATATAAAGAAAAGTTTTTAAGTTCTTAGGTATTGGTTTACTAGCTCTAAATATTTTCGCTTCAGTTGTCGTTCTTACAATCTCGTTATACTTAAAGTTACTTTTTTCTGTTTTAAATACTAATTAAAATTAAAAAACCCACTCACTAAACATCATCATTTTTTATTTAAAAAGTAGGTATTTTTAATGTAAATGTAATTTTGTGTATCTGTTTTTTATTCTAATGTAATCTTCTTGTTAATGTTATTTTCTTTTTCTAGTTTATTTTTTTCTAATTGTCTCTCATCGGTCCAATTAATCTTTTTTGTGCATTTTTTTTGTTTTTTTGAAATGTTCTTGAAACGACTAAAAAATCTGGCCAGTTTTTCGCAACTAAATATTATTCCCATGGTCAGTTATCAAGAGCAATTGCTCCCGTTTCCCGACCAAGCCTGATATGAATGTCATGCAATAGATCAACCTGTTTGTCGGCTACATCAGGTAGGACGTGATTAATGGAATCAAGAAATGAAATTGATTAAAAGTTCTTAGCAAACAGCAATTTAGCTTTGTCATTAGGTGAGGTAACAAAATCTGAACCATGGAAAAGAGGTGGAATAACAGATTTGCATTTATTATAGACACTGTTAAAGTTTCTCCAGAAGTCTTGGAAACCTAATTTTTGAAGTGAAATACAAGATTTCTTCACCTAAGAATAGCGGGCTTTGGCATTTGACAAAACCTTTTTACAATGGTTTCTAGCAATAGTAAACAGACATGTGTTTTTTAAAGAGTTGTTTTGGTGATAGATATGGAAGTAACGGTTATGATTGAAAATTGCAGCAGCACAATAAGAGGAAAACCATGGAGAAGAATGAGGTTTGACTTGGAATCCTTGAGAGGGAAAATGAAGCCAAACTTTTAACTCAAAAAGCAAAAGAGTCTATCTGTGTATGCAAAAAGCGAGCCAGAGTCAACAATGGGGAGATAGTTCACCGGTCCAAAGGTTGTATCCACTAGTCAAAGATAGAGAATCTATTAATCAAAGATTAGACTGTTAAATAAAAATGCTAAAGTAATCACTTTCTTAGAGAATGCTGGTTAACCGAATT
Source organism: Hydra vulgaris (assembly GCF_038396675.1). Classification (NCBI taxonomy): domain Eukaryota; kingdom Metazoa; phylum Cnidaria; class Hydrozoa; order Anthoathecata; family Hydridae; genus Hydra; species Hydra vulgaris. The sequence goes on from NC_088931.1 coordinate 44,286,450, forward strand.
TGATATCTTTGGTTTTTACTTGTTGATAAATGTTGCTATTGTAGTATTTTTTACACTTGATGAGGAGGAGAAAGTATTAAAGTATGTCAAGAACAGAAATAGGAGTCTACAAGGCATTAACAAGGCAGAATTGACCAAACTTCTTACTTGGAGTTTATGTTTTTTTTTAATATAAATTCCCTTCAGCCGGATATTTATAGCCAAGTTTGAAGTGAATTTGTATTTTTTTAAAGCACATTAGTTTTAACATAATTAGACTGTTGTAGTATTTAATTTTTTTTAATTTTAAATTAATTTTAGCAATAAATGTAAACATTGTTGTTAGAATAATAACTTGATGTTTTTAACATTAGCTTGATATTGTGCGTCTTTCTGCATGCAAAACATCTCCCATGATGGAAGCTGTTAATTTTGTAAGTTTTAAAATTTTATATGTTCTTTGAAAATATATTTATATAGTATATGTATATAAATATGTTTTTAAAATGCTAAATTTAGTGCTCACAATATGTAGATGAAGTGGTTTTGATTGAATTAATACCCAAACTTTGTGATCTATTGAAGACAGGGTTGGGTTTAGGAACTAAGGCAAGATTTATTTTTTTAGTTTATTTTTTTGTGAGGTATTACTGTATGCTTAAAATGTTTGCAACCAGAGCTTGCTTTATAAAAATTCTGTTTTAGAATCTATAACTTTTTAGGTTGGCTGTACAACCTTAATCAATTTGTTAGTTGTGCAATGCAATGTTTTACTATCTCCTTATGCTGGTATTTATTGAAAGTTTATAACATTTTGGACGTTCCTTAAATCAATATAGTTATAGTACAATTATATAGTTTGATCTTACTTAGGAAAACTTCTTGGATCTCTGTTAAATGGGTTGACAGATTACAATATGGCTTTAAAAAAGGCTCACGCTAACTCTATTGGCCATCTTGTTCAGGTGACATTTTTTGGAATATAGAGAAATGAATTTTTTTTTTAAATAAATTTCGTATGAAATATTTAGTACTTTTGGAATAATTTTTTCAATACTATATTGCTATATCTATAAATACAATGGTATTATAATTATATGACCATAAAAACTCAAAGAAATTTTAGAACTCATTTTTGATCTCAAATCTCATCATTAAATGTTGTTATTGAGAGAACTAAGTTTTTTTTTCAAATTTTTAAAGCAAATTTTCTGTTCCACTTGAATCTCTCGAAGTATCCATAGTTTTTATGATCTTTCTATGAACCTTCAATATTTATGATCTAGGTAATTTTGATTTAAGACTTTCTATCTGGTATTTTTGGTAATTCTACCTGGTAGTTATGTAATTTTGGTATTTCCTCTCTGTATCTATTATCTATGTAATTTTATATCTACATAATATCTGTATCTGCATCTATGTAATTTTGGTATGTACTATAGATACAGCTATAACAATAGGTGCATCTATGGTAGTTCTATCTGGTATCTAGTTAATTTTGATTTATCACGTTGTATCCTGCTACTGGTAACATGTAGCCCAGTACAACCTGCTTCATATCCTGCTGCCTGGTAGGATACGCTTTTTTAGGCAAAGTCCAGGAGAAGCCAACTCCCACTTAAAACACCCCCTGTCTTGGGGATCTTGGTTGAGTAAAAGCCAGGGATGTTTTATCAGATTAATGCATCCGGCTACTGTCTTGTAGCAGGTCTCCTTTACTTTAAGGGTAAACAGATTCTATCTTTTGACCAGCATCGCACCCCTTCTTCACCTATTAGGCTGGCGTAGATGTATTTATAATACATTTTTTTCAGTTGTGGATGTTGAATGCTGGTATTTTTGACTCAATGCATGGGTCTTGCTTGTGTCTCTGTTTTTATGACTAGGCAACTCATTCTATTATCTTCTAATGGGGGTACAGCTCTAAAACTCAGTTTTATGGTTCTGAGGCCTACTGGTAGTCAGATTTCTTGAACTCTGTGGTAGCTCTCAAAGAGACTGATTCTATCAACAGCTGTAAAATGTCAGAGTGCTAACAGTGCCATGTTGCGCATGGACGGTGTCCCTGTTTGTACTTTTGGTGTGCATTGCCAAGGCCACAATTGGAGCTCTTTGTTACAGCTTAGAATTTATTAATAGTAATGAGGCAATAGTCTGGACTATTGAATAGTGTACTGAGTACCATCTGTGCATTGAGTCAAGTTCTTTAACAAACTCAAAAATGACTAAAGTATCAAAAACTATAAAACACAAAAAATCATCGTCTTCACCAATTTCTCTAAATCTATCATAGGCTAATTCGTGGTGCTAAACGAAAGCACATAAAAGAATAGCCTGAGGATTCAAACCTAGTTTCCCGACAAATGGGTGAATTCTTATAAATGTAAATGTCTAGGCCAAGCATGTGACTATTGGAGTCTTTACGAATTAAAGGAAGAGAACCATCAACACTAAGATCACAAGATGAGACAGCCAAACTCAAATTAGTCTCACAAAGAGCAAGTAGGTCTGGTGAACTTTGCAAGAGATAAGATTCTTTGAAGAAAAGTTACTTCAAAGACCACGAATATTATTTCTCTAAATCTATCATAGGCTAATTCATAGGCTAATAAAAAAAGCTTCTTATTACTTATTACAAGCATCTTTAAATCATAATGCATTAAAATGAATTTTTTTTTTTAATTTTTATTCTTATTTTTTTTTTTTTTTTTTTTTTTAACATTTAAACATATACAAAGAGATTATTGAAAGTTATCATCATATAATTTTTTTATTTTACTTTTTTTTTTATTGTTGTATTTTTATAATCAATATAAAAACAAAAATGCAAATAATAAAAATAGCAAATGAATTAACATTTAAGGACATCAAATAAATAATTACCAAAATGTCCTAATATTAGGACATAAAAAACTTTAATTCTTTTTTGATTTTCACATATTTTAGAAATCAGATATTTTGATTTTTAAATATTTTGCCCATCATTTATGAATTCTTCAAAAATTATTATTTATGAAATCTACATCTTCAAAAATTTATTTCTATTGAACACTTCACCCTACCATACATTTATTGATAACACAAAGCTCATATAAAATAAGATGCTCAGTGGAGCAATAACATCTAGTAGGGTTTTAAACCAGTAAAAAGAACAACATGCAGTGTATCATAAGATATGTTCAAGTAAAAACATTTAGAAAAGAAAAAAGATCTATAGGTGGCATTTGTTTACCTTATTAACATTAAATATATTTTATTTAAACATAGGTTACAAAGGTAGATAAATTTTACCATTTTAAAAAAAGATTAAAAAGGTGATAAATCAAAGGTTAGTAAGTTTTACCTTAAAAGTCATCTATAATATTTAATGAAATTATAATACTTTTTAATAAACATAGGCTCATAAAAAAAAATTTATAAGTATTTTATAATTATTAAAATGTGTTTTTCAATTATCTTTAACTTCTTGAGAACTTTTGATGCTCTAAACTCATACTTTTTTCCACTCATCTGCTTCAGCTTTTTCCCTTTTTACAAATGGCTGACTATATTTATAAACAAAAAAAAGCGCTTTCATTTTTTGTCCAATAAAATACTGCAAGTCAGACATCTAATTTATATAATATATCATTGCTGCAGAGTAGTGCATGTTGCTGATGTTGTCATTTTAAAACATCTTGGAAGACTTTAAAGTAGCCATCTTTGAGAACTTCAGTACATACATCAACTGAGGTCTTGGGCTTGGGCAGGCTATAACATTATATAATAGACATTCTTGATAGAAAAAACCTTTTTTGCTTTTCTTTTTTATTTATTTTTCTTTATTTATGTAAACTTTTAAAAATTAATTATACTAATATTTAAATATACTAAATAGTTTTAATTATGTTTACTTCTGTGTAGACATGTATGTTTATATATGTATAATATAACTACTGCGCTCACCACTACCGCGTATAAATATATATATATATATATATTTATACGCGATAGTGGTGTGTAGTGGTAGAATGCTCGCTTCATAAGCGAGAGGTTCTGAGTTCGATCCCCACCACGTCCCTGGTAGTACCGCGCTCAACTTGTTTTTCTGCGCAGCGGCCTTGTTCGTCAAGGTTCATGTTTCGGAGTTATAGAGTTGAGAGAGGGTTATAACCACAATTAAATAGCCTCCTCGTCTGTAGTGGCCTTCTGGGCCTTGGGGAGGTGAATTAACAAAAAAATATATATATATATATATATATATATATATATATATATATATATATATATATATATTATATATATATATATATATATATATATATATGTATATATATATGTGTGTGTGTGTGTGTGTTTCTTTAGTATGCAAAAGAAGCAACTATGTCAAAACTTTTAGAAAAATTAAGAAAGTGGTACTTTGAGAAAGAAGGTATTTTTTGATTTGAAATACTTTTAGATTAAAATATATAAAATAAAACAAATTAGTTGTTAACACACATATTAAGAATGTTTGAAATTTTTTAGATTAAGGTTTTTTTAAATTATTTTATTTACTTTTAGATACTTCAATACATTTGTCATGTGCTTTAGTATTAAATGCTATGTCAAAATATTCTTCAGATATTTTTTATCAGTATCACGGAGTTGTATTACCACTAGTTTTTGTTGCAAGACAAAATGGAAGCAGCGATAGTAAGTTTATTATAACATAAGTTATGTAAGTTTTATCTTGAAAATTTAATGTTTAATTTTTTTTTTTATGTGTGATCATTAATTGTAAGGTTGCACAGTGTTTTCTTTTCAATGTAATAGAGGCAGATCCAGACCATTTAGTAAGAGGGGGCAATTTATATATTTAACCAACAACCCCACAAATTATAAACTTTTTTAGTTAATTCTATTTGATTCTCTAGTCTAAATATATAGTTAATTCAAGTTAATACATTTAGTTTTTGTTTTTTTTCTCTAAACCATTTAACCAAGATAAGATGCGTTTTTACTTCAGGGTATGTTTTATATTTTATTCTGCATTATCATTTGTTTCTGCATTATTATTATTTTTCTAAAAACTTTTTCTCTCCACTATATTTCACCATTACGCATTAACAGAAAATGAATTCAAATTTGATAGATATAATAACACTTAATGAAACGAAACTTAACAACACATATTATACTCAAGAATTTCATTCTAATTACAGACTGCTTAGAGACAGAGAAGACAACATTATATGAGAAGGTAATATTAAAAGCAACTTGAAAATTTTACTTTTCTGAAAAAGCAATTTTAAGTATGAGATTATTCATATGCAGGTGATGCACCACAAATTGAAAAAATAACTTTATACGGTGCTAAAGGTTATCTGCTTTCAAAGTGCGTTTGATGTTTTATTTAGCAAAAGTTTTGAAAAATCTAAACATTTTTTTTTCAGAAACTTTTTTTAGTTATAAAATATAATAGCCATAGTTTTTGCAGTGATCGTTTTACTAGATTGATCGTTTCACTAGAGTACTCAATTACTCAAATCAAAAGCAGAAAACTAAGAAAAAGATTTATATCACATTGCAATTATATCCAATGCAATCAATGACACTAAAATATAGTTCAATGTAAATGACAATTCCACCAACTTTTGGAACAACAAACAAAATGTAAAGAGATTTGATTAAACTAAGAAAAAAATCTGAATAAAAAACATAAAAGTTTAACTCAAAAGATTTATATGACTTCAACATTAAATTTAAATTTTAATAAATTTAAAAAAAAAAATCTAAAAAACTCTTTACACTATTACTATTTATTGATTTCAGAAAAGCCTTGGATTTTTTCCAAATTTAATTGAATGGATTCCAATGACTTTGAAAATAAAGCATTACAATTTTCCCAATGTTGCTTTGAACTTATTAAGCAACTATTTTTGCAATAGAAGAATATTTACAAATGTTGACAATTCACAATCTAATGAGGAACAAGTGAATATTGGTATACCGCAGGGTTCCATTTTAAGACCCCTATTTTTTTTCATCAATGATCTTTCTGAGTTTTTAATACTATATGAATCAACATTAATTGCAGGTGACACAACTCTAATAACAAGTATAACAAATATTAACCAACTAATAAGAAGACTCTATGAATATTTAATAAATTTACTGAATGGTGCTATGCTAATAAACTGGACATCAATTAGAATATAACAAAAGCAATGATATTAGCAAGCATACAACTAAAATAATGCTGCCAACATTTAATAGACAACAAGTTCAAAATCGAGTTAACAAATTTACATTGCTAGGTGTCATTATTAATAACAAACTGCAAATTAATAACTAAGATGTATTTCAAATCAACCAACAACTTAAAGCATGCAACCTACTAAGTTTTCATCATGGATTTTTATGTAGAGCATTACAACTATGAAATAAAATAATTTATTACAGGAAATTAGAGATGTGCTGGGTATAGGCGACTTTTTTAGATGTGCTGGTTTACCTTGCAATTATTGGAGGTGCTTTTTAATTTTTGGAGGTGCCTGGCAACCCAGAAACACAAAAAGAGGTGTCGGTTACCTGAAAAACCCTGTGGTGTACCAGGTAATTTCAAATTACCTGGCAAACATACATAAATTACAGAGTACCCATCACCTTCCAGGATTCCTGAGAATTTGAAAAATTTACTGAGCTACTTCAGGAGTAGCCAGGCACCTCCAAAAATTAACTAGCAACTCCAAAAATTACCAGGTACCTAGAATAACAAAAAAATTTGTTGGGTACCCAGCACAACTCTACAAGAAATCAATGAACTTAATCAATTTGATTTTATTAACAATAATATTAAGTATAATAAAAGTAACAAAAACTTTTTAAACTTCAAAGTATCTAATAAATATAAACAATTATTTAGAACTTTTCACTTTAATCAATAATCCAATGAAAAGGTTTGTCAACAACAACAACAAGATATTTATTTTTCTCAAAATTTACAATATAATTACAATAATATATTAATCATAATAATAATAATAATTATAACAACAATAATAATAAAAATAATAAGAATATGAATATCTATAATATTATAAATAATAAAATCAAAATATAATTATTAAGAATAAATATAAATAATTGATTGAGGAAGGAGTCACTCATGCAGAATCCTGATCAAAGGAGGGACACCAAAAAATTTTATTAATAATATTGATTTAAAAAAATAATATTATTAACAATAATAACTATATTCATTAATAGAGCAAAAGTAACAGGAAAAAATAATAGTATTTATAATAACACTGTACAACAATTTTTAACTTTTTGAAAAAAACAAGAACCAAATTAGGTTATCTTTATTAATTCAGACGTGCTGATTCCAAATATGTAATCAGTTATGCTGTAGCACGTCACAATTTTTTTTAATAACGATTTAAAGATGTAACGTAAGATGCATTTTTCTATACATATGAATAAGTGTATGAACATGTTTATAATCACTTTTAACACAAATTGTTTACTTGTATTTAATCGTATTTAGCCTGGCGTTTGAATGCTGCATCGGGTTCATCGCGCTGCAAATTCCAGCAGTAATCTGCAAGCATGGCGGGGCTCCACTTTCCCTTGTATCTGCTTTCCATTGTGGTAATACTCTGATGAAAGCGCTCGCCATTTTCATCATATACATCTCCTTTGACAGAGAAGAAGGAAAGATGGGAATGAAGAAAGTGGAGCTTCAACGACATGTTACAACCCAGTTGTTGATAGGATGCAATTAATCTGTCTACCAAATCAGCGTAATTTGGTGCAATATGTTTTCCAAGTAATCCCTGGCACACCCGTTTGAATGCATCCCATGCTGCAAGTTCATATTGATCCATCGTTCCCGAAAATGTTTCATCCAGCATCAGTTCTCGTATTTTAGGCCCCACGAAAATGGCCTCTTTAATTTTGGCGTCACTGATTTTAGGAAATTTGGTCTGCAATTACTGAAATGCTGGTTTGTCGTGATCTAACGCCTTTACAAACTGTTTCATGATTCCAAGCTTGATGTGAAGATTGGGCAAGATGATCTTCTCTTTATCCACAAGAGGTTCATGAATGACGTTATAGGAACCAACCTCAAATGTTTCTCGTTGTGGCCAACATTTCCTCATATAATGTTCTGATTTCATCCTGCTATCCCATTTGCACAGGAAACACATGTACTTAGTAAAACCAGCCTGCAATCCATTTAGTATAGCAACAACTTTCAAATCTGCACATATGGACCATCTGTATTTAATTCTGTCCAGAATAAGTAATATATTCACATAGCTTTCCCTCAGGGTTACCGAATGTGCTATGGAAATTGAAGGCAGCACATTTCCAGTATGCAGTAATACTGCCTTAATACTATAAAGTGATGCGTCAATAAACAAATTCCACATAGATGAATCGTATTGTATTCCTAGATCATCAAACAATCCACTGATGTCATTACAGAAGCAAAGTTCTTCATCCATAGAGAAGTTTTGCTGCAGTTCCCGTGATCGCTTTCTAAATGACGACACTCTTGCATCACCAGCCAACAGATGCCACTCCTGGAGACGTGAAGCCAGCAATTTACTCTGTTGCTTTGTTAAATACAAATTTCGAACGAGATCTTTCAGGTCAGATCCTGTTATGAAGTGGGGTTTACGCTCTGTATCTTCTGGCAACTCGTAACTATCATTGTCATCAGTATCCTCGTCTGAATCAGAACTGTCCGTGTTTGGGATTTCTGATGAAGGTTCAGGAACAGGGAGTTCAGCTGAATGAGGAACAGGACGAATAGCTAAAGGTAGATTTGGGTACACTATAGCTTTCTTACCCTTAGAATTGCGACCTGATATGTTAACAGAACAGAAATAGCAATCTGAGCAATGATTTTGGGGTTCACGCCACACCATTGGCACCCCAAATGTTGGTCCTCGACCAGTCCAGTTCGCCCACCACGATAGTGAACTAACGCACCTCACACAGCATGCATGAGGCGCCCAGATCTTATCCTGGTCGCCGACTTTGCAACCAAAGTATAGTTTATACAGTTTTTTCACATGTGGTGTCAATCTTCGTCTGCATCTCTTTAAAGTCAGTTCGCCACAAATGTAGCAAAAGTTGTCTGCTTGATTTTTACTAGTTCTGGGGATTTCTTGTTTCAATATACACTGTTTTATATCTATATATTACTTGGCTAACTGTAGTTTATCTAAAATAAAACAGACTTACATTTAGTCTAATACATGGTTAAACAAATGCAAATAGGTATATGATAAAGAAATGCTAATAAATAAATCATAAACAACTGCTAATAAATATATTAAAAATCACATTGACAACTTTCATAGTGAAAATCGAAAATTTGAAAATGTGAATTTAACCAAAATTGGTGGGTCACACAACAAAACGGACATCATTTTCGTAATCTCCAAATCAAAATACATAAGGTAGTGTCAATGGCATTTCCGTTTTTTTTTTCGTTGTTGTACAGTGTAATTGTTATAATAATAGTAATAATAAAAACAGCTGTAATGAAAGTAATAAATATTAATGACAAAAACAATAAAGTTTCTATAAAAATAGTAAAAAAAAAACAAAACAAAAAAACCAAAGGAGTTAATAATGATAAAAAATTAAAAAATAAATTTTTTTTTTCAGAATTTGTTTAAATTTGTCAACATTGATAGATTAAACTATATAGACTTTTATTTCAGCAAAAAAAATAAGGGCAAAAGAGCAACTTTTTTTTAAATATTTTATAACTTATCGTATATCATATATTAACTTATCATATATTTAGTACCTAAAATTTATTTGTTATTCTACTTTGTATCTCAATTAAAAAATCTTCTATTCACCAGCAATGGTGACTGTAGAAGAAAAGAAGTATATAAGACATGGTTTTATATACTTCTTTATTATTTAATTTTAAATGGAAATTATTTCCATTTAAAATTATTTCCATTTAAAATTTCCAAAAATTTATTTAAATTAAAAATTTAAGTTTCCAAAAAATTATTTCCATTTAAAAAATTATTTAAAAAATTAAAATTATTTACTTTATAATTTTACAGTTTTTTTTATTACTTTATAGTAGTTTTTTAATCTTTTAATTGTTGGTTTTTTCAAGTATCACAGTTTAAAATTTTGCAGCTTTATTTTGACATTTAGTCCTTTTAAAGTTTGTGCCATGGCCATTATAATAAGTGACTAATAATTTTATACTTATCAAAGCTCATAATAAACATTTAGTTTCTTGACCTCAACAATTTTGAACAACTTTACTTTGTGCTTTGTACATTTTCTAACCCATAACGGATAAATCAGTATTACTTTCATTTAAGAGGTCAGAATTTAACTAGCGAAATCTGTTTAATACATAATACGCTTAAAAAAATATTTAAATATGTGTTCAATTAAGATTTTTTTAAATTTGATTTCTATTAGAATTGTCTCCAATTGAAAAAGAGATCCAGGAGATATGGGAAGAAATATGGAATAATAATACATCAGGTTTTACCCTTTATCTGTGTGTACATAGTTTTCTGATCGACTGAAGTAAATACTTTTTTTGTTGTTAGCTTTATAAGTTTCTCGGAGACAGTGAAACAATTATTCATAAATAGCATTAAACTATGTGTTTTATGTTGTTTTACAATAAGTTTATTATATGTATATATATATATGTATATATATGTATATATATATATATATATATATATATATATATATATATATATATATATATATATATATAAAATATATATATATATATATATATATATATGTATATATATATATAAAATATAATATATATATATATATATATATATATATATATATATATATATATATATAAAGTATATATATATATATATATATATATTTACATACACAGCCCTCAGAATATGGGTCAACATTCGGCAATGTTGACCTAACTGCTGACCTAACTGAAGAGTTTGAGGTGGGCAAAAAATTGCCGACCTTGTTTTACAGTAACCTCTTTGTGTCAATTTTTTTTGTGTGTCCTTTTTAAGTATTATTTTAGTTATTGTATTAGTTAATAACAATTGTACCACAGTTGTATCAGTTAATAAAACTTGTATCACAGTTGTATCAGTTAACAACACTTGTGCCACAGTTGTATCAGTTAACAACAAGTGTATCTTAGTTGTATCAGTTAATAACACATGTATTACTGTTGTTTCAGTTAATAACAATTTTATCACAGCTGTAGCAGTTAATAACATTTGCATCACAGTTGTATCAGTTAATAACACTTGTATCACAGTTGTATCAGTTAATAACATTTGTATCACAGTTGTATCAGTTAATAACACTTGTATCACAGTTGTATCAAATTTTTATTTGCGACAAATTTTTTTGTGTGTTCTTTTTAAGTATTATTTTAGTTATTGTATCAGTTAATAAACGGTTGTACCACAGTTGTATCAGTTAATAACACTTGTACCACAGTTGTATCAGTTAACAACATCTGTATCTTAGTTGTATCAGTTAATAACACATGTACTACAGTTGTATCAGTTAATAACAATTTTATCACAGCTGTAGCAGTTAATAACATTTGCATCACTGTTGTATTAGTTAATAACATGTGTATCTTAGTTGTATCAGTTAATAACATTGGTTATTAACTGATACAACCAAACATGGTTTTTTTTCTAATTTTTTTAAATTTAGATTTGTTCTTTTTTCAGGAAATATCTCTGCAATTAAGCTATACATAAAGGAAATATTTGATGACATAAATCAGCTTCTTATAAGTCAATCATGGTTTCTCCGCACAAAAGCAGCTAAATCGATAATTGCTATTGCTGAAAACTTAGGTAAAAATCAGTTTTATATTGTTATCTCCCACTTTACTTGATGTTTCAGGAGTTAAAAAATAGATCTTGTGTACTATATTAGTAATAGTCTACATATACATGTGTAGATAGTGTGCTATTAAAGTGTGCTATTAAAGTGTGCTATTAAAATAACTTTTACAAAAATAAAACCACTACAAATGATCGTGCAGTTCTATTATGTAACTTTTTGTGTCAAAAATTTATTGAGTAATTATTTATTGAATCTATGTATAAAGAATAGATTATTGGAGTAAATATAATTGACATTTATGTACAAGGTTTTTATTGTCATATGCAGAAACTACTAGAAATTTTATATTAAATTTTATGGAGGACAAGAGCAGCAGTCATAAAAAGGAGGTTGTAATATAGAAGTAGTTCCACATCAAATTACCCAGTCCATTGTATCATGTGTAATCTTTTTGTTTTACATATTGAAACATGATTCCTTCTTATAAAAAATATTGCATGCAATATTTTTTATTTAAAATGCTGAAATTTGAAAAAAATATGCTTAAAAATTAATAAAACAACTACTTTATGTAATCTAACTTTTGGGCCCAATATCTCAAAACTACCCCATCAATTTTTTTTTTATTTTTAGCTACTTATAATCTTGCTAGGCACAAAAAATTTAACTGGAAAAACAACTGAAACTTATAGAACTTTAATTTCAAAGACTTTTTTAAGAGATTCCTAAAAAGATTTGTAAATAAAATAAAAATAAATTAATTGTAAATTAAAAAGTTACTTAAATATACAAGATGTAAGTTGTTTTGACTTTGTTGGTAATAATTCACAATATTGTTGCCATTGTACTTCTTCTATTTCAGCATTTATTAACATGTAGTTTTAACCGGAACTAGAGCAAGCTTGTGAAACAGTTTTTTCAATATGTTGATGTTGGGAATAAAATATTAGTCATTTTCTTAAGGAAAGTTAAAATAGGTTGATTGACCTTTTGGGTGAAGAATTTAGCATCAACTTCTTCTAGGTTGATTTTCTTAAGGAAAGTTAAAATAGGTTGATTGACCTTTTGGGTGAAGAATTTAGCATCAACTTCTTCTAGGTTGATTTTCTTAAGGAAAGTTAAAATAGGTTGATTGACCTTTTGGGTGAAGAATTTAGCATCAACTTCTTCTAGGTTGATTTTCTTAAGGAAAGTTAAAATAGGTTGATTGACCTTTTGGGTGAAGAATTTAGCATCAACTTCTTCTAGGTTGATTTTCTTAAGGAAAGTTAAAATAGGTTGATTGACCTTTTGGGTGAAGAATTTAGCATCAACTTCTTCTAGGTTGATTTTCTTAAGGAAAGTTAAAATAGGTTGATTGACCTTTTGGGTGAAGAATTTAGCATCAACTTCTTCTAGGTTGATTTTCTTAAGGAAAGTTAAAATAGGTTGATTGACCTTTTGGGTGAAGAATTTAGCATCAACTTCTTCTAGGTTGATTTTCTTAAGGAAAGTTAAAATAGGTTGATTGACCTTTTGGGTGAAGAATTTAGCATCAACTTCTTCTAGGTTGATTTTCTTAAGGAAAGTTAAAATAGGTTGATTGACCTTTTGGGTGAAGAATTTAGCATCAACTTCTTCTAGGTTGATTTTCTTAAGGAAAGTTAAAATAGGTTGATCGACCTTTTGGGTGAAGAATTTAGCATCAACTTCTTCTAGGTTGATTTCAGTTACAATGCTTATCCATCATTTATCATCATAGACTACTGCTACATAACCTCCTAAAATGAAAGTAACAGGTTGAAATATATCTTGTTTATTTTTACAACCCTTGGAATTAGGAAAAATGAGGTCAGCAATAAATTGCTAACCTCAAACTAATAGAGATTAGCATCAGGTTAGCAAAAAAAAAAATTGATACAAAGGGGTTACCATATAACATAAAAACAAGGTCAGCATTTTGCAATTAGCTCGGCATTGCCAAATATCAACACTTATTCTGAGGGCTGTTTTTAAGATTGTGGATTATTTTATAGTTAGTGTCTGTACTACACATCTTCACCTCAACCCTGTTATCTCCAAGATCTATAAATTGATGAAAACTACCAGTACCAGGTAGTGTTATACACCAGTGTACCTTTCTTTTTACTCTTCACATTGCAATTGTAAGTCCAATCTCTTTATGTAAATGAATTTAACAACCTTGATTTTCTCAATACAAAGTTCATACATAGTTTCTGGTGTGAGAATTTGGTTTCTGTAAGGCTGTTTTAAACTTTCTTGCACTGTTAAACTTTTTACAGTACCACCGGTCCCATTGTATGGTGACTTTCAGTAGGACATGATAAAAAAGTTCCATTTAACTTTAATGGAAAATTTGCTCTCTAGTTGTCATAGGTTGTAAAGACTTTTACAATTTTTGTACTTTTCTGTCCAACCATCAGCAAATAAATGTTTTTGGACAGAATTTGTTTAATAACAAAAATTTCTTTTTTAATATTGGTATGATTAGTTGTAATAATTTGTGCATATAAGTTACATTGTGTGTAATGTCATCTGATATAAAACAGTAAGAAATGTGTTTCAGTACACCTTTATAGTGCATCACTAATCTATGTAAAAAGTATTGTTGGATGTTCCATTGATAGCTCTGTATTTTGTCTCAGACTACAAAAGCATAAATTTCAGCAAAGTCGCCAATAAGTATAATGTTTGATTATCCATATTTTATTTTAGTTAGTTAAGATACTGTGATTGAGAGTGGGTAATAAAAATATGAGCTTTTTAAACCAAGATACTTATAGTTCAACAAATGTTGGAAAACATGCTGTTAAACTTAATAGTGTTGCACAATCAGTAGTTTGCCATTGCTTGCAGGGTATCTCAAAATCATCTTTGTATTCTCCAAAAATTTTAAGCAAATATGTGGTGAGTTCTTTACCAAAACAATTATCATACTGCCCCAGCCGGTACATTTAGTTGTAAATATGTGTTAAAAACTTGTTTGGATACACATCGCTATGTTATGTATGTTAGCCATTTTATTGTGTCAAACACTCATTATAAATACAATTCAGATGCATTTGAAAATAAGTATGCAATATGAAACCTACTGAGTATCAAATCTGCATTTGAAACTCTTGTGGATACGCGTAAATAACAGTAATTAAATATTATTCAATGCAACTTCTTTGTTATTAAATATTTATATAATATAATCAACTTTCTTGTTATTAAATGCGTTTTTAAAAATTTCCAGAATGAGTGTTATTCACAAATGTATGTTAGCCATTTTACCAAGTAAAATATGTACCAAAAATATGTTTCAGCCGCGTAAAAATTTAGGCTCCTAATATGTATCTAAAATGTGTTTCAATTACATGCATACACAATGTGCACACACATTAGCTTTAAAAATAATAACAAAGTTAATACTTGAAAATTGTATTAAATTAACTTGTACAGTGTTCAATATGCACATCTATATTATGATTTTATAATATAATAAAATGGATTTTTTACTAATTTTATAATAACAAAGTTGCTTCATAATCCTCATAATATACTAATGTACTATTTACCTTGTATTATAAAATTGCATTATTTCTTACAATTTCTTACTGTTTATACAACTAAAAAAGAAAATATACAAAGTAATATTCAAAAATTTTATTAATTGCACTTGATTTTTGAAAAGATTTGACTACTCTCACCTTCAGAGGTGCACATCATAAAGAAGAGCTATTTCAAAGGCAAACAAAATTTCTAATGTTTTTTGATAGTTCCTCAAAATACACCAACTCTATATCAGAAAAAGAGAAATTAATTTAAACAAAGGAAAAGTTCTTTCTTAAAACTAAATGCATGCAATCAGTTTAACAAAAGACACATAAATTCTAAAATTTTCAGTTGGGTTAGTATTACTGTACTCTTTGTCCCTCATTTTGCCTTCATTGCCATCATTAAGATAATCACCAAAGAACTTAATTTTTTGTATAACAATAACTAGATATGTAAAAAAAAAAGTTAATTAAATCATAAAAATTTCAAATTTTTGGTTTGTTAAATACAATTTTGATCAACAATGTTTTAATATAATACATATATTATAACAACTTTAAAATAAATACAAAATATCCATAAATTCATATAACAACTCTAAAGTTTATCTAAATTAGTGAGGCTATTTAAATTTTTTATCAGGTATATATAATTTTAATTATTATTTTCTATCAGTTATATACTATTTATATATCAATATTTTTGTGAGTTTTTTTAATTCAGAGAAAAGGTTTTCAAAAAAAAAAGTAATAATTTATGATTAAAAAAATTTATTATGAATCAGAAAATTGATATTAATAAGAAATTGCAAGAAATTGCTTATAAATCTAAAAGAACTTTTTTTTAAATGATGTAACTTTTTGAATTTAAATGCAGATGTATTATTTACAGAAAAACTATAAAAGTTATGACTGTTATAAATTATAAATTTTACATAAATTATGAAAAGAGTACTTTAGATGTAAGTTTGTCAGGAAGATCATTAATTTAGATAAGAAACAATATAGGATAGAACCTTGAGGTACCCTAGAAGTTTTCGAGGATGAGATGATTTGATAATCAAGAGAGGATCAAAAATGGTTATGATTGTCTGACAGTAAGTTATTTGATTAAATATGGGATGTGAGAAGTTTGTTGTTCAAAGACTTAAAGACCTTGCTGGTAACAGAAAGAAGACTGATTGGATGATAATTGGAGGGGTCAGAATGTTCTCCGGAGTTTTTGTAAGACTATGTCAGGAATGTTGTCTGGACCACAAGCCGTAGAAGAGTTTAATTGAGATATCACTTTAGCATCAGAAGCTGGAGTGATTTGAATGTCCAACAATGGGTTCACCTATTTAATTGGAATGGAAGAAAGAGTATGACCATAAAATTCAGAAACAAAACATACATAGATAAACATAAAGTAACTTACTGGTGAATGGACACTGTGCCAGGAGTTTAAACAGAACACAAATACGCATAAAGTAACTTACAAGTGAATAAACACCATGCCAGAGGTTTAGACAGAACATAACCATACAGATAGCAACTTTTCAAGTAAGTCAATACCGCGCTAGAGGTTTAGACTGAACACAAGTTTACATATAAAGTTGACCAACTATATAAAAGGCGCATGCAAAAAAATAGCTAAATATTACTAAAAATTGTATATTACTATAGGTATGACCAATTTTAAATATTACTAATTACAGGAAGCAAACTCCTTCCAGCTTTTGCTTAGAAAGCAAATCCCACCAGGCACCAGGGCATCAAACAAGTTGCACTGGGTTACATGTTACCAGTAGCAGGGTGAATCATTATTTAAATATATATTGTATATATATATTTATATATATATATATATATATATATATATATATATATATATATATATATATATACATTCATATATGTATAAATATTTATATATATATATACATATATGTATAAATATATATGTATATATATATACATATATATATATATAAATATATATGTATATATATATATATACATATATATACATATATATATATATATATATATAAATATGGGCAATTAAACGTAAAAGAGTAAAAAAAAAAAAAAAAAAAAATTATAGGAGACTTATAAAAAAATGATTAAATTTATTTTCCAACTATTTAAGAATACTTTTAAGAAAAAAATTTATTAAAAAAATAATTTTATCATACTATAACATACTCCTAAACTTGTAAGGGTTATATGAGCATTTTTTGACGTTTATATATAGTCATGTTGTGAAGCGTTGAAAAAAGTTTCAGTGCTGTTTTTTTAAATAACTATTACTTCTAAGTTTGACTAAAAGGCAAAATCAAACATTATGCATAATATTTTTTATAAAAACGAACTCTAACTAGGTCTATAAGAAGAACATATTAATGAAAACAAGACGTTACGACCGTCACAAAAAAAAGTCGAAAAGCTTTTTCTATCCTTCGTATCGAACTTTTTAAAACTACATCCATGGTAAAAGTAAAGATACTTATACATATTTTATCATCGTTTCAAAAAAAAACATTAAAGTGCTTTAAATCACCCTTTCAACATGTTACTAAGTACGTTACGACCATCACGATACGTTTGCTTTTCCGTAACGGCTTCTTGACTTAAAAAAAAAAAGTTCAAGCGCGAACGATATAATCCATTTCAAACGATTTACGTCATTTAAACCAAGTTATAATATTAATCAACTTTGTTTATTGTTTAATTTGCAGTTTGTTTATTCATTTTATTACTAAACTTGTTAAAGTTTTTTTTGAAACCATAAGTAACTATTTTCAACAAATTGATGTAATGAATTTTTTTTTTAGAAATAAAAACTTTTAACAAAAAGGCAATTTTTTTTAGATTAAACGTTGTTTATAGTTTGCCCTGCAACTTTTTGGTTTAATCGATTTCGCGGTTGTTTTTTTATTTACAACATTTCGCGGGTTTTTTTAAAATATACAACGGAGCATATATCATAAACAGCATTATCATTAATAGCTGATAAAATAGAAGAAGCGAAAGCCGTTACAAATATTACCAAAATGCATTTCTGGCAAGTAAAAAATGGAAAGTTTTTGGTTTCAAAATTCTCTAATATTTTGTAATGGGGTTGCGGAACTATTTTAAAATTTATATATTAGTAAAAAAAATTTACTTGTCTCAGATATTTTTTTCCTATATTGGATTCCCGGCTCCGCAAAACATTTGCGAGGCGTATGAAAGTACATACTCCTAGATATTGAGCTGTACTAAATAGAGTTAATAAAACAAAAAAAACAGGGAGCATAAATAGCATTAAGCGTTTGTTGCCTACTCCAAATAAAACGATCCCAGTATTGAAGAATCACCATGGATAACCTTGATAATGTTATAAAGTTCATATTTTTTAACATAATTCAATTGGTTTTTATAGTCATTTATCTTTTTTTATTTCATTCATTGCGTTATTTGTTGTTTTTCATTTTTGGCTTTTTCGTTACGACCGTCACAGTTACGACCGTCACGACATAAAACTTAATAAAATTCATGGAAAACTTCAAGCGAAAACTATGAAACTTACCATATAGTAAGTTCAATGTGTAATTAAAGAACACAGCAAAGGATTTTTTTTCTCACTGTGTAGATGGCTGCATAAAGATTGACAAAGTTTATTTGTTTAGATTTGTCAAAAAGTAAGCGTTACGACCGTCACGCTACGTTGAGTTGATTTTTCAAATAAATTGAACACTTGAATAATTTAACTTTTGCATACTAAATTATATAATAGTATTTAACATTTCTGGAAATTTTCATGTAAATACCATTCTTGGTTCATTTTTAATGGCTAAAAAAGCGTCAAATGTTACGACCGTCACTTGCGTGGAATTGCCCATATATATATATATATATATTTATACAACCCTCGGAATTCGAAAAAATGAGGTCAATAATTGCCAATTGGCAATAATTTGCTGACCTAAATCCTTTAGAGGTTGGTATCAGATCGGCAAAAAAATTTGACATCAAGGTCTTATGTTAAGACATAAAAATGAGGTCGGCAATTTTTTGCCAACCTCAAACATTTTAAGGTTGACAGTTAGATCGAAAATCGAATGCTGAATGCCGACCCTAATTTCGAGGGCTGTTTATATATACATATATATTTTATTTATAAATATATATTTTATTTATATATATTTTATATATATATATATATTTTTTTTTATTTACATATATTTTATATATATATATATATATATATATATATTATATATATATATATATATATATACATATATATATATATATATATATATATATACATATATATATATATATACATATATATATATATATATATATATATATATATATATATATATATATATATATATATATATATTATATATATATATATATATATATATATATATACAGTATCGGACAAAACGAGTGCAACCAAATAATGCTAATTTAGTTTCTTTATATAAAAGTGCTGCGTTTTTTCAATTTAAAGAAATAACTATGTAACTATTTAGAGACAAAGTTCTTCAAGTTTTATTCATCACAAAGTTCATTATTTGTACACGAAAATTAATAAATTAATCAATTAATCACCTTCACGATTAATTCTGCGGTTGACGATCTCCCACAGGTTCTTGATAGGGTTGAGATCCGGAGATTGAGGCGGCCAATCCATCACCGATTGGTGGTTGTCTTGAAACCACTGCTTGACTACTTTTGCAGTGTGTTTCGGATCGTTGTCTTGCTGAAAAACACATTTTTTTGGCACATTCCATTCAGCATGAGGTAACAACATCTTTCAGGATATTTTTATTCATGAAACGGTCCATTATTCTATCGTTTCGATGTATTGGACTTAGACCGTTAGCAGAAAAACACCCCCAGACCATTACATTGCCTCCACCATGCTTCACGGTATTATGGCAGTAATGTAAATTGAGGCGTTTTCCGGCCGGTCAATGTACACGGCAAATGCCATCGCTCCAAATGATGTTGAACTTCGATCCATCACTGAACAGGACAGTTCGCCATTTCTGCACATTCCAGTCAATATGAGATGTAGCAAACAGAAGTCTTTTCTTCTGGTTTTTTAGTGAAATCAGCGGTTTCTTTGCAGGGCGTCGAGAAAACAATCCGGCTTCAACAGCACGTCGTCTGATTGTTCGGTCCGATACAGGCAGCTCTAATTGCTTTTGTATCTCAACTGATGATATCCAGGGATCCTTCTTGACGGATCTGACGATCATTGAACCCTCTCTAGAAGTGGTGGAACACGGTCTTCCACCTTTGTTATCTGCTGCCAACTTCTCCGTAAAACGATATTTGGAACATAGTCTTGATACGGTCCATTTTTTCACGCAATATTTATCACAAATACTTTTTTGTGCCATTCCACTTACGTAATCGTCAATAATTTTCTTTCTTAGTTCCAATCCAAGACTGTCGGGAGCCATTTCTGCACTTGAAGTCATAAAAATAATAAAAATAAATAATCACGCTTCTCAAGGCTTACCGTGTTACATTTACCTTGTGATGATACAATAATGCTCTGCGGAACACATCTTGGTTGGATGTGGACTGTATTGATGTAATGAAACACTTGTTGTATTTCACTTTTTGTATTGATGTTCTTCGATAAAACACTTTGATAAAACTCACTTCAATAAACTGTCTTGATAATACTGACTGATTGACTTCCATATACTGACTGAATTACATGTCGATTTTGCATGTCTCTTATATAGTAAAAAGAACCTGTGTGAACCTGTTCTGGAAGATTCTAGATTAAAAAACTTCCGTTACGTTGACATGGACCAGACTTGAGAAAATGAAACAAACCAAAAAAGTTGCACTTGTTTTGTCTGCTGCAAAATGGCACTTGTCAACGAAATTCTGCCTGTGTGCTGTCACCTGTCAGCTGATTGCTCATATCATGGCATGCTATGACTCCAGACTCCTGAACTGTTTGCTGTGGTAGTATAGTTCGTTTCATTTTTAAGACATGTAAAATTAGGAACACTTTTTAGCATTGTTCGATGTTGGTTGCAAATGTTTTGTCCAATACTGTATATATATATATGTATGTATATATATTTACACACACACACACATATATATATATTTTTATATATGTATATATATATATATATATATATATATATATATATATATATATATATATATATATATATATATATGTATATATATATATATATATATATATATATATATATATATATATATATATATATATATATAAATATATATATATTTATATATATATGTATATATATATTTATATATATATATATTTATATATATATATATATATATATATATATTTATATATATACATGCAGTGCTTCAAATAGTTATTTGGCGATTGCCAATCAATTAAAAACCAGACGATCAAATGATTTTTTAGACGATCAATATTTTTATCAAATTTTAGTAAAGTTTAAAACGCATTTTTTTATTTTAACCATATTTATATATATAATTATATTTTTAACCATGCTTACATTATCAAATTGCTATTGATGTTTTACCTTTAGTTATTTTATTTAGAATTTAAATAAATCATTTGTTTTTTTTTAATTTTTTTATTTAAAATTTAAATAAATGTTCGTTTTGCCTTATTTCTTTTTAATTATTTTATCTTGAGTATAAATAAAACATTGCTATTTTTATTTTAATTATTTTGTTTAGAATTTAAATTAACATTGTTTTGCTGTATTTATTTTAATTATTTTTTTTAGAATATAAATAAATTATTTTATTTAGAATTAAAATAAAACTTTGACTTTTAAAAGTATTTTATTTAAAGATGTTCGTTGAAAATAAAATATAAATTATTTTTTGTTTTTGTCGTTTTAATTTTAATTATTTTATTTAGAAAATAAATAAAACATTTGTTTTGCTAATTTTATTTTATTTAGAGTTACAATAAAGCATGCCGTTTTTTGTTTTTTTTAATTATTTTATTGAGAATTTAAATAAGTTGTTTGTTAATAAATCAAAATGAATTAAATTTAAAATGTAGTTTATTTTAACATAATTTTGATGTTAATTTAATATTTTTAACTTTCTGTATTTCAAATGTTTTTCTATTAATTATTATTAAAGTTTGATGAGCAATTACTGCCAACCAGATTTAATTTTAGGAGATCAAAATGTCAATTTTTCTAAAAGTAGCCGATCATTGATTGTTGATCGACTGCTATTTTAAGCGCTGTACATATGTATGTATACATACATATATGTAATTTAAATTAGTAAATTTTAGAGGAGGTATATTAAAATTTTCGAGTTCTTTATGGATCTCCTGTCTTTTTACTTTGAATGTATATATTAGAAAATCCTCATCTTGTTCACCTCTAACTTTGCCTCTCATCTTTAAGATCTTCTTTTCTTAAAGTTTTTTGTTTACAATGTTTGCAAAGTTTCTTCCCAGGAAAAATATTTAAACTATTTCTTATCATGACTTGTAACTCTTTTATTGTAACTATGCCAACATTTTCTAGAAAGAACTGAATTGTATAAAGCTTATCTACACAAATACAAATTAAAAAAGTATATATAATAAAATATTGAAATTTTACATCTTTAATTGAGATTTTCTGCATCTGATGTCATTAAGCCTATAAAACACATCTTATCAAGATAAATTACTTAATATAAATGTATTTCCTAATAAAAAAAGAGAATTCTTTTTTTCTACTTAATTTTTAGTAAAAAAAAAAGAAGAAAAAAGTTTTTAATATAAGGATAATGCAATATTTTTTTAGAATCCTTCTGTATTACTAATAGATATTGTTAATTTTATTTATAGATATGTGTATATATCACAATCTATATATATATCAAATTGTTAATTTATTAGAATTTAAATAAAATTTTATCAATAAATGTTGTTCTTTGTGAAATAAATGTTAAAACTTGTGTGTTTACTTTTCTTTGCAACATGCAACAGCCAAAGAAGTTTTTAAAAAATCCATGAGGAACTAACGTCAAAATTTCCTAAATTTTTAGATGATTTGATGTGAAATTGCCTAAAGGTTTTACTGGCTTAATTTTGGTAAGTAAAGTGATCAGGCTCCTCAATCATAACCCTGGCCACTCAGTTGATAATCTGACCAAAAAAAACAATGTTCCTTTTTTTTTTTGGCAAATGTAAATCAAGGAAAAAAGTAGCTTACACAGATATAATGTACAAAGGATTTTTATAGATGATAAAACAAACATAAAAATTCAACAAATTCACCAAAAAATATGATAAGTCATCTGCACTAGTGGCTGATACACAAAACCATTAATTACAAGTAGCACCATTAACAAAGAAATTTATTTTTTAAGAATGTCTGAAGCATTTACTTTATAAAACTCACAGTATTTCTATTATTCATCAGTATTAATGCGGTAGTGGTGTAGTGTTAGAATGCTCCCCTCATAAGCGAGAAGTTTTGAGTTCAATCCCCGCCACATCCCTGATAGTACCGCACTTAACTTGTTTCTCCATGCAGCTGCCTTGTTCGTCAAGGTTTGTGTTTTGGAATTATAGATTTGAGCAAGGGTTGCCTCTACAACTAAAGTAGCCTCTAGTGACCTTATTGGCTTTAAGGAGATAAATTAACATTAAAAAAATTTTTTAATTTCTTGGTAATAGTGGATCTAGCCTTATGTTGCTATGCCAAAGACACGAATAATACAGTCAACAATACAATCGTAGTTTGATATAAAGTGTGGGTAATAAAACCTTGTTGGAATTTACTAGAGGCTGCCTAAAAACAGCCTCTAGTAAATTCCAACAAGGTTGGAATGAGCCTTCAGGATCATGATCAAGTCTAAGAGTAGTAAACATTCAGTCACACCTTTAAAATAACATAGATTGTTACACAAATTGTAGTAAATTTCAAGTTCTTTTAAATACACACATATCCTGCAGTGTGTAGTTTTGTCTAGTAGATTCTATTTTTTCAGCCCTGATGAAAAAAGTTTAGCTCCTGAAGATCTAAATTTTTGATCAAACCATCTAGCTTACTTGATTTGGAAAGTAAGGCTAAAAAATTGTTCTTGGTACAAAAGCTTCTTCCATTTTTTTGCTGTTGTTACTTGCTGATTCTTGAAATGAAATATTGGTTGCACCTTCCTTCTAAAAGAAAATGAAATAACAACATATAGCAATTACAACATGAATAACAGTTCAAAACTTCATTAAACATATAGCAACTACAACATAGACATAAATAACAGTTCAAAACATAAATAAAACATTAAAAAATTAATGTTTACTTCATTTTTAATCTATTTAAATGACGTTTTGAAGAATATGGTGAGAAGTATATGTTTTGTGGTGGTTGTGATTTGTAGTGGTTGTGATACTGGTGGTTGTGGTGGTTGTGTTTTGTGGTGGTTGTGATACTGGTAGGCTGTCATCATGTCAATCAGGTGCTTTATATAATGTCTGTTAAAAATGTTAATATAATGTTAAAAAGTCTTTTTTAGCATTTCTGTAATTACTAATATCAATCCTACAAATGTAACTGTCATCAAAGTGATATTGGCATAATTTAAAAAAATGAAATGGCAAATTCAAAAAAATTAAGCAAAATAATAATAATAACAATTAATAAACTATAACATGCATACAGCAAAAACTTTAAAAATATTTGTTACATTGTGTAATTTGTATGACAAACAGTCCTCTCATTAAAAGTTTGACTTTTACTCAATTTGATATTTGTTTTTAAATTGTCACTTTTTAATTAAACTTGAGTTAAATTTTTTCTTTTAGGTAGCTTTCTTTCTCAGCTGTATTTGAAAAAATTTATTCACATTCTTTTACAATGTTTACACGGAAGAACATGGCCTGGAAAAGTATTTTAAATTTTTTAAAAGTATTTATAAATAACTCTTAAAAATACTTAATTAAAATAAAGAATAAATATTTTGACGTTTTAATTTTAGGAATTCATTTTAAAAGCATTATCAACACTAACTATAAAGTGCAGGTTTATTATGTATTTTTTAAAATTTTTTTGTTAAAAATTAATATTATTGTATTGGAAGTAGTATAAGCAAGCAACAAAATATCTAAAAAGTAAGCTAGCCTAATATAGTCTCCAGGGATCAAATGGAAACCTTAAAACATAATTGTAATTTGTGAAACAAATTTAAAAAACTAAAAATTTTATCAGAGTATAAAATTCAACTTTAAATGTTTGTGACAACTTTGTTTTTACAGGTTTGTTTGAATGTCTAATTTGTAAAATAAGATCCAAGTAAATTTTTTCTTGGTTTAAATTTCAAATAATTTATAATTTAAGCACAATTTAAAGATCATGTAGTCACTAGTTGAAATCTATTATCATGTTTTCTTTGTTATTACTTAATTATCTTTTTTCAAATAACTTTTACCTTTTTTTCTAATATCAAATTAAATAAAAATGTTGCATAAATTGAAACCCTAATATGGTAATTTGTTATTCAACTAATTATAATTATTTTTAACTAAGTACCAAGAAGTATTTTTACTAAAGTAATTTTTTATTACCATAACTGCACTAGTTATCAACATTTTAATTGTTTGTAGTCAAAATTACTTTTTTTTTTTTTTTTAGAAAAGAAATGATTGATTCAATAAGTGTAAATGAGGTGATGTTAAAAAATTTTTTTATAGATCTAATAAAATTTTCTTGATATATAATAAAGAATGTTCTTTTAGATATTAAATAAAATGATAAAAGAATGCGAAAAAGAAAATTTGAGTTATAAACTTTCTGCAGTGGACTGTTGTACATGTGTTGCAAATGAATGGCAGATTGATGTTTTTGAAGAGTTTAAACCAGTGCTAAAAACACTTTTTGAACAGGTGAAAATATTGGGGTTTTATTTTTGAATAGATGTAAATGTTTTATTTTTAATTGTTTGTAAAATTTATTATTACAAATCATTATTTTTTATTACAAATCATACAAATCAAGTTTGATGATTGATTTAGGAAGGTGGTAGTTTACTTGACTAAAGTCCAAATCCCAAAGTACAAAATCCTCGAATCTTAACTCTAGCTTTTGATTTTCCCTGTACATTCAAATTTTTAATTTAGCCCTTTCCTTGCCGCCTCCATCTAATGCACTTTAAAATCTTTCTGTTACAAGACAAGTTATTAGACTCAAGATGAAATGTTAGAAATTTGTTGATTAAAGACTCAAAGACCTTGCAAGTAATAGAGAGAAGACTGATTGGACAATAGTTTAAATTGTAACCAGAGATGCAATTTTTTAGCAGGCTGGAAAGCAAGGTTTAGTCCTTTGTAGAGGTAATAAGATCAGACCCATGTATTAAAGTTGGAATGTTACACCTTTGTTAATGGCACTGTTGAAGATTTTTCAAAAGTTTCAAGAACTTAATTTCTGAAATAAAGTATAAGAATTAACTTTATCTCAGAAATTTTAAGAATACACTAAGAATATTGGAGCATCATACATTTAAAAATGTTTGTTCTCAAGAGAGTTGTTCTTGTGAAAAAGTTTTAAAAATTATTACAATTAGAAATAGTAGCTGCTTAAGAAAAAAATCATAGGACAGAATAAACCCTTATCCTATGGAGTTAATGATGCAAGGTTGACCCAGAACAAATGAAACTGGGTTTGAAGAATCAAAGGATATAATCCAAAGCAATCAGAGATTAACTCTTGATGCTTACCAAGTGATCTTGGGATCCATTGATGATATTTTATAGAATGCTACTAGCATAAAATAGGAAAGATCTTTAAGCTCAGTGACTCAATAGTTAGCTAGGTCAGTAAGATGAACCTCTTGTCTTTGCAACCCATTTTATTAGCCATCTAATCACTAAAGCTGAGAAGTGAGTACTTTATGTAAACTAAATGTCTAACAGAACTCTTAAAAAGCACCTAGGGCACAACAAAGTTTATTTCTTCCATAACAATATTTGTTCTTGTATTGCAAAATTGGCATGGCAAAAATTATTGGAGTTTGGTAGGGAAATGTTGCCTCTTACTTGTTTGCTCATCTTACCCTACTTAACACTAACAGATTATTATTTGTTCCAATTGCCAAGTAATAACTTGTTCAATCAAAGATTTGGTGATGAGGAGGCACTCTGGGGGCACCTCAATCACTTCTTTGATTTAAAGAGTTTTATAATAACGCCATTTGTTATTTGCTTAAGTGTTGGCAAGAGGTCATAGACATATATGCATATATTGTTGAAGATTAGTTATAGAATTAAGAATATATAATATATAGTGATTGCAATCTTTATTTCTAGGATTGAATAAGGTCTTTTCCAATCCTGGGAATTTGAAATTGAAAATTATCAATACCAGTATCCTGGGATCCCAGAGTTCTAAACAGATATAATATTACATAATATTAACTAGAATTAAAAAAAAATACATTTTTAATAAAAATATATTTATTAAATGAAGGCAATTTAGATTGCTGGAAGGAAAACATGTTAATTAATGTTATAAATATTGTTAGGAGTAACGTATTACATCATCTTTTATGTGTTTTGAAATGTGACTTCAGGAAGCACAACATTTCCAAAGTTTCATCACCCAAATGGTTACATATTTGTACTGAACAGTGTAGCAGAAAAAATTATCATCAGAAATGAATTTCTAAATAATCACTACGTGTCACCATTTGCAAATAATATCATTTCTTTTTGTATTTTTAATAACGACTTATATCTTGTATATCATATATAGGGTTGCATTGGTGATTGTCTTTTATTAATAACATGATCAAGTTCCTCTTTAATACCTAAAGGATTACTTACAGATTTAAGTATCATTTCCTTTCTTTCCTTAATCAAATCCAGTATATCAGACTCAACTGATGCTCATTCTAGCAGGAATGAAAGCATTTAATCTTTCAAGCAATTTAACCAAAGCACAGTGTGCTAAATTAATTGCCAGGTTTTATGTCTACCCAATCAAAAAAAAATTTTTATTCCCTATGAAGCTACCTACTAATTATTTGCAAAAAAAATATTTTTAAATACACATCTATCAAGGAGTGTCTGAAAAATTGCTTTTTACGCACACGCATACCCCTAAAAAGGGTGGGGTGGGTGGTTACTAAAAAAATTTGATTACAAATGTAAATAATATAATCTTAATTAAGTTCTTTAAATATGGAGTTTATTATTAAAAATTTTCTTTCCAAATACAAGCATAAATCTAAATTTTTTTAGTAATATTTGTAACTTTTTTTACTTAAAATATTTTTAAGGCCATGATTTTCATAATCTTGAATTCACACTAATTAGATCTAACAACATGAGAATAAATTATTAAAAAATTGATTAGTTGTGTATGTGTGTTTTAAATAGTATATAAATAATTATTAGGATAAATAGTTAAATAAGGATTTTATCTTCCAGAAAATTACTTTAGATTTTTAAATAATTAAATGTTTAAAGAAAAAAGATTAAACAACAAAGACTGTATTAGCATATTACTGTATTGAGAATGAGAAATATCTCTTTTATAGTGTATACATGTCTTTTTAAATTTAGCATGAATTGCCTTGCCTGTTTGCTCAGCGAATTTACCCAGACCACAAGATTGATGAATTCAATATGGAATTACAAGATTCATTTTTGAACTTTTTGAACACCGAAATCAAGATTCTTATTTTTTTAAAGTGAGTGTCTCTTTTTTATCTATATGAAAGACATTAACACATATCTTCATAAACCCACCTCCAGAATTCATTAACAATCACACTAAAGTCTTATAAAGATCAAAGTTCTGATAAATCCCTCTGTTACTATTTATCAACTTAACAAAATCAGATGTGTCTTTTACTATAACAATATCTTGCTTAACCAAACAACCACCTGATTCCTTGAACAAAATTTTAAGAACATAATTGGTCTCCAGATTTTTTTGCAGTTTTTTCAGTCTTCCAAATATATTGTTCTCAAATCTGCTTTGTCCCACGTCTCTCAGCATGGAACAATTTGATTCCATCATCACTCTGACCATTTGCCACTTGTAATAGTTTCAAGGGATACAAATGCTATGGTTCTGCAAAGATTTAATGAACTGTAAGTTTATTCCACCAGTTGAAAACATCATTTTCTGTTCACTAAGAATATATTCCTTTTCCATTTTATGTTTAAAAATATGATCTACCGTTTTTTCAGCACACTTTAAGTACCTTCCAATGCATGATTAACTAGATTTTTAACTTTTTCCCTTTTTTCCACAAGGATGAAAATACTCCTTGCCTTCAATTAAATTAAGTTCCATAGTTTTATTTTATTAAATAATTTAATCCTTATTTAACCATTTTTTAAACAACTCAAATTTAAATCAACAAAAGCAAAACAGTGAGGGCATATTTGAAATGCTTCTTCTAAAATAAGAATATTTTTGATTGGTTTAGGAGTTGAACTTACTTTTTTTTTGAACTTTGAACAATCATTCTAAATTGCATAATAAACAAAACCTTTATAAATATAAATCTTGTAAGTTATTTGATATGTTTTGAGCAATGAAATGTTTGTTTTTTTGCCTGTTTAACCTAGTTTTTTTTTCTTGCACTTGGTGGTAAAAACTTCTTTTACAATTGGCACATACACGGTTCAACTCATCATTTAATTAAGAATCAACCCCAAAATACATATATTTAACAATAAATGATTCAACACTACTTGTTATTGGAATTAACTTGCATTTGCTTTTATTACACCAGCATACAGCACAAAAACTTTTGTGAGCATTATCCATATTATAATAATTTTTGTATTTAAAGTTACGTACATGTAAACTTATCTTTGTGAATATATATATAATATATATATATACATATATATACATATATATATAAATATATATACATATGTATATATATATATATATATATATATATAATATATATATATATATATATATATATATATATATATATACATATATATGTATATATATATATTTAGTATATATATATATATATATATATATATATATATATATATATATATATATATATATATATATATATATATAATATTAAAATATATAATAATATATTTTATTATTTTGACAGATTTTGTTTAGAAAAAATCATTTAATATAATTCATAGACATCTTGATTCTGAAAATATTTTAACCAATCAAAGTTTAAAAAACTTTCTAACAAAAACCTAAAAAAAAAAGTTTAGGTTGATATATTTGTTGGAGTACCAGAAAATTTGGAGGTACCAGAAAATTTGGAGGTACCAGAAAATGTATTGATGAGTGTATATTAATTCTCATCAATATATTCAGTGAGATTACAAAAAATGTTTTTTTCCAGCACACACCCACCCATCTTCCTCGATTTCCTCATTCATGGATTCATTCACTGTCAGAAAATTCTTTATGTTCAGGCTGATTTGTAGTGAATTTTTTTTGTAAAGAACATCAATTGTAAAGAACAGCTCGTAAAGTTGTATGGGCAAAAGTTTGTTGAGAACCAAGAGGCTGTCCATTTTTTTTGTTACTGGGAAAATTGAGTTTTAGATTTTAGTATGAAAAGACTTTCAGCAAGAAAGTCCAACTGATTATTTAGTAGGCACACACTCCACTGGTTGACAAATATTTATTGATAATAAACAAAAAAAATACAAAATGTGGACATATAGCCTCTTGGTTCTAAGCTGACGAATTGTTGATTAGCAACCAACAACCTTCTAACTTTTTTCATAACACTTGCTCAGTCAGTCATTATAGCCACAATGTTGCTGTGTAAATCAAGAAGTTTTTTAGTTCATTTTTCTGCTGGCATTGAACCTGTTGTTTTTAAATTTTCAGAAGAGAGAATTTGAGTTAAATAGGAGTGATATTATGAAAAATTTATGAAAAAACGAATATTATGAAAAATTTATGAAAAAACGAATGAAAAATTTATGGGAGTTGAGTTATGAAGAAACTCACACAAAAAAAGATTTCAGGATCCTGGGATTGAAATTATTAATAAATAATTTATGGGATTGAAATTATTAACAAATAATTTATTTGTCTAATTAATATGGAAGTATTTACATAGGAAAACTAGGACTTTTTTGTCAAATATTTGAGTTTTTTTTTTAAGAAATATTTAGCAAACTAGCTTTCTAAATTTATTTTCTTTTTTGTTTTTTTTCGAAAAGATCTTCAAAAAAATTAATAATTTTTGTTTAATATAAAAGTATATCTTCACAAAATAATACTTCAATACTACCAATTTCTTAGTTACAAAGTCTCAAACAGTTTTTTTTTTTAACTTGAGACATAGGAAGACTTTCACATTTATAAAACAAATTAAGCTTTAAATGATTGAAAAAAAATTTTTTTTTTTGATAGGAATTCCTTGAAAATGAAGACAATCAAGTTGAAAAGCGAGATTTATTACTCTGTGCTGGTTGTGAATCATTAGGAAGACTGTGGCCATACCAATCAACGTCACAAAGTGATTTTCATTTATTTAATAAAATTTAATTATTAAGATATGTAAATAATTAAATAAAATGTTTTTTATTTAGAAATACATTTTAACTACACAGTTTCACTATTTACAAATCTATTAAACAACTCGACATGGAAAACACAGAAAGCTTTACTTATTGCATCTACTTCTTTTGTTGAAAGGTATTTTTTTTACATAATGCATCTACTTCTTTTGTTGAAAGTTATTTTTTTACATATTGCATCTACTTCTTTTGTTGAAAGGTATTTTTTTAACACAATTTTCAACTCAATTTTTAACTCAAAAACAAAGTCAAAATTTTTTATCATATAACTTTCGAACTTAGAACTATTTGGAGTGAAGCATGTCATTGGTACAATGAAGATGGAATAAATATTGTGTCAGCATTTTTAAATATATTTGTCACTGAAGTTTTTAAATGTATGAGTAAGTAAAAATAATTTTTAAAACATTTTTAATAAATTTTTTAAAGACCTGATCCTTCTTAGATAATTAAAGTAAAAACTAGTTCTCATTGCAACTAATATAATAACCAGTTCTCATGGCAACTAATATAATAACTAATATAATTAATTAATTTGCATATAGAAGTTATTAACCAAAAATATTTTTTGAATGTAAAAAAAATTACTATTTGTTTATGACATATATATGTTAAGTATGTACTTATTTCATGTTTATCAATAATAAGAAATATATATATATATATATATATATATATATATATATATATATATATATATATATATATATATATATATATATTGTATATATATATAGTTAAAGATACCTTAATGTCCTAAATATAATTTTAAAGTGGTAATCTTTAACTATCATTTTAATTATATAGTTCAATTAATTAAGAATTAACATGCACAAAAAGTAGATATTTTATCACTCAACAGTGATCAAAAACAACAATCAACAGCATTGTTGAGTTAACAGTCTTATTGAAGTAACATCCTTGATTGCTTTTTATCATAAATATTTTTATGTTCAGAAAATCTCTCCAAAAATACAGATGCTGGTCGTGCAAATAATTTAAGGGCTAGTTCTATTAGCAGTTGAAACTTTTTTTTATGTTTCCAATAATTTTAAGCATCTAAAATTGAGTGATTTAAAAAACATCAACTTCTTGAGCAGCTTGATTTTTGACCAGAATTATTAGATCTCCTCTTTATCTGCTTTCCACATAGAATACAAACTGCTATCGATTCAGAAGGATGATTTATTTTATATAGCTTCAAAACAAAACTTGTCATTTTAGAATGCTTACCATAGTAATGTTTTATAATATTTGATGTATTGAAATACACAGGTTTGTAAAGTATTAATTTAAGTAAATTTTGTAAAAAAAAACATGGGTTTGTAGTATAAAATATCTTTAACTTAATCCGGCCAAATACTTTTTAATCATCCAGTTATTTTAATGATTTAGTTGTTTTAATTATCCGGTATTCGGCCGGATACTTAAAAAATGCTATTTATGACACTTTTAGCATATAGTATGTATATTTTACAAGTGATATAGTCTTATTATTACTATATACTTTATGAAGGATGATGCCATTTAATGATGTGTGCAAATTTTATTTTTATATTTTTTTTAGAATCAACTGCTTATTCATCTGTAAAACTGCAAACTCTCAAGTTTTTTAACCAACTTTACTCTAGTGCTAAGCGTAAGAGAATTCTTTGTTTATATATATATATATATATATATATATATATATATATATATATATATATATATATATATATATATATATATATATATATATACATATATATATATATTTATACATATATATATATACACATATATATATATATATATATATATTTATACATATATATATATATATGTGCATATATATACATATATATATATATATATATATATATATGCATATATATATATACATATATATATATGTATATATATATATATATATATATATATATATATATATATATATATATATATATATATATATATGTATGTATGTATGTATGTATATATAAACCCATTAAAGCACAAGTGGTATAAGTCACATTATTGCTGTTTTGGGATCAAAAGTTTTGCTATTATGCGGTTTATGCTATTTATGCTATGGTTGCTACGGAAACTAGAAGTTACACCATTAGTGCATTAAAAAGAACACATTTTTCCTTACACAGTAGCATGTCTGACTCAGAAAATCATAAAATTGGAATTACATCACTTGTGTTTAAAGGGGCTCATGTATGTATATATATATATATACATATATATATATATATATATATATATATATATATATATATATATATATATATATATATATATATATATATATATACGTAAGTGTATATATATATGAATAAAGAAAATATCTTTATATTATCATGCATAATATTGTATACTTGAAAGAGTGCTCAATAGCTAAACTAGAGCTATATAATATATATGTTACTGTTACCCGCAGTACCAGGAATTAGCTAAATGCTAATGTTTATAATATAATTTAATATTGCAACTCTGAGTTTCATGTGTTATCACAATCATCAGAGTTTCATGTGTTATCACAAGTATCACAATCATCATTCAACAATATTAAATACAAAAATTCTATCGCCCTATCAAACTATGTCTGGGATTTAAAAAACAATTTTAATGAAAACCCTATGCTAACATGGTCTATTCTCAATTCAGTACCCCCCTACTCAAATATTTCCAAAAGATGCCCACTATGTCTGTATGAGAAATTTACTATTATATCATATCCAAAACCTGAAGAACTGTTAAATAAGAGAACCGAAATTATATCAAAGTGCCGCCACGAAAATAAATTCTTATTAAAAAATTACAAAGCTCGCTACAAACCTGACTAACAACTATAAATAAAAATAACTATACTAATCTGCTCCATATATCTCTAGGCTAACTAATAAATTACTCACATACACAGCTTTTGTATTATATATTTCATAATATTATGTATATTTTTATATCAATTTTAATTCTTATTTTTATTTTATTATTTTTTAATACACAAATAATACACATTAACACATAAAGAATATTTTAAACAACATTAAACATATAACTGTTTCACAGTTATTAGACAACTAAAAACAAATTAATAATATTATTAACCTAACTACTAATCAATTTCTGTCCCGTAACGATCTAAAATACAAATATAAACCGTAACGTCCACTAAACAAATCGTAGCAAAATTAAACTTTTACTACTTGCCTGATGATTATGATAACACATGAAACTCAGAGTTGCAATATTAAATTATATTATAAACATTAGCATTTAGCTAATTCCTGGTACTGCAGGTAACAGTAACATATTTATTATATATATATATATATATATATATATATATATATATATATATATATATATATATATATATATATATATATATATATATATATATATATATATATATATATGTGTGTGTATATATATATATATATAGTTAGTTAGTAGTAAATGCTGTAACTGGCAGAGCCAGCGAGTGTGTTATCGGCACACTTTGACAGCCGTAATGATCAATTGCTGCTCATCCAGCAATCAATTGCTGCTTTAAAGCTGTTGACTGAAGGCGATTTAACAACTTCTTTTGGCAGAGAGTTCCATAAATTCGTTACTCGATTAAAGAAGCTTTCTCTCTGCTTATGTTTTGTCATTTCCTTGGAAATTTTAAAGCATTTAAAAATTTAATGTTAACTAACTATGTGTGTGTTATATATATATATATATATATATATATATATATATATATATATATATATATATATATATATATATATATATATATATTTATATATACATTTACATATACATATACATATATATATATATATATATATATATATATATATATATATATATATATATATATATATATATATATATATATATATATATATATATATATATATATATATATACATTTACATATACATATACATATACATATTTACATATACATATATATATATATATATATATATATATATATATATATATATATATATATATATATATACATTTACATATACATATACATACATATATATATATATATATATATATATATAT
Source organism: Hydra vulgaris (assembly GCF_038396675.1). NCBI lineage: Eukaryota > Metazoa > Cnidaria > Hydrozoa > Anthoathecata > Hydridae > Hydra > Hydra vulgaris. Next base: position 44,322,384 of record NC_088931.1, read on the forward strand.
ATATATATATATATTTATTTATTTATTTATGTTTATATATTTATATGTATGTATATATTTATTAGGGGTGTTCAAAAAAATAAATTTCAAAAACGCGAATACACAAGCTAAATTTGGGGCAAATATAAAAAAAATACAATTGCAAAAAAAAAAAAAAATCGAAAATATTGAGATTAACCTTGTGCTCAAGCGTCAAAACCCCCCTAAAAATGCCCCAAATAGTACCCTCGTAGCAAGGCTTTGAGCACAAGGTAAATCCTAATATTTTTAATTTCTTTTTTTTTTTAATGTGCTCATAATAATCTATACTTTTTTTTTAAATTGATGTGTATCCGTGATTTTTCTTAATAGTTCTTTAAATTGAAAACGATTTTATGCAAAAAAACGAAAATATGCGCGTTTAACAAAAGAATGTGCAATAATTCACAGTTATTTTATTTGTTTGTATTCACATTGTTTGGTTTATTAATTATTAATGTTTCTTTTGTTATTTGATTTGTGTACTTTGTTTGCATTTTTCTTTTGTTCTCACTTGATAAACAATTTTATTACCTGTCTAAAAGTTGTAAAAAGAAAAAACTTTTAAATTAAACATTAATGTATATTGCGAAATTCTGCAGTAAACATTTTAGTTTCATCTCATATTTTGAAATTAGTGAATGTCATTTCTTTTAAAATAGTTTAAAAGTTATAATGGACAATTTAATAGAAAACATAGGAGAGTCACAAAAAATGAAAGTTTCAAGTGCAAATAAAAGTAAGAAACTATTAAAAAGTGGCAATGAAAAGCGAAATATAAAAATGAAAAAAAAAAAACATTTTATTATTGAGAAAGTGAAACCAGCAATACCAAGTAACGAATTTGTTTTGAGCTTTTTTTTAATTTTAAATATCTAGTTTAGGATATAAGATTATAGTTTATAATGTGAAATCATATGACTATAAGATTTCACATTGTACAAGAGCAAATTCAACCTGAATATTTTTGTTATTAACTTTAGTTGATCAACTGCCAACTGGATTAGATATTTTACAACACATAGCTTTTAATAAGTCGACGCTTTCTAAAACATCAAAAAAGTCAATGATAATTGCATGCTCGGTAAAAAAGACAGAAAATACAAGAGATGTGTTAAACTGCATTGTAGGTGAATAAAATTAATTTGAGTTGAAAGAATTTGCATTTTTAAATAATATATAGATTTCTTAAGAAATCTTGCATGATGAACCGTTCCAGTTTTTCGAATTTTAATGATAGAAGGAGAAAGATGGCTGACCACTAGCTCTGCAAGTTCTTTTCTATCTTCCCTTACAATATTATTTCTAAATAAGTAAGATCTACAATTTCAAGAGATTCTGTAGCAGCTTTTTCAACAACAGTTCCTTTAATTTCTTCCCAACCAAATTTTACTAGCATAGTTGGGTTGTACTCAAAATTAGGCTGCTCAAACAAGTTTTTGAAATGTTTAAAAAAAGGTTATAGGGGGCCGTAGCTTTTTCATTTGTTATAGCCTCACAAAAGTGTGTGATTCTCAACTCAAAAGCATGATGTCTGCAAGCTAAAAGAATTAGATATTTATTTAACTCAGTAGATATTCTTATTAAAGATCCTTTATGTATTCCTGTATTGCTTGATGTGGTATCAAAACAAAGTAATCCAATTTTTAATTCGAGATTGTATTCTTTTAGGACTTTCATTACACCATTGTACTGATCTTTTCCAGATGAAAAGGGTAATAGCGTAACTCCGAGAAGATAGGACTCATTATCAATAGTTGCTAGAACAGCAAGTCTATTATGCTTTAATTTTTTTCCATTATTAATTTCAAAAAGTGTCTTTCCGTCAAAATGTATAATGCATGGGTAGGAAGAAGCTTGGATGCTAAGTTCAACATCTTCATTAGCAATAACTGCCATTTCATGAGCTGTTTGTTTCATCTTTCTAGATGCTGTTGACCTACTGCAATTTACATTTGTAAGATCAATCCCAGAACTATCAAGGATTGCAGCAGTAACTTTTGTCAAAACGTTTGGAGAAATATCAGTAATTGTGGCAATTAGAGCAACATTACCAGAAATAATTTTGGGATCTCAGCTTTTATAAGGCTACTTGACTCTAATGAACGCCAATACCCTGGTTCAAAATTGGAATCAAAGGATGAATTTTCGCTGGTATCCGTACCAAATTCTAACTCTGAACTTATTTCTACTGATTTAGCAGCATTTTTTATAGATGGATTTCTCTTTCTTGTATTCTCCGAAATCTAATCAGCATACATTATAAAATAAAAATTAATGTACCCAAAATAAAAACCAATGAAAAATTGGAGAAGAGTGAGCAATGAGAGGAGAGTTTTTAAAATCAGAAAAAAAGTTTATAATATGGATTTATATTATAATATATAATACCTTCTCGCTATATTTTTTGTCTTCAGGCCCTAGAAATAAGTTTCTGTTGTGTTCTTGATCGTATAAAAAATCAAGGTCCTCTTTTCTATCTACGTCTGATCTATTCTTGTCCTTCTTTATCCAGTTTTGTAAGTCAGCTATTCCTGCCCAAAAGATTTTTCCCAGCTCTTTTCTAAAGTCTTGTTGCTTTTTTAATTCTAAAGGCGACCTCCTGTGCATGTTTTTTTTCAAATTCAAATATTTTTTGTTCAACTTATTCAGCTTTTGTATCAAGTTATTGTCTGATTGAAGAGGGAATCCAGCTTTAAGCCAGGGACCCTTGATTTTGCTTAGAATACACCTTCAATGCAGTTCAACACATCTCTCGTATTTTCTGTCTTTTTTTACCGAGCATGCAATTATCATTGACTTTTTTGATGTTTTAGAAAGCGTCGACTTATTAAAAGCTATGTGTTGTAAAATATCTAATCCAGTTGGCAGTTGATCAACTAAAGTTAATAACAAAAATATTCAGGTTGAATTTGCTCTTGTACAATGTGAAATCTTATAGTCATAAGATTTCACATTATAAACTATAATCTTATATCCTAAACTAGATATTTAAAATTAAAAAAAAGCTCAAAACAAATTCGTTACTTGGTATTGCTGGTTTCACTTTCTCAATAATAAAATGTTTTGTTTTTTTTCATTTTTATATTTCGCTTTTCATTGCCACTTTTTAATAGTTTCTTACTTTTATTTGCACTTGAAACTTTCATTTTTTGTGACTCTCCTATGTTTTCTATTAAATTGTCCATTATAATTTTTAAACTATTTTAAAAGAAATGACATTCACTAATTTCAAAATATGAGATGAAACTAAAATGTTTACTGCAGAATTTCGCAATATACATTAATGTTTAATTTAAAAGTTTTTTCTTTTTACAACTTTTAGACAGGTAATAAAATTGTTTATCAAGTGAGAACAAAAGAAAAATGCAAACAAAGTACACAAATCAAATAACAAAAGAAACATTAATAATTAATAAACCAAACAATGTGAATACAAACAAATAAAATAACTGTGAATTATTGCACATTCTTTTGTTAAACGCGCATATTTTCGTTTTTTTGCATAAAATCGTTTTCAATTTAAAGAACTATTAAGAAAAATCACGGATACACATCAATTTAAAAAAAAAGTATAGATTATTATGAGCACATTAAAAAAAAAAAGAAATTAAAAATATTAGGATTTACCTTGTGCTCAAAGCCTTGCTACGAGGGTACTATTTGGGGCATTTTTAGGGGGGTTTTGACGCTTGAGCACAAGGTTAATCTCAATATTTTCGATTTTTTTTTTTTTTTGCAATTGTATTTTTTTTATATTTGCCCCAAATTTAGCTTGTGTGTTCGCGTTTTCGAAATTTTATTTTTTTGAACACCCCTTATATTTATATGTATGCATGTATATATATATATATATATATATATATATATATATATATATATATATATATATATATATATATATATATATATATATATATATATATATATAAAATATATATGTATGTATGTATGTTAGGGTGTCCCAAAAAACAACATTTTTGAAAAATATATGCAGAGACCCCCTTAATGTGTTCTATCTAATACAAAAACACTAGATTTAAAATTTTTTTGAATAAAAAATATTTTAAGGGGTCCCTCAAGACCCTCAAATATTTAATGGGTCCCTAATATTTTCAAAAAAAAAATTTTTCAAAAATATGCCAACCTGGTACTCAAATGAAGCGAAATTATATAAAAATTTCAAAAATAATATAGATTTGGAATAAAGAATTGTTATATTTGGTTTAATTACATGAAAATTACGTTTTTTAACAAAAAACAAAAAAATACATTTTTTATGTATTTTTATGACAATTTTGATAAATAAGTTGAAATTTTTCCAAATTAAATATTATTTTTGAAATTTTTATATAATTTTGCTTATTTGAGTACCAGGTTGACATACAATTAAAAAACTTTTTTTTTGAAAATATTAGGGACTCATCAAATATTCGAGGGTCTTGAGGGACCCCTTAAAATATTTTTTATTCGAAAAAATTTTAAATCTAGTGTTTTTGTATTAGATAGAACACATTAAGGGGGTCTCTGCATATATTTTTCAAAAATGTTGTTTTTTGGGACACCTTAATGTATGTATGTATGTATGTATATATATATATATATATATATATATATATATATATATATATATATATATATATATATATATATATATATATATATATATATATATATATATATATATTTAAACAACTTTAAAAAGTATTCTACACAATAGAGTGCTCAATGTTCTTAAAAGAACAGAGTAATTATATTAGTAGTAGAAAATCACTTAACAAAAATTTTTTCCATTTAACACTGTGTTTCATCAACAAAGATTCATCAGAAATGCTGATTCATCAGAAGATTCATCAGAAATTTTTGTTAAATGATTTTCTACTACTAATATATATATATATATATATATATATATATATATATATATATATATATATATATATATATATATATATATAAATATATATATAAATATATATATATATATATATATATATATATATATATATATAATATATATCTATAATATATAGATATAATATATATATATATATATATATATATATATATATATATATATATATATATATATATATATATATATATATATATATATAATTTTGTTGTTTTGTTTACTTTCTAGGAAAATTCTAGCAATGCTGTTTTAAGTTTATAATATGAATTATGTATTAATATTTTTTTAGCATGCGATAAACTGTATAACGTTATTAAACCTTTTGAAGATGAGCTTGTTTCCATTACAATGTCTTGTAAAGAAAGCACCAATTTTGACATCACGAATTATTCTTTAGAATTATTAAAATCGATATCTAGTGTATCAACAGCTCACTTAAACAGTAACAAAGAAATTTAGTTCTGCAAATTGTAGCAAAGAAATTTCTGTTATCTCCAATTCAGGTTTTATCTGTGCATGATGGGCGGATGTGTTTTAATTATTAGCTTAATGAAAACTTTTGGTATTTTTTACTCGTAATTTATTTAAAACTTTTGGGTTGTTGAATTTTTAAGTCATTAAGTATAAAATCTACGTAAGTACAGAATCTATTAATAAACGGGAAAAAAAATCCCTGAACTTTTTCAATAGGATAAGTTAATTTGTTTTCGTTCTCTATTTTAAGTCGTTTACTTTTACTTAAATTTTATTTAAACAAAATGATTTAACAAATATTATAATGTAAAAGCAGATCAATATAGAGTACATCTATCAGAATATGTAAAAAAAATATTTTTGTTTGATGATATTTTATGAGGGTGAAAAGGATTTTTGGTGCATAATTTAAAAAAACCATATTTACTTTAAAACTTCCAAAATTTAAAAAAGCTAGTTTTAAAATTTTCCTCTTTAAATTTCCTTTTATTTCTATTAAAAGAACGCCATTTCCCTCTTTTAAGAGTCATTTTTTGTAAGAATTTTTGTAAGAAGTCAGTGGAAGTGACCCCTTCCAAGTTTCTTGAATTTTTTATATATTGATCAGAATATAGAGAAAATCTGTTAGGGAAAAAAAAAGTTTTCAAAAATATTTCGTTCACTCTGGGTTTAAAATTTTGAGATTTTTTGAAAAATTTTTAGAATTTTAGTTTTTGCAGACTTTGAATCCATTTTTTTGGCAAGGCAAAAAGTTGCACATAACTTTTAACGAGTTAATTCTAACGGTAAAGTGTTGCTCACAATTTTTCTTTTAGGATTTGTAAGTATCGAAGGTATTAAGTTTAAAAATACAAAGAAAGTTATGTGATACCTAAGACCTATTCATATATTAAGCTTTGAAAATGAAAATAAATGTTATAGTGCACTCACAAAATGGCCCATTACGGCAGAGGCGCTAAGTTTTGTAAAAATATAATCATGTTAAATTGTTAATATAACGCGACCCTAACATAATTAAAAAAAAAACTTTAGATCTTTAGATACAATTAAACTACAATTAAAGGTACAACGTATTAAAAATGATTAAGTACGAAGAGATATTTTATGGGACGCACAGATGAGGGATTCGGATCGGCTTTCGCTCAGCAGCACGATAAAAATTTTATCTTCAAAAATTAGCATTTAGCATTGCAGAAAACATTGCGCGTAATGTTAGGAAAAAATTTATGCGTTTCTGACTATGATATAGAAATCATAACAATTGAAATAAATAATAATAAAATACAATAGAGAAGTGAATTAATTAAATTTACGTTAAATTTATTTTACAATCAAAATGACTTTATTTTAACGATCTTTAAAGTTTGCATAAATAGAGTAGATATTTTATCATTGTTATTGAGAAATAGGGGCTGCATGAATAAATTAATCACACTCTTGCAATATTCTATTTTAATAATAACAATAATATATTTCAAACATATGAAAATTTTTTGTGATTAGTAAGAATCAGATTATAAACAATGCTTTAAATGACACACTTAATAGTTGTTTAAAAAATTGTTGTTAGGCCATGCGATCCAACGATAATAATGTTTGGGAATTGAATAAAAGTATGGAAATCTTAAAATTCAACCCTCGATTAAGTTGTTGTTGCCATATAGCGAAACAGATAATCCAATTAAGCGAAAACAAGTCACTAAAGAAAAAACAGAAAAAAAGTGGTAGGCAATTATGTTCATTAAGATTATGCACTGAAATGAATTGTACCTTATCATTTGAAAGCTATGCTGAGTTAGAGGAACACATGCTATCCGGTCTTAATACAGTTCCTAAATTATTAACACCATTGGAAAAAACTCGTTTGTTCATAAGATTTCTGTAAAGGTTTTCTGTAAAAGACAAACCACATTGCATGAACATTTTTGTATTGCAAGGTTGGGCATTACCAGTTCGAAGTTCTTTTAGATTTTCAAATCAACAGAAAGCACTGTTGTATAGATACTTTATTTGTGGAGAAAAATCAGGTAATAAGATGAGCCCTGAGCAGGTTTACATGCAGCTGAGAAGGGAACTTCCGCCTGATCATTATGAAACTACCCAACAGATAAGATCTTTATTTTCAAGGTAGGCATTGTTGCTATTAAAACTTTTACAAATTAGATTATGTTTCTGACTGTTAAATAGTTCTTTTGCAAAAATGAAATTAAAATTTAGGTGAAAACTGTAATTTTGTGTGTTTGTTTACATATGTTTAAAAAGATGTACAGTTGATATTTTTGTAGATTTAGTAACATAAAAAGAAGAGGTTTGCTAGTAGAACCGACAACAGAAAATGATGAAAATAGTCAGACTAACAATAACAAAGATTTAGTTTTGTTTATGGCGAAAACGATGACTGTAATCAGACAGGGGACAATGAAGATGATAATAAATATACGGAAGACATCTCCGACCTTGCAAAAGAAATTTGTCTTGTATGGAAAGTGAATGATTGGTTGCTATTGTATATGAAAAACAATAGAATATTGGATATACTGTGGAGGTAATGTTATTCAAAGCATATGTTAGTTTTCAAGTTTTTGTTTTGTTTTACAAAACAGTGCTCTAAAATAAATGCAATATAAATAAAATGTAAAAATAATTTGAGAAAGACAATATATTAGACTTTATAAGTTTAACTGAATGTAAACAAATTTTTATTTTTAGACAATCACATGTGGTTTCTCAGGGCCCTAAAAACAGCAATAATGGCCATTAACAAACCCATCTAGGTAAAAATGTGCTTCGTCGCTTAGGATAATTTTGCTCAAAAAATCAACATCCGTTTGTTGATAATCCATTCAACAAACTCTCTTCGCTGGGCATAGTCATTAGGCTTCAGTTGTTAAGCCAATTGAATTTTGTAAGCATGGAGACAGATCTTTAGTGAGTATACGCTGTAAAGAGCTTTTTGAAATTTGCACCTTTTGTCCACGACGCCGAATTGAAGTTCCTTGGTTGTCACCGACACTCTCACGCACTGCTTCGGTATTGACATTTGAACAACTTGTTTTTAGACAATCAGTGTGTTTTGCGTCTCCAACAGACCCTGTCTCCCGGAGACAGGATCTGTTGGAGACGTCAATTTTTCAATTAATCTCTTCACAGTTGACGAAGTTAAAACACTATTTCGACCATATTTTATATGAAATTTTTGAACTTCGGCCGCCAAGCTTTCATTATTTTTGAAATATTGTTCAATAATGTAGACATATTGTTCTATCTTGTAATGCTCCATTTTTACTAACCCTATATTTTCAACTGTCGGTTTGCTTTTTTTTTAGTGTTGTCAACAGTACATAAATGACGACAAATTTAAATCTTGGGTTAATTTTGGGGTACCCTTTGCTAATCTTAACTCATGGAAACTGATATAAAAAATAAAAAACCGTCACTATCAACAAAATGCCAAACAACAACTGCAGCAAAGATGTTGAAAATGCTTTACAACATTAAGAGCATGGAATATCATTAAGAAATTGTGCATTTAAGTTCAATGTACAATATAACTTCTCTTGTTTAATACTATTTGAAAAAACAAAAAAAGAGCATTTATTCAAACAAGAGCATTTATTCAATACTTATACCAATTATGGTGCAAAAATTGTCTAACTGTGTATACAAGATCAGATTCAGGATGGATAGAGAAATCGCGTTTTATTGATTGGTTGGAACGGCTATTCATATCAGCAGTTGGCTGAAAACACATACTTTTATTAGATGGTCGATTGGCTGATTTATTAGATTTATTAGATGGTCGATTGGCTTTTATTAGATGGTCGATGGCGATTGGCTGAAAACACATACTTTTATTAGATGGTCACCGGATAAAATAGTACTTCAATTTAAAAAAATGCTTTGCAATTTTTTTACATTGAAGTACTTTTTGGTGGTTCAATGTGAAAAGAATTTTAGTCAATTATGGCTTTGCAACTACTCCAAAACGATATCATAACGATATAACGAGTTTTTTTTGCACTAAAAAGTGTAGACTTGACGGTTCGAACCGTCAAGTCAATATTAGAATTCTAATATTGAGTAATAAACGGATATATATTTTTTTAATTAGTTTTCATATATGAATTGGTTTTCTCCTCCATTTTTTTTGTTTACTGGTTGATTATATCAGTGACGTAGTTAAAAAATATATATAAATCCAGTCAAAAATTGTTTCTTGTAAAATTAACTAAAATAAATATTATATAAATCTTCATTTTTTTTTTTTAATCTATTGAAAAATAATTCCATAAAAAAAAATATTTCCCATAATAAACAAATTAAACTTTCTGAATGTTGTCCGAAACTAGGCTAATTTACCCTATTATAGTAATATTAACATAATTAATTGATTTATAATTATGTAAATGTTTTCTTTCATTTTTCTTTAAATTAAATTTCTTTATTAGGACGACGTAAATTTTGAATAAAACTTGGAATTTTTTTATTGGTATATTCTCAAACATATTATTTATCTGATTATGTCACAGCTTCATAAATTGTTCAAAATACATATAATTTTTACTTATTATTTTTTCTAAATTATTTCGTAGCCATTATATGGCGCGCGTGCAAATAAGGTTTACATAATAAAAATCTTATTTGTACGCGAAAAATGTTTATATACTTAAATTTTTAGCGTCATCAATCGGCGGTGTTTAAATCGTCGTCTTTTCCGACGAGACTGTCAGAGTTGCGAGTTCAAATCCTTATCTTTGGAGAGATTTTTTTTTAATTTAAATGTTTTTTCTATTTAGTTTTATGTTTTTTAATTATTACTGTTTTTTACTTATACTTATATTTTTTACTTATTTTTATCTTTTAAAGTTTCATAGAATAAGTGCATCAATGCATACATAAATCGACTAATTTAGTTGTAATCGCAGTGGAGTATACTGACTTAAATACTGTGGAGTGTACATACATTGACAGACTTAAGTAGGCATAGGCGCAGTAGCGTGTACATGCATTGACTGACTTAAATAGGCATAGGCGCAGTGGTGTCTGCATCTACTGAGGGTTTAGGTTTGGGCAGACATTCTTTAAAACAAAAGAAAAGTATTTTAATATTCATTTAAATTGGGTTTTAAATTAATTTAATTTGTATAAAAAAAATTATTAGGTTAAATTAACCAAAAAACTTCAAGTGAAATCGTCAAAATAATTAATAATAACTTATGTTTAATAACTATGTTGTATGCGCGTACAAATAATATCAAATTATTTTCAAAAATCAATATTTAACTATAACTCTAAAATACTCATATTAACTAAAAGTTCCTTTTCGTTATGATGATGTCTGTGGTAGTTAATTCCATTCGCCTGATTTACTTCATCCATCCATCCAGGAACAATATAGGTCCTAGTACAGTTCCCTGTGGTATTCCACTCTTTACTGGAATGTTATTAGAATTTTACTCCGCTCATTACTGAAGTGTTGATTTAGAACACAAACGAGCATATTTATAAATGCATATAACATGAAATAAAAACATGTTTATTAAAATTAGCTTTGGCTGCAACCTCTTGCGATGTTGAGCATAGTCAAGCTTTAAATCTGAATACATTTAGCACAACCCCCTCATTGTGAGGTTGTTTAATAATTGGTAATTATTATTATTATGTATTTCGCCGATAAGAAAAGTTTACAAGTTTATGCAATACAAATATATAAATATATGGCTGGGGCAAGAAGAAGACAAGTTCTGTCTTATCACCAAGCCCCTTTAAATAACTGGTTTTAGATTTATCAACCTTTTGAATTTAAATCATAAAATAACAGATAATACACGAACAACAAACAAACAAACAAACAAAAAAACATTTTTTAAAAACATTTTTAGTATCATAATGTGTCTTTTATATATGTAAAGTTTATTATATCAGATAAAAAACAACGTCATAATGTACAAATTGAACTGTATCTAGAATATATATTTAAACCATATTTATAAAGAAATAGACAAACGTGATTACTCCTAATCAAAGGCTTCAGAAAAATTTTAATTCGTTGTCATTTATTAAAAGCTTTTGCTTAAGTTTTTTTTTAAATTGTTTAATAGAAGAAATAGTTTTTAACTCATTATTTAATAGCATGTTCCATAGTTTAGGACCTCTGTTAGCAATTGAGAACTTAGTAACAGAGTAATAGGTTTTAGGTTGAACATAATTGTTTTCTGAAAATCGTGTTGGGTATAGATGATATATTTTTTCCAAAAAAGAGTTAAATAAAATAGGTGCTATTTTTTTATTAACTTTGAACATAAAAATAAGAATTTGATAGAGATTTAGTTAAAATACGTTGAGAATATTAAATTTAATGAATAGAGGTTTAGTGTGCGAGAAACGATCTACATTTCCAATAATTCTTAAAGCATGCTTTTGTTTAATTAATCTAAACAACATTGCTGTAACTTTAAAATCCCGGAAGATTTTTTAATGAAATTTGAAATAAATTTATCAAATTTTTTAAAATGAGGATCGTAAAAATAATTTTGTCTGAAGAGGGACTGTCCAAAGTTTTTGTTTGTTTTTCCTGATCTCTTTTAAAACAAAAGTATAATTTAGGCCCTGTATTGAAGTCTTTTTTCTTAAGGTGTAATGGTGGAATAAAAATAAAATTAGCAAAAACTAGGAGAAAAGATTAAAAGTAACCATTCGAATATTCAGCACAGAAATCGCTACATCGTTTGATTTCAAATAAGGTTTTTAAATCTTTAAAAATTAGACTAGAATTAATTCAGAACTTAAAAAATCTATTTGAAATTAAGCATTTAAATGGTGTGAAGTCCTATGCTGCGTCCTAAATGTTACTCTTCATTAAGCTTTAAGAAATTAAGTTTTTGAGATATTTTTTACAGTTCATATTTTTAAAATAGTTTTAATGTTGCTTAGATTACTCATCCAGATGTAATGCATATTTTAGTATTATTTCCATACATGTGGATTCATCAAACATGCTGGGAGAAGATGATAATAGCAACTTTTAAACCACTCTTGAGCTTATCGGAAAGCACAATAAGACACTTCAGTTCCGTCTAAAAGAGGTTTCTCGACACCAAAAACAAGAAGCAAGAATACAAGCGCACTATTTAAGCTGAAGAACTCAAAATGAGTTCATTATGGGATGTGGGGAATTTATGCAGCCATATATTCTTCCATAATTAATGATGGAACTCCGTACGTGTCTCATTGTTTGCTACACGCTTTTTTGAGTACCCTCCACCTCCCTAAAAAAATGTTATTATACTTTGATAATTGAAAAGATATAACTACATCTATAGAATCCACAGATGTAGTTATACAGATGTAGTTATTCATAGTATAATTAAAAGATGTAACTACGTCTGTAAAATCTCCAGATATAGTTGTAAAGATGTTGTTATACTTAGATAATTGAAAAGATATAACTACATCTGTAATATTCATTTAATTTTTGCACAGATGTTATTAGACAACAATGAAGTTTCAGATGACATTGTAGGACAGATGTTATAATACTTCATTGTATTTACAGATGTTGTTGGACAGATGTTATTAGACATGGCAAAAACTGATGTTGTTACCCTGACCCCACGGAAATATTTAGTTTTTTTTTATTGAAAAATCACGAGTTCAAGTATTTTTTTTTAATTATACTTCAGAACACAAAACAAAAATCTGAGGATCAAAAAATAAAAAAAACAATAATAGATATCAAACAAAGACAAATAAATTTAAAAAGTTACTAGGCGCATTTAACTCAATCTTTCTAAAATTAATTTTCATTTATGTGATGGATCAATTATAAGGGTATATTGCAATTTCAGGAATAGTTTTGTGGTAAATCATTCTTTAGTAATAACTGTCTAAGTTTAGCCTTAAACTGATTAAACCCTGTATGAGTTTTAAGTTTAGTTGTAAGTATTTTATTCCATGCCTTTGGTCCTCTAATTGAAATTGAAAACTCAGTTGATGCAAAATAACTTTTGGGTTTTATTTGAATATCTAGTTAAGTATTATCTACGTATTTATTCTGATTTGTTTTGAACAACGGATTAAAAGTTTTTGGAATAATATTTTCAATAATTTTGAACATAAAAATTAGAAGATGAAAAATATTTATTTGGTAGATATTTAGTATATTTAATTTAGTAAATAAAGGTTGCCAGGGTGCATAGCGGCTTTGATTGGATATAATTCTGATTGCATGTTTTTGCATATTAAAGAGTTTTTTTAATTTATTTTTTATTGGTACTACACCAAGCAATGTTAGTGTAATTAAGATAGGAATAAATAAAAGAGAAATATATGACTTTTAAACAACTTGAATTTAAAAAAGGTTTTGCCCTATAAAGTAGGCTAATAATTGCCCTATAAAGTAGGCTATAAAGTAGGCTCCTTGATATTTTAAATTCAATATATTTTATATCATCTCTCCATATTACATTTTTGTCAAGAAGTACTCCTAAAAATTTTAATGATACTTCTTTTTTTATTTCACAATTGTTAAGACTTGGAAAGATTTGGAAGTTTTAATGGAATTTTGTCTCGTTCATGATAGCGATGGAAAAAAGTATATACTGTTTTAGTTAAATTTAGAGAATTTGTATGCTATAAACATGGGCGCCGGCAGGATTTTTTACACGGGGGAGGAGGGGGGGGGGAATAAAGTTTAACAGTGATATTTCAAAAACTACATAAATGCATCAATTAATCAAGTCATTTTATTAGACCAGTGACAATAGAAAATTAAAGAAAATGTAAAAATAAAAACACAAGAATTAAATCATTGTTATTCCGTAAATAGAAATTGTAGTCGTCTGCGTTCACTGTCAAACCTATTTACAATTTGTTCCATAAATTCAGATTTTCTAGAGCGTATTTTTTTTTACGATGCACGCTCAGCATGCAAAGCCCAGATAAATGCTCATTGACATGGTTAATCGTAGCCAAGTCTTCACGTGCCGCAATGTACTAAATGATCTTTTTACAGGATATGTTGTTTGTGCCGCAATTGAACTAAATTTGCCGCAATGTGTATACTAAATTGTGCCGCAATGTGTGTACTAAATTGTGCCGCAAATTGTGTACTAAATTTGCCGCAATGTGTGTACTAAAATGTACTAAATTGTGCCGCAATGTACTAAATGATCTTTCTACAGGATATGTTGTTGTTGGCAGTGTTATTGAAATGAGCAAAGCTTCACGATTTGCAGGGGGTAGAACATAGTCCTTGGTAGTAAATATGTGAGTTCGTTTATTGTGTTTTGAAAAGATTGAATGCCCCAAAAATCAAACCAAATTACACTATCGAGTTTAAAGTTATCAACTTTATATACTTCATTGACAATGGACATTTTCTCAATGAATTTTTCACGAGTTAAGGTTCTCATCTTTGCAGGTTCATCCTGGTTCATCCAATTTAACAATTTAACACCCAGGTTCATCCAATTTAACAATTTTTACTTCAGTAAAAATTGTTAAATTGAGCAATGTTATCTTTTGAGAACCGTAATTGAAGCGAATCGGTTAATGAATCGAGATAAGGGATATACATAGCCTGGCAAAAGTATTCCTCGACATTTGTACCCGTTGCTCCACAATTGTTTCGGTATAACTGCCTTGAAAATTGCCTTGGTGGTGTTATTTGAATGTTCAATTTTCCAGACAACTGGATCACTCTCTTGAAGATATCTGCACTGAAATACATATTTGCCTTGTTACGGTGTAGATTTATAACCAAGAACAATTCGTGAATGTGCCTCTATAATTGTGGAGGGTCTAGTTGAATGGCTTGAAGTGCTTGGGTACAGGGTTCTAGGAGAGCTGAGTAAAATCAAATGACAATTAGTCCAAATAAAAAAGTTGTAGAGCTGGATGCAAACAACAACTGATGTGCAGATTGACGTGTGTTTCCTTTTGCTTCGTTAGATAACACATCCTACTGGGTAAATATTTGGTCGAAATTGTTACAAAACACTCGTATCCTCTTATACTTTGCAGTCCATCAAGTCTCGCAGAGAAGAAAAACGTTGGGTAGCATTGACCTTCTCTTAGGACTTTCACGGAAAAACGCAATAATTGACTGGATAGTACCAATTGTATTGCGAATTTGTGGAAGTGCACTCAGATCATTTACAACCAAGTTCAGTCTATGTGATGAGCAATGAACAAAAGCCGCCTTTGGATATTTTATTTTGATTCTTGATTGGACGCCGTTATCCTTTCCTGCCACGGTTGAGCAACCATCGTATCCCTGACCTAACAGACAATCTAAATTGAGACCTAATTATAAACAGTTGCTTAATATGGCGTCGGAAATTAAAGCTGCAGACATTCAGTCTGTTCAGTGGAACAAATCCAAGGAATTCTTCCCGAATCATTTGCTCTTTCGTTGGGTCGACAAAGTGTATTCCAATGGATAATCGTTCTATCCCTGAAATATCGGCTATTTCATCAGCTAATACTGAGAATCCAATGGAGTTATTTGCAGCTGACACAATTTCATTTACCAGAATCTGTTCAGATATTTTGATCAATTCTTTTTCGGTTTGATGTGATGTATATTTTGCATTCTTTGCAGAAGTATCAAGGTGATTTTTTATAATCTTATCACCAGCCTCAATTTGAAAGCTCAATAGCTGATACATATTTCCTTTACTTCCTTCCTTCCCTCGCAGAGCCAAGTCATTTGTTCCACACAACAAAATTATTAAAAGGATAGAAAAGAGCTTCTGTTTGTTTGCTTCAAAAATGCGTTTTATAGAATCATCAAGCTGACATACAATTTCCTTGTTTGGATTTCTTCTCACTGCCATGAAGTTTTCAGCATCTTGTTGAGAACACATATGCCATGACGATGACATGTGATTTCGAGCACATTCGTTAAAATCCTTATATTTTCTAAAGGCTGCATAAATGCACCTTTAAAACCTCAATGTACTTTTTGTGGGAAAAGAATGCAGTATATACAAACAGCACCTTTTCGTTTTGAAGAGTACGCCAGCCAAGGAGCATATTGAACCAACCATGCATGTCTAAACCGTCGCTTTCCAGCTTCATGTTCTGGCACATCTTTTTTAAAACCATAAGTTTCATGGGGCTTGAATGGTTCGGTTAGTATATGATACTTGAGATCATCATTTATTCTAGCTGTTACCTGAAAATAAAGTCCAACATCTAAAACTGAGTTATTGTTATCATTTTTACATTCTGATGATTTATCTGCAATCATAACTTCTGACGTTTTCTGCATGTTTCCGTTGCATGCATCAATATCTTGTTGCTGTCTTGCATCACAATGGCTTTTACTTGGTGCTACTACCGGTTGAGGAAGAAACACGTTTAAAATTGAAGTAATCCAGAATATTACTACTTTGTCGTTTTTTAGACATTTTTTTCAGTATTCTGAAAAAAAAATATTGTAAAAACTTAAATTTAGAACAGTTCACAAAATTAAATAAATTGAAGAAACTTTTTTTCAAAATTTTTTTATTATATCAATCATATATACTTCTGAATAAAGATTTTACATTCATGGTTGTTTACAATTAGTTAAAAAACTAATGTGAAGTAAACACTTAATAATGCTAAATTATATAATAATATAATGATTAGTTAAAAAACAATAAATGATTTATTAAATATAAATTATACATATTCTAAAAAACAAAACAAAAATTAAAGTACAGTAAGTTAATGCAAGTTAATCAAATTAAATACATATAGTTATAATAATCAACATTTAGCTAGCAAAAAATACAAGGTTATAGTATTATTAAAGTGAATATAACACAATAAATTGGAAAAAAATAAATAGAAATACAATACAAACAAGAAACATTTTGCCAACAAACAAAAAAACAACAGCATAAAAAAGTAAATGAAACCGACGCATTAAAAAAAAATTTAAAAAGTTTGATCACGGTATCCAATTCTTTCTTCGTTAGTTCGAAGTTTATTTGTTTGCGTAAGAACTTTGTTATTGTAATTCGATTTCTTTTTTTTTTTTTTGTTATTATTATTATTTCCTTTAATTTCCTTTTTTTTCTTCCTCTCTTCTTTTTGGTTTCTATACTTTTCCTTTATCTATCGTTTTTTTCTATTTATTCCTTTTTTATTTTTCTGTGATCTATTTCTATCATATTTTTTTTAAACTTTCATTCAAACATTTTTTTTTTTAAATATAAAATACGCCTTTATAAAAAAGCTACCGCCATCGTGGAAGTCATTGCATTTGATATTTCATTTAAACTGTAGTCATTTACATTACGGTGAGTAAACTATAAATGAGTTAAATTGATAAGATTTCGAAATAAAATCTATTTTGCTTTTCCAGGGGGAGGAGGGCAACTGCTCCCCCCCTCTGCCCTTGCCCTTGCCCGCCGGCGCCCATGACTCCAAACCATTCAGCAAAGTATAGTAGTTCTGTGTTTACAGTTTTAAATAACATTTTTATATCATTGCGAGCATAAAATAGATTAAGTATCATCTGCAAACAAGATTGTGTTTAATACATCACAAGATTTGCTTAGATCATTGACATATAAGAAATAAGAGCGGTCCTAATATAGATCTTTGTGGTACTCCACAAAATATATTTATATTGTTAGTTTTTCCGTAATTATGAGAAATTATTGCTGCTATTTGGCTGGTAACTTTTAAACCATTTAAGGTTTGAGTGTTTAATACCTTAGTTTTTTAATTTGGTTAATATAATGATTTACAGTGTCAAAAGCCTTGCTGAGATCAATAAAAACGCCTAAAGTATATTTATTTTCATCAAAAGATTTAAGAATATCATGAACAAGTTTGCTCGTTATTTTGTTTAAATAATTTTTACTTTTTATTTGAATAAAAATTAATAATTATGAAAAATATAAAAGCGAATGGGAGCAAGCAAAATTTAAGAAAGTAGAAGAGAAACAATGCAAAAATTTTCTAACAGTAACTAAAAAGATTACTGAAAACTGTCAACCCCACAACATTACCAAGTTTGAATCGAACGTATATTTGTCATCAACAATTCGTGACGAATTTATTTTATTATAATTAATCAGTTAATGAGGCTGGTCATACAAGAAATAAAAGAAACAAAATATTATTCTGTCTCAATAGACTCAACACCGGATCTTTCACATCCGGTGTTGAGTTTATTACACACATGTTAACATTGATAACTCGATATGTAATAGCAAAAGGTTCTTCTTAATTCAGTGAATTAGAACAGAAATGCAATATTCTGTATCAGAACGAAGCGTATCAGCAAGAGAACAAAATACAAATTTAGCAAAACAAAGAATGAGACTACCGTGATGCGGAAGCTGACGATGTTGATCCCGAATTGACGCCATCGGACAAGTTTAAAATGCACACAGTTCTTTCAATTATTGACAAGCTATTATTAGCCTTGAACCAGAGAATCTCTGCATACAGTGTTATTAATGATAGATGTTGTTTTTTTAAATCTCAAGTTAAACTTTAACACCTAATGATTTGCGAAGCAAAGCCGTGCATTTAGTGGAAATATACCCAGTGGCGGATCCAGCATTTTTTAATCTTTGAGATAGCTAACTTTCAGACATGGAGCTAACTCCAGACATTTATATGTTTATAATTATGTCAAACAATGAGGGTTTGTAAAAAAATACGATGATTGGAGGCTGGGAACACAAAAGCTTCAAAATTTTTGCAACACCTGCCCCAAACGTGAGAGCAACAAGTTGATGAAATATTTTTTGTGTTATTCTCAACTAGACTTATATTCATCGATAATTTTCAAGTTTCATAGTATTATCTCTCAACGTTTAAAAATTATGACCATATAAAAATTACAACCCCCTCAAATTGAGGGGGGTTTAAACTTTATATGGTCATAATTTTTGAACGCTTAAAGATAATACTATGAAACTTAAAAATTATCGATGAATATAAGTCTAGTTGAGAATAACACAAAAAATATTTCATCAACTTGTTGCTCTCACGTTTGGGGCAGGTGTTGCAAAAATTTTGGTGCTTTTTTGTTCCCAGCCTCCAATCATCGTAATTTTTTACAAACCCTCATTATTTGACATAAGTATAAACATATAAATGTTTGGAGTTAGCTCCATGTCTGGAAGTTAGCTATCACAAAGATCAAAAAATGCTACATCCGCCACTGATACCATAAAGAACTTGAGTCTCAGTTATCAGATAAAATTGTTCAATTTGTTGCTTTGTTCAAACAGTTTAACAATGAAACATGGTCAACCGAAAACAAAATTTGTATGATTGAGTGCACTATGGTTTCTGAGACCCGAATTTTTGGCATAACTTAATAACTTCAATTTAAACACAAAATAATTTATGGTTTTTATTTCTTTAGATAGGTAAAATGTTCTAATTGTGTTATAACTAAATTTTATATATCTAAATATTTTATATCTAATATATATTTTATGTCTTAATATTTATTATATATCTAAATATATATTTTATATCTAAATATATATTATAAATCTAAATATATATATATATCTAAATATTTTATATTTATATATTTTATATCTTAATTATATATATATATATATATATATATATATATATATATATATATATATATATATATATATATATATATATATTTTTATAATTTTTTTTTTATTACAATCTGAATAAAACTCGTGTTACATGTTAAAATAAATCGTTAAAATATATTATATTAATACTAAAATATATATAAATTTTTTTTAATATAAAGAACGCGGAGACTCGCAGAAGACTACTAGGTCTTGTCATCGAGAACCGCTAGAACGTTAAATACAATAAAATAAAGTTACAAGATAAAAACTCTTGACTTGACAAAAATATAAATATCGTTAGTGGTCAAATATATTCAAAACTAAAATATAAAGCTATCTTATGAAGCCATCAAAACCAAGCATTCAAAAATAAAGAAATATGTCATCAATTTTAAAAATTATTTCTTTTAGTTTTTTAAATACTGGATAACTCCATTCATGAGTAAAATCAAAATTTTTTAAGACTATTTTGTTCCATAAAAATGCTCCACGGAATGGAATGCAAGATTTGCCGATATTTGTTTTACATTTTGGTTGTCGTATAAAATTATTATTTCGGAGTATATATTTGTTTTTTTCTTTACATGAATATAAATCACTAAAAGAAACAGGACATAAATTAATTTTACATTTAAACATAAAACAAAGAACGTTGAAAATATTAACCTCATAAATATTAAGAATGTTCACGTTAAATAAAAGAGGCTTTGCATGAGTAAAACGATCTTTTAAATTTATAAGACGTTTCTGTTGACAATGGAGAGGTTTTAACTTACTTTTGTGCGTACTCCCCCACGCGACATTGCCATAACTAATATGATCTAATATGTATCAAAGAGTAATATAACTTAATTAAAGTATGTTTCATTAAAATACTTCTTGATTTATAAAAAATTCCAATACTTTTGGATATTTTATGACATAAGTTATCGATATGGTACTTCCACGAAAGATTTTCATCTATAATGATGCCTAAAAAATTTGTGTACGTGATTCTTTTTCAAGAATAAGCACAGGCATTTTGCATGGTAGAATATGCTTTTTTGAAACTGGATGAAAAAGAATATATTTGGTTTTTTCAATGTTTAGCGAAAGTTTATTTGATTTGAACCAGTCTGAAATTTTTTTCAGTTCAATATTCATATCTTGAAACAAATGATTGATGTTTTTGTTGGATAGAAAAAGATTGGTATCATCCGCAAACATTATTGTCATTAAGTTAGAGGCTCTATATAGATCATTTATATAAATAAGAAATAATAGTGGTCCAAGTATGGAACCCTGTGGAACTCCACAGGCTATTTCTAAAACATTTGAAGGGGTAGATTCATCAATGTAAACAAATTGTTTACGATTTTTTAAGTAGTTTTTTAATAATGTCAAGACTTCACCGGTGATACCATATTGTTTCAGTTTTTTTATGAGAATGTCGTGATTGATGGTATCAAAGGCTTTAGATAAGCCTATAAAAACGCCTAAAGTAAACTGTGATTTTTCAAAGGAATTTGTAATGCATCGAGTGAGTTGAATTACTGCGTGTTCAGTTGAGTTATTCTTTTTAAAACCATACTGATTGTTATAAAGTATATTATAAACAGAGAGATGATTAAATATTTTGTTAAATAAAATTCTTTTGAATATTTTAGAAAAAACAGAAAGAACTGAGATTGGACGATAATTATTTACATTTTTTAGTTCACCTCCTTTGAATATAGGAGTAACTTTAGCTACTTTCAGTTGTTCAGGAAAAATTCCCTGATTTATTGAACATTTAAAAACCTTAAATAAAATATCTTTTATGTTGTTATATGAACTAATGACTATGTCTCCACTGATGTCGTCTGGACCTACTGCTTCATTAGATTTTAGCATTTTAAAGGCACTTTCAAATTCTGAAAATGATACTTCAAAAGCATTTAAATTTGTTTTAAGTGGAAAAACACAATTAATTATAGGATTTAGCATGTCTGGAATGTTTTTAGATAAATTTGGGCCAACAGATACAAAAAATTTATTTAACTCACTAGCTATTTCTTTTGGGTCATTAACATTATTACCATTAATTTTTAAACTTTTAAGCAAAGAACACGATTTTAATTTGCGATTACCTGTAATTTCTGCTAAAATTTGCCACGTGCGTTTTGAATTAAATTTATGCTTTTCTAACATATTTAAATAATAATTTTTTTTTGCAGCTTTTTTTTGACTTTCGAATTGTTTAGCGTATTTTTTGTATTAAATTTTGCTTTCATCTGTTTTTGTTTTTAAGTATTTTACATACAGTTTTTGTTTTATTTTAGAAGACTTCCTTATGTCCTTATTTATCCACGGTGACTTTAAATTTTTATTAGATTTACATATTTCTTTTTTTGGAAAATTTGCGTCGTAGATATCAAAAAAGGATTTGTAGAATGTGTCATAGACTACGTTTGCGTCACTTTTAAAGTCGATATTTGTCCATCTAATTAAGGATAACTGTTCATTAAACGATTTCAAACTTGTTTCATTAAAAAAACGTTTAGTAAAAATTTGTTTGTGTTGTGCTAATAATTTAAGGACAATATTTATTGAGAAGAAAATCGGGAAATGGTCAGAAATGTCATTTTTTATAATACCAATTTTAAGAAGTTTATTGAAAATATCAGTAGTTATAATGTTATCAATTATAGAAGCTGACGTAGCTGTCACTCTTGTTGGTCTACTAATTAATGGAACCGCACCGTTTTGAAATAAATTATCATAAAATTTTTTTAAGTTGTTATTAGTGTGATATTCAAAACAGTTTAAATTTACGTCATCTATTAAATAGTGAAACTTTTTTTCCTTTAAACCTTTTTTTAAAATGCCGTTACACAAAAATGATGCGAAGCTTTCGGTTTTACCAGTATTTTCGGTTATACACATTATTATTATTATTATCATTATTATTATTATAGTAATATTCTACAATAGAAGTTTAACTTCTAAGAGCCAAGACTTAGCTCATTGAATACTACAATAGCCGGTTGTCGTTAGACACTTAGTGTCTAACGACAACCGTATAGTATAAGCTATAGTAGACCAACTCGGAAGAGAACGAGTCCATTTGTCATAACTGTTTTTAAACTCTTTGACCGAATTAGCGGCAACTATTGAAGCAGATAAAGCATTCCATGTTGGCACTACTCGATTTTTGAAGATATTGTGTCTTTGACTGTTTTGGTAACTTCTCGTTCAATTTTATGCTTTGCGCTACAAAAACTACCAGCTGGATCATCCAATGAACTTAAAAATTTGTTTGTGTGCTCTTTACGATAAATTGCAATAAAATTGAATAAGCTAGTTTTTATAATTAGAAATCTTTAACAATGTAAGTTAGAGTTTTACATCAATTAAATATTGTATAATTGATGTAAATGAAAACAACTGTAACCACTAAGCAGTCAAATTTTTTCACATGTGAAAAAAGTCGCTCGTCTATATTTTTAATGTCAGTTGACTTTGTTGAAGTTTTTATAAATTTTAAAAAATTGAATTAAATCACCTCTTAATCTACGTAGCTAATGAGCTGAGACCAAAGTTTGCCAGGCGTGATTTGTAGTTCTTGCTGCGCAATTGCGGAACAAGTTTAGAAGCCCTACTTTGAACTGTTTAATGTCCTTTTGTAATAAAGGGCTCCAAACTGGTGCACAGTACTCTAATATTGGCCGCACATACGCTGTATAAAGCTTGATACGCATACTTGGATTACACTTTTTTAAATTTTTTTCAGTATCCCAAGTACAGAGTTTGTTTTAAGAGTAGCCTTGACTAATCTGTTCTGACCATTTGAGTTTATTATCAACTAGAATACCCAATGTACTTTCGACAGATACATCTTCAAGAGGAATGCGACAACCATTTGCGTCTAACATTGTCTGGTAGATGTCAAATTCTGAGGAACCAACGTGAAGCTTTAGAACTTTGCATTTATTTATACTGAATTCCATGCGCCAAAGTCTTGAACAATCACCTAAAATATCAATGTCCTTCTGAATATACACCAAATCCATAACTGAATTTATTTTTGCAACCAATTGGCTATCATTGCCAAAAAGTTTGAAAGTATTTTTAATTAGTTCTGGCATATCATTTACGAATAGCAAAAATAGTAGAGGTCCTATGACCGATTCTTGAGGAACACCACTAAGGACATCCATCCATTCAGAGAAAAAGTTGCTAAAAACAACACATTGTTTTTAGCAATTTTTTTGAGCTAGAGATGATAAAAACGCTTTAAAAAATTGATAATTTAGACAGTCTACTATAGACTTTTTATCGAATAATTGTGTTCCGTTGTGGTTAAAGAGAGATTGAAAGTCACTTTTACATGACTTTTGGCTGTTTACATAAGAGTAGAACTTTTTCAGACAAGATTTGCAAGCAAAGATGATTTCACTCTCAAACTTTAACACCGTATCGGCCACAAGTTTTTTGACCAGACGATATGGTTTATTGTACAAGACTCGAAAACTGCATTTAAACTTACTAGAAGCATAACGTAACTTCATAAATAGTCTAGATTTTTCTTTTGTCGCAGCTTTAATAGAAGAATTAAACCATTTTGGATCACTCTTCTTCAAACTAAATGACACATTGAACTTAGGATTGTGCAGTTTGATCAAAAAAATGTATGTGTCTTTAAATAATTTGAAGCTTTTGTCAGCTGATTTATTCGAGAACAAGTTTGACCAGTCGATTGCCTTTAGGCCCTCATTGATTGCATTATAGTCACCTTTGTTATAGATATAGTTTATATCGTGTAGTCTGGGAGTTTTAGTCAATGATTTAAGTCTGTAATACCATAGGAGTGAATTGTGAAAATAATTTTTCTGAGTACATCCAAGTGGAGGACCGATTGTAGCATTATAAATACGATCAGAGTCATCTGATAGCATTAGGTCAAGCGTATTATTGATAAAAGTTGGTTTAGTGACAAACTGTGATAGGAAACAATCATTGATAGTATCTGAAAAAAGTTGACTAGACTGTCTTCCACTTTTACATTGGCCGCCCAAATCACTCCACCTGATATCACTATGATATCACCAACAATTAGAACACTTGTAAATTTCCCACCATCAATTAGAGCTTTAGCACATTTACTTGACTTATTAATTTGTAAATTAGACTCATTTCGAGTAAACGGGTGACGATAAATACATCCAATTAACAAAATATCATTTCCAATTGAAATTTGACACCATATTTGTTTATCACTGAGCTCGCATTAAAATGAAGATATTTCTTTTCTAACATATATTGCCACACCAACTCAACAAATTGTCTTATTTTGAAGGTACGCAGTGTAATTTTCTAGATTTGTTAAAAATGTAGAAGTGAACCACGTTTCTGTGATTGCAATGATGTGTGGGTAATCTAATGATGCAATTCTAGCTTGGAATTCATCCCACTTATTTTCTGAAGACGTTGGATTAAAATAAAGACATTTGAGTTCAGATAAAGAATAATAAAGGTAGGATAAAGATAAAGGTAAGATAAAGTATACGATTGAGTAAGAGGACTATAAGCATTTTTATTTGGTGTTTCATTCTTTTTGTTCAATCCATCGAACTGAGCCAGATCGTACAGAATAGAAACCTTTTTTTTTATCTCTAATGCCCCAATTAAGTTGCCTCGCTTGCAGACCTTCAAAAGAATTTGGAAGAGCATTATTTTTAATTTTACATCCAGCATAAAGTTTAAATTGATTTATCCTTTCGTTCTCGGTTTGGTTTGGTCAGACATAAACTTTTGTGAAACAAGAACTATTTTTTAACTCTCTTATCCTAATTTAAGCTAATTGACGTTTTCCATAATCCTTAAATTCAATTAACATCGACGGGGAACGCAAAGATACATCATTTAGTTGATTGGTAATCCCATTGGAAATAGAAGGAGTTGGAAGTGATGTATTTTTCTTTTTTAGCCTTTTTTTAACTTTTACATCATCACGAGACACTTTTGAGATGATCAGAACTTCATCAATCACTTTATTATCATCCTCCAAATTAAATAACTCAGCAAGACCATCTATGATTAAATTATTTAAAATTCTGTTCTTCTCGTTGTTTTCTTTTGCAATTTTAGCAAATAAAGCAGCATCATTCACTTTGATAGTAATGTCCTTCTCTTTGTAAACAAAACCTGCCCAAACATCAGCACTGCAAGTATTATTTTTATATATTTAAAAAATTATTAAAAAAATATATATACGTTCAATATATATATATATATATATATATATATATATATATATATATATATATATATATATATATATATATATATATATATATATATATATGTTTAATACAGTTATATACATTAAGTATATAGATGTATTTAATATACAGTTATACTTTATTCAAATCTATCGTAAATAAATTTATTTACAATAGATTTGAATAAAATATAACTGTATTTACTGTGTACAAACTGCGTTTGAATAAAATATAACTGATATTTAAATATCATTAGATAAATTCATATTCAAAAAATCAAGTTAAATTTCAACTATCTTTTACTATCCAATTAAATGAAATTTAAATAGTTAACAGAAATTAGGCCCTCATCAGAACTTTACCGTCGTAGTCGTCATCGCTTTCACTATCTTCTTCGCTTTTGCTAAGGATGATGTTGCAAGGTTTGGATGGCATTTCCGTTTGTAAACTGAATACCTCAGAACGAGGAGGGAACTTACAATGATTCTGAATTCTTCTGTGTAAATTAATACTGGAGTTGACTCTATGATAAATATCTTCTAGATTTTTTTCATTGCTGGTTTTGCACGCATGAAATTGTCCATCATTTTAATACATTTTATGTCTTGCTTCAGACCCTTCACTAAAATAACCAATTGGTAATACTGTGTTTTTTAGAATTTGTCTGCCATGTACTAAAACTTTGTGTACAGTTGCAGGCATCGGATACCAAGGATATTTATACACATGATGTTTTGCCGTCTCAAAACAATATTTTTCAAATTTATCTAAATTAATTTAATACTGGCAAGAGATGGATATAAGAATAATTTTAATCTTTTTAATCAAGTCTTCATCCACATTAGTTATTTCGGCAATATTTTCAACATTTTCAAATGCTCAGCGTGCAGTACTCTCGTCGTTAGTACTTCCAAAACCACCTACTTTTAGTTTATTCACGTGAAGGTGTAAGTTTTCAAGGAACCGTTGTTGTATTTCTTTTTTTTTACATAAAAAAATTTCCTTATTATTAGTACCACGAATTTGCCATTTACAAAAGTTATGTCTATATGATATGTGGACAATGCATTCAAATAATCGTATCCAAGCATGTAGTGGACTAATGCCATACTGTAAAGTATTACATTAAGGCTTCAATGATTCTGTGGTATTGAATTCTCGCAGTTTAACAAAATCATTGGGAGTAGCTCCACATATCGGACAAGCTTGGTATGAATTCGTTCCAGTTAACATATTTAAAATATTGCCATCAACTTACGTCATAAATAAAGTAAAAGCTGATTTAAATTTTTTTTTTATTAGACAACTATATTGTAGGCAATAAGGGTAAAAATAGTTCACATGGTGATACCAGCATGAAACTCGGCGAAATTGCTCTCAACAACTATACAAATTGATAGAGAAAAGGACCCCATTCATAAATGTCTTTGGTTTTGAGTTACAAAGTCTTTAACTTTTAAACAAATGGACTCAAAGGACTTCATTTTACAGTGTAAATCAGCTTTAAATAAAAGCGTAAAAGATGCACGTAGTCGTACTGTTAACGTTTTATAAAAAAACATTTGTAAAAAATTTTTTTAGGTAAGTGCAAACAGTGTGTGTAAACAATAAAACGACGATTTGCTAATAAGTTAGTAAATGTATCTTTCATGAAAAGTAACTTTCATGAATGTATAAAAAACGTGTTATTTTTTTAGGTTTTCCTAATTTACCAATTAGTTTCCTTTTTATATATATTTTGTTTTGTTAATTTTTAAATATTTCCAAGCTTTTACTAACATTATAAACTCTATAAAGTTGGTAAAAGCTTGAAAAAAAGAATTGAAAATAGCTTTAAAATATAACTAGTTATTTTAAGCTAATAATAAATTGTAATGTCTCAGCAGAGTTTCAAACTTGTAAATGCTGCAACAGGTTATGAGTTACCAAGAACTACAAATAATGCGAGCGTGATAAATGTTTCTTATGTCAAGAGCAATCAATAATTAATAGCGATATTATTAATTCTTCTAAATCAAAAGAACAGAAAGAGACAACCCTGGATATATATTTAGTAACTTAGAAAAGTTCAAAGAAATAGGTTTGACTATATAACAATATATTTGTTTTTAATACAACTTTTTTGTGATTTTTTTTGTCAGAAGATTAAAGTTTTAAAAAACAATTCGAATTGGGAAGGCACAACGCAAATATCTTGAGCCGCAAATATCATTCAAAGACAATCATAGATAAACAGAAAACAAAAAATACTTCTGTTTTGTTGCCAATCATTAATGAATTGATAAACTCAACATCTATGGTAAGACAGACTTTAATATAACTAAAAAAGTTTTGCAAAAATTAACCCAAATGTCCCTATAATAACTGCTAAACAACCAGAGACGTATTTATGGGGAGCCGGGGGTTTTTGGCCCCGGGCGTCAAGTTTTGATTGGGCGCCAGCCGTCAAAATGGCAGAATCATATAAAATCATAAAATAGTTATTTCATATCATTATCGGAAAATTTTAATATTATTATCATGTCATTATCATAGACTTACTATACATAGGTTTTCTGCGGCAAAATTTTAATTTGCTTTTCTGCCTAAAAGCGAGCATATTTTTTTTAAAAACAAGAATATTACCATTGGAAATTCATCTTTATAAAATTTATTAATCTGTATGGTTGGCAGAAGAAATCAAAAGCATTTGATACGGTTGACCATAATAATTTAATAATTTTAATACAAAAAATGAAACATTACGGTTTAAAAAATAATGCTTTTGCGCAGTTTAAAAGCTATTTAACAAATTGTAAGCAAGTAGTGTATAGTAATAATGGCGTTCAAAGTGGATCCTTAAATATAACCTGTGACGTTCCACAAGGTTCTATTCTTGAACCAATGCTTTTTCTAATCTATGTCAACGATCTGAATAAAACCTCTAGCCTGATGAGTATTATGCAGATGACACCAACCTATTCCAATCCCACACTGATGTTTACAGACTTTTTTCAACAACTAATAATGAACTTATAAACATTTCTAAATGGTTCAAATGCAATAAATTAACGTAACAAGACTAAATGGATACTCTTTCATTCCCGCTCAAAAAAACGTTCTTTACCAGATATTATGCCTCAAATTTATATTGATGAAACTATAATGAAAAGAGATTCTGTTATAAGATTCCTTGGTGTTTATCATGATGAGAATATTACTTGGAAAAACCATATTAATCATATAAGTACCAAAGTATCTAAAAATATTGACATTTTGTATAAAGCCCAATCTTACTTAAACAAAAAAGCATTACACAGCTCTATTACTCATTTATACACAGCTATATAAATTACGTAAATATTGCATGGGGTAGTACCGAAAAAAGTAAACTACAACGTCTATATCGCCGACAGAAACATACAATTCGCGTAATTAATTATGTGGATCGCTCTTTACATTTAAAACCTTTCTTTGATGAATTGAAAATACTTAATGTCTACAAACTTAACGTCTCTAATGTTTTATGTTTTACTTATATGAGGAAAAACAATTTATCCCTACTTATTTTCAACGACCTTTTACATTAAAACTTACTAATAAGTACTCACTAAGAAACAAAGATTTGCTAAATGAACCATTTTGACGAACAAATTTTAATAAGTTTTGTATTAATTATCGAGTACCTCACCTTTGGAATAAAATAGTTCT
Source organism: Hydra vulgaris (assembly GCF_038396675.1). Lineage (NCBI taxonomy): Eukaryota > Metazoa > Cnidaria > Hydrozoa > Anthoathecata > Hydridae > Hydra > Hydra vulgaris. The sequence continues at coordinate 44,352,302 of NC_088931.1, forward strand.
GCCTAATTTTGATCCGTTTTTCTGTTTTTAAAAATGAATTAAAAATTTTTATTCTTCTATCTATGGATGACATTTAAAGTTACTATTAATTTGAAATATAAACTTGATTTATGAAATTTATAGTAATATTTATATTAATAGATTGATTTTCTTTAATTTACAACAGATCTATAGAATTTATTATTATGGATTTTTATAACAGGTTTGTGAGAATTATTATTACAAATACGTGATTATTATTATGAATTTATGATTATAGATTTATTTTATGGCCGTTTATTGGATTTATATTTTTAGTTTTTATAGTATGATTTATTGTACTATTTTGTTTTTAAAATTGTAAAGGTTCTGATGATAAGATCATTTGATCTTCTTTCAGAAGCCTTGTTTGTTTATTCCTTTAAAATATAATATTTATTTTACGGCAAATGTAAACAGAAAAGAAAAAAAGAAAAAAAAGAAAAAAGAAAAAGAAAGTATCATTCAAAAGGCGATCAAAGTCCATTTGCAAATTATACATAAATCATACATAAATTATACATTTCCCAAAAAAGAGAAAAATAAATAATGATAATGTAAAAGAAATTGAATAATAAAAACAATTAAAAATAAAAACAAGAAAAAGAGAGGTAAAGAAAAATAAGGACACGAAAAAAACTAAAAATGGAAAAAAAAACTTCAAGTTGAATAAAAAAAAAAAAATAATAATAAAAGTATGTAAATAAAAGATGAAATAAAAAAAACTTTTTAAAAACGACAAATTTGAAACACTCTGTTTCAAATTTGTAGTTTTTAAAATTTGGTTAAATAAATGAATGAAATAATTATGCGCGAATTATTCTTGCGAAACCGTTGATTTGGGTAAAATAAAAGTCACGTTGCTCATTTTGATCCTTTTTTTTAGAGGATCCTATTTTTTGTAAGAGAATCTTTTAATATATATGAGCACTTCATAGGTATAATGGCAGATTTTATTAAACAAATGGTGAAAGAAATGACGAAGGGGGCCATACATAAATGATATTACGCCACATAATTTTTGGCATTTTTGAACTCCAATCGCCCTCGTAACGATTCGTTACATTTTATTGACCCACTCCCACCTCCAATATTACGCAACAATTTTGTTAGCGTGACCAAGTGGATTCCGCTTCAGGCTAGTAAATTAATGGATCCAGGTTTGTCTTTCGGCGTCGAAATTTGGTTTTTTGTTGCTGCACACTTTTGTGCACAAACTAAATAAAGTTTTGCAATTGGACCATATAAAGTCAAAGCGCAGAACATGCACTGTAAATAAACAACGTCTTGTGCCAACAGCTGCAACAGCAGTTGAGCAGTTGATTTTACAATAAAAAAAGGTAAAACATCAACTGAGGGTCGAGGTTTAGTCAGATAGTCTTTTAATTAAAAGAAAGTCTTCTTTAGATTTGAAATTAAAAAAACACAAAATCACCTACCCCTCCCACCCCTAAAACGTGACGTAATTTATGGACGACCCAAAGCTAAATATTTTTCGATCAGTATTGATTTTACTGCTGATATTAGCCATGTAGATTAACTGTATTCATTTTTCGGTATGTTCAAAAGAATGGCTTTCCGGTAGAAAAATTTTTAGGGTTTTTACTCTGGTCATAAATCTGAAGAATTAGCACAGGCTATATTTTTGATTTTAGAATTGCATGGGTTAAATATAAACAATTGTCGTAGTCAGAGTTACAACAATGCGTCTAACATGTCCAGTAGGTATACAGGACTTCAAGCTTGCACTAAAGAAGCTAATTCTCTATCTACATTTATAACAGGCTTAGCACACTCTTTAAATCTTGTTGGTGAATGCTCTGTAGACTGTTGTAGAAATACTTCTGAATTTTTTATTTTGCTTCAAAATATCTATAAATATTTTGTGCTTCTTGATATAGATGGGAAATACTTCATAACAATTTAGTTAAAACACTATCAGAAACCAGGTGGTCAGCAAAATGTGAAAACAAAATTTACTGCAGATAAAAAAAGAGAAGGAGAAATAATTTTGACGTTCACGACTTTTTAAGGATTTACACATTTTATGCTATTATTGATAAACTACATTCGGAACTAGAAAAAAAAAATTGAGCTATGATGAACCTAATAAAAACTTTTTGTTTTAAATAATAAAACTAATAAATCACCATCAGAAGTTTACACAAAAAGCAGAAGTACTTTAAAATACATGTAAAAACGATTTTTTGACTTCATCTTCTAACGAGGTTATACAATTTAGAAGTTATTTAATGAGTTTAACTAAAAACATAAGACCTAAAACTATAATAGATATTTGTAAAATGATCAGAACTGATAAACTTCAAGAACTATATAACTATCCTTAATGCTATATCTACTATAAGTAGATATAGCATTAAGGATAAATCTTTGCTGCCCAACGTCCAATTGTTCAGCTGAGAGATCATTTTAGTGCTCCAGGGCAACAAAAATATAAATCGTCTCTGTGTAAAAATAAATACAACTAGTGTATGTTATAGGTAAACAAGTTCAGTGGTACTACCCGGAACTATATAGCTAAGGTAAAATTTTAACGATGATGGGTGGGTTACATAGAAATGACCTCTTTATCTTTGATTGGAGATTGGTTAGAAGGCAGTGGTTACTGTGATGCCATAACTAAAGCTGGTATAACAAAATCTGGATAAGCTGAATCTATGCTGACTGGTCAAAAAGTAAAATGTTCAAGGTATGCAACACATGTTTCATAAGCTGGTTTATACTCACTATTGGCTAAAGCATTCTAAAAATTACTTATGACTCCCTTTGACTTGTGGGTTCATCAACAAAAAGTACACGCCTAATTTAGTTATTGGTTTACTGCTATGAAGTTACAAGCAATAGTCCTGTTTCTTGTTAAAGTTTCGGAATGGGAAATTTTAATACGTTTGTCAGTGCCTAGGGAAATATTGTTCCTTGAATGTTTGCTTTAATTCACATACACTATTCTAAATGACTTCCAATTTTTATAGTTGACATGAATATGTTTCCTCATAAAAACCATAAGGTTTAAACCAAGTTCTGCAAAGGTTTTTTCACATAACAAATAACAAGACGCCCTTTTTCATTTATGGCTGTAGATCAGGCCCATGAATAAAACATCAAAATCATAAAAAAAGATGGTGGCTCACGTTTTAGATAACCAAAGTGCATTGATAAAGTCTGTGGTGTGTGAGCCACTACTTGCTGAGCTTCTAAAGGGATTTGGAGAAGAAGAAAAAGATAATGAAAAGAATCATTACGAAGATACACCTGTCTTTGAAAAGAATTCTAATGATTTATATCAGATTTTATCGAAGTTATAAAAGGTTTTGGAAATCCATTTTTAGTAGAAGATATTCTCATACATTTATCAACAAAGGCATTACTTGACGCAAAAGGTAGAACATCCGTCAAAAAAGTTATGCAAACGGGTGTTAAGTCATCCAGATGGTATACTCAGAGTAGTTTAACAACTGGAAGGAATTCAGTTTATAAAAAAATTCCCAAGATTTAGATGATTATTTCGACATAAAAATCATGCTTATCCACCAGCAATATCTGAATTCGGTAAATTCCGAAAAACTGATATATCGGAGTACCTTAAATGCTTTGAAAAGTATTCGGCACCTACTTTGATTTCTCCTGAAGATATTTTTACAGAGGTGTTAGATCGAATGGTGTAAGAGTATGTGTTTCTGATTGAACTCGCATTTAGAAAAACTGGTCACGGTTCTTTCTATTGGATGTAAACAAAATGAGTTGTCTAAAATGCTTGCAATAAACTTTGTACAAGTACCGACATTTGAACTTAATGTTAGTAACAACGTTAGATGTTTTGTCCAATTTCTCACCTTGTAACCATGAGGAAGCTGAAACTAGAATTTTGCAACATATTAATAACGTAGTTGACAGTGGGCACAAAGTTGTCTGTATTTAAACAGTTAACACAGATGTTTATGCGATCTCAATTTGCTTTTTTTAAACAATTAACTGGATAGAACTTGGAGTTTTGGCTTCCAATTCACTATTACGCACAAAAGATATGTGAAAAAGCAGAGGCTGTTTTATTATGCTTTGCATTCACTGGCTGTGATACCACATCCTCATTTGCAGAATGAGGGAAAAAACTCGCAAGGAGTCTCTGGAGCAATAGAGATGAAGAAATAATTAGAGAAGATTATATAGTTTAGGTCGCCCAACAACCTAAAAAATATTTTTAAAATAGGGCCTTTTTTTTTAAATACTTTTACTTCATAGACAACTTTTTGAAAGCTGGTATCACGATTTGAACTATTTTACTAAATTTTACTCTTATTCCTCCCACTACTACTGTTATATCATTTCCAACTGTTTGAATGACGTATTCAAAAACTTATGAGTTTTTTTCTCATTTTTATCTTTCTATTCCTGCCGTATATTAAATAAATACTCGTATTTGAAATGGTACATCACTGCAAACAAACATATATATTTTTAATCGGGGCAAGTTTTGAAAATAGGAATACATTTCCGAACATTAACAAAATTAAATCGTGTAAAAATATTTTTGGAGAAATACGGAGATTTTACAATTACATATTGCAAACAAAGCTCTTAAGTTAAAAATAGACCACGTTTATTATAACTTTGAAGGGTTTACTTTAAGGTACTACTTAAAAAAAATATTTTTTAATACTTAAAAAAATGAGTTTTTACCAAAAAATCGGGTATCAAAAACCATAGTGGAGTGTAGAGAATTACAGATATTCATATTTATTTTATATTCCCAAATGTTTCAATTGTATTGCGAACGTATCTTTGTTTAATGGTAAGCAATGTAGCGGAGAACGTTTATTCTCTTAACTTGACCTCATTGAAAAATGATATTAGATTAACCATAATCAATTACTCGTATCACAAGTAATTGATTCTCAATGCAAGTAGATAATTATGTGCTGTATTGCTAAATATCTGGATTTTCAACAATTTTATCTGGACATTCAACAAGAGTTAAGTAGATATATAGAACTGATGAACTTTTTAAAAAGTTGAAAAACATGTAAAACTTGAGCATTTTACTTTACTTTTACAGTATAGCGAATGGCTTTATGAGGGAGAAATTGATTTTGGAAGAGTGACCTGAAGGTATTCTTCTATTTCAAAAATTATTGTTTCATTATTAAGCAATTCTACTGGTAGACCAATTTTAAACTATATTATTTGTTAGTGATTATTTAGCTTTACAAGATCTTGTTAACCACATCTGAAAAAATTAGCGAAACTACAGGGTTTTTTTCTCTTTTTTTTGTATGGAATTACACGGTGTCCCGTGTAATTCCATACAAAAATAAAAAATAACCGAACTTTTTGGATATAAAATAAAACACACATTATATCATCATTGAAAGTTATTATTTATTTAAATTAGGTTCCATCAGACTCAATACAACGTTTGGCACGATCAACGAGCCCATGCATAGATTTTTTTATGTCATTTATAGGAATGTTCTTCAGCATCTCAGTTACAGCTGCTTGAATGGCTGGGATATCATCATAAAATGCTTCTTTCATCTTGGTTTCCAGTTTTGGAAATAGAAAATAGTCACATGGTGATAGATCAGGCGAATGTGGAGGGTGGTTGATGAGAGAAATCCGTTTTTTCATCAAAAATTCGTTCACTTTTTTGGTCTTGTGAGGCGGTGCATTGTCGTGCAATAAAAACAGTTGTTTTCCTGCTGTATATTCAGGTCAAACACGATTCTTTTCCACAAACGATTTAAAACGCCTTAATAATATTCTCCATTAACAGTTCGACCTTATGGAAAAAATTCTTTGTAGACAATACCCTTCGAATCATAAAAAGTAATCAACATCGTCTTGATTCGAGACTTCTGGAAACGCAATTTTTTTGGTTTTGGCTCGCCTTTGGACTTCCATTCAGCAGATTGACGCTTAGTTTCAGGGTCATATTTAAAGCACCATGACTTATCACCAGTTATGATCGAATCAAGAAAGTCAGGATCATTTTCAACAGTTTTAACAATGTCTTTGCAATGCTCCGCACGAGCGATTTTTTGGTCTTCATTTAATTCATGTGGAACAAAACGCGCACATTTTGACCCAAATCTTGAGTTAAAATTCTCCAAATAGTGTTTTTACTTGTATTTAATTCCTCAGCCAACATTCTCTTAGGAAAATTTGCATCGGTACCAATGATTTCACGGACTTTTTCAACCAATTCAGCACGATTAATAGCTTCTGGACGACCTGCCCTCAGATCGTCATTTAAATCCTCACGACTATTTTTAAATCGTGTAAACCACGTATAAGCTTGAGTACGACTCATACAATCATCATCATAAACTTTTTTCATCAATTCGTATGTCTCAGCGAATTTTTTTTCAAGTTTAACACAAAATTTTATATTCGCTCTTTGTTCCATTTTCGTTTTGTAACATTAGGACGTTTTTTTCTTTTATTGAAATGACTGTAACTTTCACATCTGTCATCCGATTTACATAAATGTTGGTGCGTTTGAAAGAGGATGAATGTATCTTTTTCATGCTGCAAATTATCAATGGATGGCGCTGCATGTTATACGATTTAAATATGAAGTTCGGTTATTTTTGGGACACACCGTGTATAACAAAGCTATGCAGTATTTGATAGCTTATTGGTAAAAGCATTTATAAAAAAAAATTATCAGATTTATGAAAAAACTTCAAAACATCGTCAACTATATATGATTATGGCATATATGACATATGGGCATCCATTTCATATCGTTACGATCATTTCACAACCGCATAAGTCATTTCTTCATGTTATGAGAAATAAATAAGCTTTAAAAAAAATTGCTATTTTTTCTCTTACATCACAATAAAACATACAAAAATAAGTTGGTATAAGATAAAATCTTAAACCAATTAGAAAATAGTTTTTTATATTGTTTTATTGTGATGTCAGAAAAAAAAATAGCAACTTTTAAAAGTTTTTTATTCTCATACCATGAAAAAATGACTTAGGCAATTGTGAAATGATCGTGACAGTATATTCTATACAAAATATATTATATATTTTTTTGATGACATTAATACATATGCCTAATATAGATAACTCAGCACACATAAGAAATCTGCAACAAACATCAAAACTAGGTAGTTGCTATGTAAAATTAGGCATCCATGGTAACCAAATAAAAAACCGTCTTCATAAGTGCAGACGTTATATTTGTAAACATCCAAAATTAAATAAAATTTAGTGAAAGATTGGAATTAAAATTTTTTTAAGGTAACCCTTTTAACATAAAAAATATCATTTTTATTATTTAAAAACAAAAATTTGTTATGTACTTATTCGTGGTACATTTGTACCATTTGTAAGTAATTTGAAAAATCCTAAACCTTAATTTGCTTTTATTTCAATGTTTTGAAGAATAAAATGAATACTATAAATGTATATTTATAAAAATCTTTATAAAATAATTGTTTAAAAATTTATAAAAAAAACTAATGCGGTAACCGTCACAGCTATATAGGCTCAGGTACTACGGGTGGACTCTTAAGAGAAACGCCTGACTGTTGAATGATATAATTTGCGGCGTAATGACCAACTTGCACGCATCGAGATATGCACTTTCTCTGAATGAATTGGCTAAGAAAACCTGGAAAAAAAAGAAGATAATTATAAAATGTAAATTAAATTTAGTTTTAGTTGTAATTTAAGTTCTATTTATGTTTGCGTTAAATTTATAAGAGTAGGGAGAAATGAACAGGTGGGAGTAATAAAGTCTAAAGCCTAAACCAAACCGTAGAATCAAAAAATGTTTCATAACTTATAAAATAAATCACTTTATTTAAATTAAAACAAAAACAAAAAACGAAAGTATATACAGAAACTATTTTTAACTATAAATATATTGTATGCTATTGTACCTGTATGCTACAATATAATGTAAAGCCTAAAGATGGTGTCTCAATAAAAATACTATTTTGGGGCAGATGTTAACCAGCTACTGTCATATAGAAAGCCTCTTAGGCAAAGACTTTAGGGGTAAGCAGAATAATTCTGCTGACCAGTCTCGCACCCCTTCTTCATCAATTAGGCAGACGTAGATGACAAACCTGTGTCATCTTTGGCAGTTTCCTGCCAAGGATGACGAATGCTGGATCCTTTAGATTCTACTCATAGATTTTTGGTTGTGCCTCTTTGACAGTGGCTATGCAACTCTTCCTGTTATCTCCTAATGAGAGTGCAACACTAAAACAGTTTAATGGTTCTTAGGCCCGCTGAAAGTAAGGTTTTCCGAACTGTGGTAGTTCTCAGAGACGCTGATTCCATCAACTGCTGCAAAATATCAGAATATTAACATGTCTGGTTGCGCATGGAGAGTCTCTATTAGTGCTTTCGATGTGCATTGTAGAGGTCACATAAGGAGTCCTAAGACAACTGCATAGCTCATTGCTTGGAATGGCATGCATATGAATGAGTCAAGTTCTCTTTAAACTTAAATCATGCCTAAAGTAAACCAAAATATTAAACATAAAAACGATCCCCAAAAACCAACTGTTTTAATATATCTTTCACAGATATTTGTGGTCTTCGAAATAACCTACAATCAGTTGAACCTTACCACTTGCAAAATATACCAGACTTGCTTGCTCTTAGTGAGATCAATTTAAATTCTACTATTCCTTTATCCAATCTAAGTGTTGATGGGTTCTATCCTTTGATTCTTAAAGACTCCAATAGTCACATGCTTGGCTTGGGGGTATATATACGCATCAATTCACCTTTTGGTCATGAAATCGGGTTCGAGTCCTTTGACCATTCTTTAATGTGCTTACGCTTAGCACCTCCTCACTATATCACCATTCTTTTTATTCTTTATCGTTCTCCTTCTTCTCAAGACTGCACTCTTTTAGATGTAATTTCTGATCAAATTGACAATGCCCTTTCTCATTAAGCCTCTACAAATATTGTTGTTATTGATGACTTTAATACTCGTTACACTGAATGGCTAGGCTCTAACACTGACCCTGCAGGCACTTAAGCCTATAACTTCTACATTTCTTAATCTCTTACTCAGATAGTTAACTTTGTGACTCATTTTCCAGACAACCCTAATCACTTACTTTCACTCCTTGATTTGTGTCTTGTCTTTTAAACTAGCTTGTGTTCAGTTTCTCTTTTATCTTCTTTAGATGGTTCTGATCATGCAATGATCTCTATAAACCTTTTATCTCATACATCTTCTTTAGACTCACTCTATGATCGCATTACTTCCTACTACCCTAAAGCTGACAGAGATTCTTTTTATAATTTTCTTCGTGACGGCCCTTGGGGTGATGTATTTTCTCTCTGCTGATAAATGCGCCTCCTACATAACCTCCTAGATCCAGATAGGAATAGAAGCTTTTACTCCTTGTTGTCAGTTCCAAGTCATGCCTCATTAGACTCTTTGGTTTTCACCTTCTTGTGCAGTGCTACATCTAATTGTATTTTTTTTTTCTTCATCTTTTTCAAAAGAACAATTATCTTATAATTATTCTTTTGAAAAATTATAAGAACAAACGGCTATTTATTATTGCAAGAAATCAATGTAAAAAGGTGCTGTGACACTAAGCTCTATTATTCGCAGCTCACTAATTCTTATCTCAGAAGTTAGGCTCTAGAGACTATTGGAAAATCTTCAACAGCATCATTAACGAAGGTAGGTCTAACATTTCATCTCTCATTCATGGGACTGATATTATTACCACTCCCAAGGATAAAGCAAAACTATTTGCAAAGAATTTTTCTTCTAATTCGAATCTTGAATCAATATATACTCTTCTTTCCATTCCATTTAAACAGATTTGTTAGACATTCAGAAGCTTCTACTGCTTGTGGTCCAAATAACATTCCTGCCATAGGCTTACAAAAGTGTTTCCAGATCTTCAATTCTCTTTACACTATTTAATAAGTGCTTGACTGTTTTCCTGCCTGCAGGAAAATGGCATCTGTGGTTCCAATCTTTAAAAATTCGGTAGAACATTCTGAACTCTCTAACTATTGCCCGATCAGTCTTCTATCTGTTATTAAAAAGGTCTTCGAGTCTTTGATCAACAAATTTCTAACATCCCACCTTGAGCCAAATAACTTACTATAAGACAATCAATATGGTTTTTGATCGTTTTGCTCTATGCCTGACTTGCTAACTGCCGCAACTGAAAGATTATACCATGCAATGGATGGAGGCAGTAAGGCTAGAGCTATTGTTCTTGACATATCTAAAGCTTTCGACAAAATTTGGCATGCTTGTCTTCTCCATAAGTTTGCTTCTTATGGTGTATCTGGAAAAGTTTTTGAGATTATCAAACCATTTCTTTCTGAACCCGCTTTAATAAAGTCATCCTCAAAGGCCAACACTCTTCTTCATTTCCAGTAACTTTTAGAGTACCTCAAGGTTCTATTTTTGGTCCTGTTTTGTTTCTTATCTACATTAATGATCTACTTGACAACATTACATCCAATGTTCCTATATTGATGAATGACAACCCTCTTACTAAGTCTTTTCTTTGCGTCTTCTTGGATTATTGTTCACTACTGACCTCTCATGGAAACCATGTATCGATTGCTAAATTAGCATCTGCTAAGGCTGCTTTTCTTCATCATGCTCGCCATTTTCTTAGTACTGATTCCATTCTCTACTTCTACAAATCTCTTATTCACCCCTGTATGGAATACTGTTGTCATATTAAGGCTGACTTTTCTAATGATGCTGTTTCTCTTCTATTCAACATTCAAAAACGCATCGTAAACATGTTGGAGCGTTGAATGGGCTTTATCCGCCAAACTTGAGCCTCTCATATATTTTTGTAAAGTTACATCTCTTTCTCTTTTCTACAAATACTATTATGTTTGCTGGTCAAAGTAGCTATCTTCTCAAATTTCATCAAACAAAACTCAGTCTTACTTGACTCATTATTCAGCAAAGTTTCTTCTTTTATTGTATCTGTCCTTGCATGCTTTAAAAACTTTTATTCACTTAGTTTTTCCCCCGCACTTTAACCCTTAAGAACTTTCTCCCATCTTTATGTTTTCTTGACTAATACTGCTTATAACAGTTCAAGTCTTTTGTCAACCATTTCCTTGCACCTTAACTATATTCTTTGTTTTCTAGTAATTCCCAACTTAATAGTGGTTGCTTGCAGCCTTGTTGGAAGTGAATCATAATAATAATAATAGTAAAAACATATATATATGTATATATATGTATGTATATATATATATATATATATATATATATATATATATATATATATATATATATATATATATATATATATATATATATATATATATATATATATATATACAGTATCGGACAAAACGAGTGCAACCAGATAATGCTAATTTAGTTTCTTTATATAGAAGTGCTGCATTTTTTCAATTTAGAGAAATAACTATGTAACTGTTTAGAGACAAAGTTCTTCAAGTTTTGATCATCACAAAGTTCATTATTTGTACACGAAAATTAATAAATTAATCAAAAGTATTAAAAAAAGTTGATTTCCTTCTGGACAAAACAAGTGCAACTCAACAAAATGTTGACCAAGCTGTATTTCCCTATCAATATTTCGTGGCGAATCCTTTGTTGTCGATCACAGCCTTGCATCTTTGAGGCATAGATTCGATCAGGTGATCAATGAAACTTTGTGGAATCGCTGCCCAGGCCTTTTGGATTTGTTCAAACAGTTGATCCTTATTACGAACACCTTCACGATTAATTCTGAACAGGACAGTTCGCCATTTCTGCACATTCCAGTCAATATGAGATGTAGCAAACAAGTCTTTTCTTGTGGTTTTTAGTGAAATCAGCAAGTTCTTTGCAGGGCGTCGAGAAAACAATCTGACTTCAACAGCATGTCGCCTGATTGTTCGGTCCGATACAGGCAGCTGTAATTGCTTTTGTATCTCAACTGATGATATCCAGGGATCCTTCTTGACGGATCTGACGATTATTGAATCCTCTCTAGAAGTGGTGGAACGCGGTCTTCCACCTTTGTTATCTGCTGCCAACTTCCCCGTAGAACGATATTTGGAACATAGTCTTGATAAGGTCCATTTTTTCACGCGATATTTATCACAAATACTTTTTTGTGCCATTCCACTTACGTAATCGCCAATAATTTTCTTTCTTAGTTCCAATCCAAGACTGTCGGGAGCCATTTCTGCACTTGAAGTCATAAAAATAATAAAAATAAATAATCACACTTCTCAAGGCTTACCGTGTTACATTTACCTTGTGATGATACAATAATGCTCTGCGGAACACAACATCTTGGTTGGATGTGGACTGTATTGATGTAATGAAACACTTGTTGTATTTCACTTCTTGTATTGATGTTGTTCGATAAAAAACTTTGATAAAACTCACTTCAATAAACTGTCTTGATAATACTGACTGATTGACTTCCATATACTGACTGAATTACATGTCGATTTACATGTCTCTTATATAGTAAAAAGAACCTGTGTGAACCTGTTCTGGAAGATTCTAGATGCTTCTTTTTAATGCTTCTGGAAGCTTCTGAATGTTTTTGGATATTTCTGGATGCTTCCAGAAACTTCTGGATACTTCATTTAATTATTAAAAAACTTCCGTGACGTTGACACGGACCAGACTTAAGAAAATGAAACAAACCAAAAAAGTTGCACTTGTTTTTTTCGCTGTAAAATGGCACTTGTCAACGAAATTCTGCCTGTGTACTGTCACCTGTCAGTTGATTGCTCATATCATGGCATGCTATGACTTTAGACTCCTGAACTGTTTGCTGTGGTAGTATAGTTCGTTTCGTTTTAAGACATGTAAAATTAGGAACACTTTTTAGCATTGTTCGATGTTAGTTGCAAATGTTTTGTCCAATACTGTGTGTGTGTGTGTATATATATATATATATATATATATATATATATATATATATATATATTTCTACAAGATTTTTTGGGCAAAACTCAAGTCTCATAGCATTGGTAGAGGGTGGTTAAAAACAAAAAAAAAAGAAACATTCAAAAATCTTAGAAGTAAATTACAGTGATTACTCAGCCTTGAGAAGATTGATATATTATAATAGGAAAATTATAATTAGAAATTGCAAAATTATCGAATTTTTTGATTAGCGGTAATTAAGTAAAAAAAATTCTTTACTGGGTTACAGGTAATGGGGTAAAAATCCTGCACATTTAAAAAAATTATTTTGCAAGACAATATAAATAAAAAACTATTTTTTGAACTCTTTTTATCAGCACTAACAAAGTGCTGTAACAAAGTAATGAAGAAAGTGGGAAAGTTAGTGCAAATCAATTGTATTTAGTGCACAGTATTTAAAAATTATCACTGTTCTTTATGATAAAAATAATGAGGAAGATTCGGTAGTTATAAATAAACGTTAATTTGATTATTAGACTGATGTCTTTATGATATTCTTTATGATAAAAATAATGAGGAAGATTCGGTAGTTATAAATAAACGTTAATTTGATTATTAGACTGTTGTCTAATAATCAAATTAACGTTTATTTATAACTACCGAATCTTCCTCATTATTTTTATCATAAAGAACAGTGATAATTTTTAAATACTGTGCACTAAATACAATTGATTTGCACTAAATACAATTGATTTGCACTAACTTTCTCACTTTCTTCATTACCAATACTCCATCTGATATACTTGAAACAATATTGTCCAACAAAATACAAAATGTTTTAATTTTTTTCTTCAAAAGGCCTATACATAATTAGATAGCATTTATTAGTGAACTCTAGCAAGACCAAAGATTTCAAACACTGTCAACTTACATTCTTATAATGAAATTTTTTTTCAGATGTTTACTCATCTAATGTGATGCAAACCTTGATTAGTTTGCGTTATTAGTTTAGCCATTCAGTTCATTTACAATATTAATATTGTATCAGAAAAGTTTGGAATTTTAGTATAAACCTTTGCACTTAACAGTATTCTAAAATCATAAGATGTACAATGCTTAACAAACAGTAAAAGCATCATTGGCAGTTAATACCGCAACAACTGCACCAAACAAATTATCAACTGATTTTGTGAAATATTTTAAAATTATTTAGAGATGTGCTTATTGTTCTAGTTTTATTAAGATCATTTCTATTTAAAAGGTTTTAAAAGGTTTTAAAAGGTTTTAAAAAATTTAAGTCGTTTAAAGAGAAATTAAAGTACCTTTGAAAACCTTGGTTACATTACAAAGATAAAAAATCTACATTCCAATTAGTTTAAAAAAATTGTGCTTGAAGGTGTGCATGCATACTATATATACTGTTGCCAGAACTTTTTGAATACTTCTTGCAATTACCCGCCCTTCCATTTTCTACACTTAAAAATTAAGTCTGTGGTGAACTTTATCTATAAATGTAGTTTTTTATTTGGTGGATAATTGGAGTTTCTAGGGTTTTTATAGTAATTTTTCATTTTACTGTTAATTACCAACTTAATTACCAGTAATAAAACTACATATTTCAATTTGATTACCAGTAAACCAGTATTACAATCCCTAATTATAATACAACCTATTGTTTAAAAAACCAACTGCTCATAAAACTTATAGTTTTTAAAACCTTAGAAAGGTTACATTACAAAAATTAAAAAAAAAACAATTTACCTCCAACAAATGAGTCCCCAGCACCATTTGTATCAACAATGTCCTCTTGCTTTATCTCAGTAACATGATACTCTGATACTTTTCCATCTATTTACAAATTTAATATTTATTATTCACAAATTTTATTTATTAAATTCACATCCCCATGGTTCCTTATAAGGTTCCATATAAAATCACTACAGCCAAGAAGGCTACTCATTTTTTTTTTTGTAACTTAAATTATAACTCTCTCACTTAACTCAAAAAATGAACCTTGTTAAACTTAAGTCAAAATTAAGAAAAAAATAACAATTAATATATTCTTAAAGAGTTCAGGGAGCCCTTATTTGAAGATGTCTACATAGACCCGCATTACCCAACTTACTGGGAAATATGGGTCAATGTAAAAGTGTAGGTACTTCTGCTTTACTGCTGTTTATGATAAATTTGACATATATATATATATATATATATATATATATATATATATATATATATATATATATATATATATATATATATATATATATATATATATATATATAAACACATAAAAATTAAATATCTAGTTGCATATCCTTTTGAGTCTATTACCATGGAACATTTTTGTGGCATAGATTTCACCAGGTTAACACAAGTGTCAGTAGGTATTTTTTCCCATTCTGCTTGAAAAATTTCAAAAAGTTTATCGTGATTTGAAATATTATGCTTCTGAATTCGGCGGTCTAACACATCCCAAAGATGTTCTATAGGGTTTAAGTCGGGACTTTGAGATGGCCATTCCATACAAGGTACCCTGTGAGTATTTAACCACTCTTTAATTAATTTTGACGATGGCTTCGGGTCGTTATCTTGTTGGAATAACGACCCCCGAGCCATTTTTTCTGAAGCATATGGTAACATTATATTATTTAATAAGTCTTTATATCTAAATCGGTCCATAATACCATCAATTTTCACTAATGGACCAGTGCCAGATGAAGAAAAACATCCCCACACCATAACACTGCCAACTCCATGCTTGACTATAGGTATTTGGTATTTGGGATCAAATCTTTTACCTTTGGGGCGTCTCACATATTTTCTTCCATCACTTCCAAACAACTGAAATTTACTTTCATCACTCCACAACACATTTGCCCATTTTTCTTCTGACCATTTTAAATGTTCCCTTGCAAACAATAATCTACCCATCTTATTTTTCTTAGAAATTAACGGTTTTTTGACAGCCACTCTTCCAAATAAGCCCGCATCATTTAACCTTCTACGAACTGTGCTGTCAGATAATAAAACTCCATGCAGTTCCAAGATTTCTTCTTTTATATCCTTTGATGACTTTCTAGAATCTTTTGTAGAAGTATTTTTTATAACTTTATCCAATCTTTTTGTTGTTTTTCTTGGTCTTCCAGGTTTCATTTTCACTTCCACAGTTTCCCTTTCTTTGAATTTTTTAATAATTTTTGAAACTGTACCTTTTGGAACTTGAAAATTTCGAGAAATATCAATTGGTTTATTACCGTTTTTAAAACACTCAACTATTTTATTTTTAATATCACTAGAATAATATTTTCGCGGTGCCATACTGATTAATATAAAAGTAAACTATGATGAACTAACAAAGATGTCAATACTAACACGTTTTAATTCTAAATGATAAGATTTGTTTATGTTTAGTGACAAGTTTGAACAAGTTTCCATACTTTTGTCCAATCGAAATTAAGAAATATTAGTATGTAATAAAATGTCTTAGAAAAGACAAGTTCAAACTTGTAGTATATATAAAATAGACTATTGCAAGTACACTCGGGTTAAATAATTTTGGTTTTATTTAATACAAATAAAAAAAAATGTAATTTTAAAAAAGTTTCCATACTTTTGGCCACCACTGTATATATAAGAATTTGAATTTAAAAAAAACTTTTAATATACTTTTAATTGAAAAGGAAACTGCATACATATGCAGTACATACTGCAGTACAAAAATTAAAAACTTTGAAAAATAAAATTAAAAAGAGCTTTAGACCATTTAAAACTATTGTTTTAAAAATAAACATTTAAAACTTATGTTTTAAAATAAACATTTAAAACTAATTTATTAAAACTAATGTTTTGAATGTTTATTTTAAAACATAAAAAAATTGCTGTTTTTTTCAATATCTGCCTTTTTCTGGTCAAACCCATGCTATTTTAGGTTAAGCACTTCTGTAGAGATAATAGGTTAGCTTAATATACTATTTTTAATCATTGTTTCCAATAATTATAAAACAAGAGAGAGCACATATTCTCATGCAAACCTTGTTTTTAACCCTATGATTTTAAACATCTTTTAATTGAGAACTTATCAGTTGTTGATGTAGCTTCATAAAAAAAATGTATTATATAAATCATCATCATCATCATCATCATCATCATCATCATCATCATCATCATCATCATCATCATCATCATCATCATCATCATCATCATCATCATCATCATCATCATCCTCATTATCATTCTTCCCTTAACTGAAGCTCGCAAGGCACTCTCTTCAAGTTTTTTTTCTTCTACCTCTACCTTTTTCTTCTGAAGGTGCTACCACTCTAGATGCTGATACCTGAATCATCTGCATCCTCATTGGTTAAACACCTTGACTGACAAACCTTGTAACACTCACTATTCCTAAACTCTAAGATCATGGCTTCTTTTCTTGTCTTGTTTGAGTCACACCACACATCCATCGGATCATTATCTTCTCTCTTGAAATACTAATACAAAAAAAATCTATATTTTATTATTTTATTTATTGTGTAGTAGTATCCAGCTGTCAGTAAAGTAGTGCTCTTGTCATTGCATATATAATGGTTGTTGCCATTTCAATTATCATGGTATTTTTATCTTTTATAAACATCCAGCATTTTCACACATACATACTAGACGCTTTTAGTCTTATATAGGACATTTTGTTGAATTTATATATTACATTTTGTTGTATTTATATATTACATTTTGTTGAATTTATATATTACATTTTGTTGAATTTATATATTACATTTTGTTGTATTTATATATTACATTTTGTTGTATTTATATATTACATTTTGTTGAATTTATATATTACATTTTGTTGCATTTATATATTGCATTTTGTTTAGCAATCTACATCAATAACTGATAAGTTTTCAATTAAGAAGTTAAAATTGACATGGTGTTTTATTTGTCATTTTAATAATCATACATTATAATTGTAAATAAATTACATATACAAATTTATTTTATTTAATAAATATATTTTTCAAATATATTTATAGTTAATAAACAATCATCGTACACTAAACTTTATTTGTCATTCCAATAATTATACATAGTAATATAACTATACAAAATAATAAAACAGTAGTTAATAAAATTTATCACTAAAAAGCATCATTTTCCATTAACATATAAGTGTTTGTGTTTGTTACTTATATACTTAATTAGTCACTTTTTCATACTTATCAAACTACGTCTTAATTTAAATGTAATGCAAACATATATAGATATGCTTGAGTAAACATGTATAGATGTTTGCGTAAACACATATAGATATGTTTGCGTAAACACATATAGATATGTTTGCGTAAACACATATAGATATGTTTGCGTAAACACATATAGATATGTTTGCGTAAACACATATAGATATGTTTGCGTAAACACATATAGATATGTTTGCGTAAACATAGTTATTAGGGCTGATTTCTTTACTTCAAGTGCTTGTTGAAATAAAAAACTATTTTGATCATGAGGCCAGTCCCACACTCTAAGTTCTTTTATATTCTTGTTAAGGTTATGAAATTCTTCTTTGAACCTTTCAAACAACTGAACTCTTGGTAATTTGTTCGGACCACAAATAGGATTGGATGTTGCTTTTATAAAGAGCTCTTGAATATGATGTCTATATTCAAGTCGGAGTAAAGAAGGACCAATTTGCTTCTCAATTAGAATTGCAGCTCCATTATATGCTCTACTGTTTGCAGATGTTGTATCATAGACAAGTGCAACAACAGTTGCTTTTAATTGCCATTTATCAACTAGGTTCATCACTGAACAACATTGCGTTTGACCAGTTCCATCAGCAATTTTAGAAGTACCTAGCAATTTAGGAGGCGGCCCTGCATACACAGCAAGTCCTCTTCCTTTTTTCCAGTAGCTTGCTTGAAAGTTTTTCCATCCCAATGAATTTCCAAATATTCAGGTGGAATCCAAGTTTCTTCAATTAATTAAGCTTCTTCAATTCTGTTGATCTTGCTCTATGAAGTGATGATTTAGAAAGTGTAACATTTAAAGCTGCTCCACCTAATTCTAAAGTCTTTCCCAAAATAAGTAGCCGTTGTCTTTCACTAATACCGGTTCCATCAGCAACTGTACACATTTCTTTCAATAGTTCTCTTTTTTGAAATTTTCATTGTTATTGCTGATTTGCAATGTTTTTTTTTCTTTTTCACTGAAAACCTTTCATCTCTTTCATTTTCTAATATCTGAAGAAAATTTGTCGCCCTGGTTGACTTCATTATTATCAGTAATGGTTAAACATTTGAGTTGCTGTTTCTTAATATGAAGCAATTCCTTAATATGAAACAATTTCTTTCTTTTTTTCCTAATATTGTAGTTTGATGTAGCGTTGTCACTCTTTTTCAGCGTATTCAAGGATTTTGTCAACTCCTGCCATTGAACCCACTTGAGAAAACTTTCGTTGGCTTTTTAGAAATTCCCAGCCAATAAGCCACTCATCATTACCAGAGTGTTTTAGCAATGTGTAAGTGTCTGTATGTGATATATCAAACAGATTGTCCAGTTTAATTGTAAAAGATGTAGCTTTTTGCTTTACTTTTCCTTCTTGTCTTCTGCTTTCAGGAATTTTTTTTGGTATCATATTCTTTTACCAAACGGACAATTTGATCAGCACAGTTATGCTTCGTTGGAATACGAGCAGGTAACCAAAAGTTTTCAACAATTTCGCTAACTAGCTGATTTGCAATGAGTCTTGTTTCTTTTCTAGGATTGTTTTCTCTCTCAAAAAGATATTTTTGCAATATAGCTCTATTCAATGGTAGCTTTCCTCCTTTAAAGTTTTCTAAGGAAAAACCAACAATCCAATGAATTAAACGAGAAGAACGCCTGATTTTTTATAGGCAATATTTTTGTTTATAGCAACAGCTGGAATATGTATCGAATGTAGTGAACGTTTTTTTCCTGACTTAAGTACTGACTCTTCTACATCAATAGATACATTATTTCCAAAACTCTTACTAGGTCTACCAATCTTCTTTAGTATGGGAGCAATTGTTGTGGTTTAATACAAGACTAAAGCTTGTAATATAAGCGCTGTTATTGACTATACGTTTAGATATATACTTGGCAAAACATTAAAATGATACAGAATAAGGTTCATTTAAAACGTTGTAAATTAAACTTATTATCGTTGCAGCATGTTTTTAAGAACTATTATTGTCTCAAGAGAATTTGTCTGTGGGGGATGTAAAATTTGTTCTAAATTCGAAATTTTTGATATTTAGCGTTTTTACATAAAATGTCATCACTGGTAAAAACACTGATTAAAATTTCAAAAAAAAGTTTAAAATGGACCACCCTACTGTGCCACATGCTGCAGCATCAGAGTAGTTCAATAGTTTTATTAAAAGTTTATCAACACAGTTTTGAATATCATCTAAAGTTGATTATAAGCTAATTGAGAATAATCAAGCAAATCGCACTCAGCTTGGCAAGTTACCCTTGAATGTTACCATATCACTATTTTACATAATCTGAATTAGATTGGTTATTTATCCAAACTAGGTACCCTCATCATGATTTGACTCTGAATTAGCAAAATCAGCATTTAGACATATTTACTTTTTTGCAATCCAAAAGGTGGTTAGAAGTAGGTTCTCTTTGTTAATCACACAAGAAAGAATGGCTTAACTAATTGCTAAAATACTACTAAAAATAAAAGCCAATACCAACTCCAAAAATGGATGTCTTTTGGACATCCATTTTTGTACACAAAAAATGAATGTCCAAAAATTTGTTTGATGTTTGGAAAACAGTCATAGCAAATAATGGAGCTAATAATTAATAAATATATACTTTTGTTAACTCTTACTAAAATATTAAAAACTCTAAAAAAGTCTAACTATTTTTGCACACACTCAACACTATGTATATTTTTTCACACACTCAACACTATGTATATTTTATTACCATATGCAACAATAGAAGGTTTTGCACCACAAGTAAAAACAACTATTCTTGAGCGGCTTTGATTTATTTTTCCAAGAGCTGCAGTTTTTAAAGCAATTTCTTTGACATCTTCAGTCTAATAAAAATATTCTATTACATAAATTTAGATAGTATAACATCAGAACTTCAAAAAATTATAAAAATGTTTAAAAATGTTTAATGTTCAAGATTTTGTTTATTTACAATTCACATAAAATAATTGCAAAACAAAAAGTTGTTTGCGTTTTATAAATAAACATTAGAAAATAATTTTAAGTAATTTGAAAACTTACAAAAAATAATTTTTTATTTATATAATTATTCTCTGAACAAATTAGTAATAACTAAATAATATTAAAAAACAAATTTTTACTATACAAAATGCCTATTTTGTTAATTTTTTTAAATTAAAATCTGGATAATAAACTGAGTTTTCTGCTCAGTAATTAAAAGCAAAATCATTTTAAAAAAAACATATTAAAATTAAATCATCTATATTTAAAAAAAAAATTTTAATGTTAAACAAACTATTGAAAATATATTGTTAATAATCATAAGTAGAAAACTTACATTGAAATTTTGCAACTTGGAGAATGAGATTGCTTCCTAAAAAAAATTAGGCTTTTTTTATAACTCTTTAAATAATTTTAATTCTCAAACGAAAAAAAAAAAAGTATTTTACTGAATCATTTCCAAACAAGACATCCACATATGGCAAACATTTTTGTAATGCCTCTCCAAAAAATTGACATATAAAGTCTGCTGATAGATTTAATATTACACACTAAATAAGAACCAAAAACTAATTATAACAATTTGAATGAAGGAGTTATATAAAATAAATTTGAATGAAGAAGTTACAATAAAATAAATTTGAATGAAGGAGTTATAATAAAATAACCTATAATAAAGTTTAATAAAATAAAGATTTATATCTCAAATTTAAAATCATCATCATCATCATCATCATCATAAACATTCTTTCCTTAATTGAAGTTCATACCGTATGTAATGCCTCACTTCATATTTTTTTACTTCAACC
Source organism: Hydra vulgaris (assembly GCF_038396675.1). Taxonomy (NCBI): domain Eukaryota; kingdom Metazoa; phylum Cnidaria; class Hydrozoa; order Anthoathecata; family Hydridae; genus Hydra; species Hydra vulgaris. Next base: position 44,374,237 of record NC_088931.1, read on the forward strand.
TCTATCTTTTTCTCTCAAAGTTGTTACTAATACTCTAATTACTAATACTCTATTTACTAATACCTAAATCATCTGCATCCTCATTGCTCAACATACCCAAACCACCTTAATCTTCTCTGACGAACCTAGTCCGATATACTCACTATTCCTAATCTCTGTCTAAAATCGTGGCTTCTTTTCTTGTCTTGTTACACCACATGCATCGGATCATTATCTTCTTTCTTGGTAAATACTATGCTATACAAATACTAAAGTTTATATAGATATGTATTGTTTGCCAGCTTGTAAATAAATATTAAACATATATGTTTGTATCCATATATATATCCATATTATATGCCAGTACTAAATAAATAGTAAATACATGCATAAATTTGTAATATATAATGTAGTATAATCTTTTCCTATCCCAGGCTATTAACTCCAGCTAAATTTTATAATTTTGTTAGAGCAGGGTTTAGTCCTATAATTAGCCGGGGCCAGGTACATGTTCATTTACTAGTTTTCAGATTGGAAACCCTTTAGACAATTTTTAATTAGAAATATTCATGCAAAGAATAGGTATATGATTTTAGATTGCACTCACAACTTTTGTAATAGCTTCATACTCTTAAAAAATAGATTTGCAATTAAGTCACTGATTTCGGTTAAATTTGTGATTATAAATGACACTAAAGCATCATTGATTCAATGTAACAGTTATATGTCATACACAGATATGATAACTGTTACAAAACATTCTTCAATATCAAATAACTTACAGCTCATCATACTACTTTCTTGGTAGTCAAAAGCATATTTATGCACTTTCAAGATCCGCAGATCTTTTTTGATAATTGCTTTTTCTTTTTTTTTGGCAATGTCTTTCTAAAATCTATAATTAACTAATCAAGCAACTTTATTGCTAGATATAAACCATATTCTAGTGCGCCATCTCTGCCTTTTAAATATTTACCGCCCAACTTTTCCTGCAACCACTTGGGAATTTAGATGTAAAATTGCTTTGCAAAGATCTGACACACACTGAACATCCAGATTCCCTAAAGCCTTTAACATTTCAGCCAATACGCCAGGGGGACTAGCATCCCTGCTTAACTAAGCGGACTGAATAGCTGATTTTACTGTGCTACAGGTTATCAGCTGATATTAACATTACTCGACTCATTAACCTTCTTTAACTTCATTTCATTGGTACATCATAATTCTTACTGTTCTATTAATCTTATTCTTAGTTTTAATAATCCCTTAATTACATTTTAGTTTTTTCATTTAGAAAAAGAAAACACTTAATCTAAGGACTGGTTTTTTGATGAAGCTCTGATAAAATGCAACACAAAAAATAAACTGTTTTTAAAATTCTAAAAAAAAATGCTTTTGTACCATAAATACTTGCAACACCTTAAATACTGCACCACACTGTCATAGTATTATAAGCAAAATATGTTAACTAAAATATCAACAAAAATTAATTTTATAGTAAAACTTTTCCTTTTGGAACTTCTTAACTTTTATTAGTTTAAGTTTTGCATTCAAGTTTATTATTTATTATTAGAGTTTTTAGCGTAACAATGAAACAAAGTTTTAAACAAACCCTTATAATATATAATAAAATTATAAAAGAACAATTAGCTAAATAATTTTAAAACTTTTTAATTATTTTTGAAATATTCAACAAAATATTTATCTAGCAAGACAGCCAATTGCAACATAAGATAAATGTTTTAATATAATCAAGAACATAAGTCGCAAGCCACCTCTTCAAGTAATCTTACTTGTAGAGGTGGTTTGCGACTTATGTTAAGATCAAAATAAAAATGTTAATGACCTTTACCTATTTATCTAGACCTTTTAACCTTATTTTTCTGTAGAACAATTTGGAGGTCGATTATGTTTACAACTCTAACTTAAATACATATAAACTTTTAATTCATTTTGTTCTTAAAAGAATCCCAAACCTCCGAGCATGTTGTGTGCATATTAAAGAGAATAATAAAAAAAAGTGTTTGGGTTAAATTTTTTTGATTAAAACAAAAGAATAAATAAATACCAAGAAAAACTAACTTTTTAGTTTTAGTCAAAGCTCATCTTCTCCATTTTATTGTAGGCCTAAAAGTCAGCATAATATACGTCGTAATCTACAGACTTGATAATTTATTCAAGCGCTTTTTATTCCTAAGAGTTTTAGTAAATGACGTCATTGATTTTTTTTTGTTTCCGCAAGAGATCCATTATATAAACAAACAAGTCTCGGAGGTTTGGGATCCCTTTAACATGAAATCATATATTTACTACAAAAAAATAAAATAAAAGATACCTTGTTTTTATCGCAAGCATAATTTGCTATTTCTAAAATAGATTCAGGTGAAACTGTTAAGAAGAAACCCTATTTGAAAAAAACATTAATATATATATATATATATATACAGGGCTCAATTTAATTTTTTAAAAGATCCCAGACAAAATATCCGATCTAAACTTGTTTGGGTCGAACAAGGTTCGATCAAATTTTTAAAATATTATTTTTACGGTTTTACGGAACTGAGATATGTAATCAAAATCTTTGTTATTCAGTTTATTTAACGTTAGTCTAGTGAAATTGTAGTTTCTTTTTTTATTATTCAGAATATTTCATCGCAGATTTTTGTTTCTTAATAAAATAGTTTCAATTTAATATTATATGTTTTTTTAGATTTATATTTTTTTGACTTATATTTAGATTATATTTTCACGCTGTAACTACAACACTTATTATTTTTTTTGTTTACAATTTGACAACGGCTGTTTTGATGTTTTAACAATTTAAATGCAATAAAAAACATTGCTTCGTTAAGAATAGCTTTTGATTATTGATCTTTTTTAAATTTTTTATTTTACGCGAAGGCTTTAAATAAAATCAAAAATTAACTATAATGATCAATTAAAATAAATGCATTATGTGTAAATTAAATGTTATATTTAAATTTTTTTTTTTTTTGTATGTACTTTTTATCATAAATTTAAATGTTTGAACCTATTTTTCGGAGCCTTTCTAAAAATATTTTAAAAGATTGATTTTTTAAGTTATTTTAAATTATGAATAAGTTAAATTAAGTCTTCCCATGAATATATTGCTTTGTTTTTTTTTTTTGTTTCTATATTTACAAAGAATTGTTTAAAAGTTTGATATTTTTAACTTGATTTACTAATTTAGGCATGAAATGATTAAAAATTACGATTTTAAAAAGACTACGTAATTTTTTTAAACAAGTTTTTTTGCAACTTTTT